>NC_041380.1:34284773-34326123 GCF_002162155.2 Triticum dicoccoides
GGGGGGGTGTTGGGTATTTATATAGGAGGGGGGGTCTTGCTTGGGGGAGGGGGCAAGAAAGAGGCGGCGGCGGCCTAGAGTCCTTCTAGGACTCGGCCTGGGGCGGGGGGGCTGGCGGCTGGCGCGCGCGGCTGGGCCGGCCTTGGCCCAGGCGGCTGGGCCTGCGCCCCTTTTTTTTAAATCGGTTACGCACGCAGAAAAACAAAAGAAAGAAAATCTAAATGAACTCCAAAATTCCTAAAGTAAATTTTCTCCGACTCCTAAAAATGAGCCGAACAAAAAGAACTTTTCTCCGCGCCTAAAATGCAATTTTTTTGAAAACGCGCATTTTTCCCTATCCAAATAAAAAGCAAACAAAACTCCGGCAAAACCAAAATTTGATTTATTTATTGAATCTTCATTTTTGCTAAATTTGGGAAAAGTTATATTATTTCCCTCTCTCATATTTTGATATTGGAAAAATAATTGAAGATGAAATAAATAAATCAAATGATCCTCTTTTCCAAATTTGAGAGAACTCAAATATGAAAATAACGAAATCTCCAACTCTCTCCGTGGGTCCTTGAGTTGTGTGAAATTTCTAGGATCAACCAAAATGCATGAAAATATGATATGCATGATGATCTAGTGTATAACATTCCAAACTGCAAATTTGGGATGTTACAAACCTACCCCCCTTAAGATGAATCTCGCCCTCGAGATTCGGGTTGGCTAGAAAATAGGTGAGGGTGGTCCTTGAGCAAATCTTCTTCTCTTTCCCAGGTGGCTTCATCCTCTGAGTGGTGGTTCCACTGAACTTTGCAAAACTTGATAACCTTGCTACAGGTAACTCTGCTGGCAAAATCGAGAATCTTGACTGGCTTCTCCTCATACGTTAAGTCATCCTTCAACTGAATCGCGTCGAGTGGCACGTTATCTCTTAGCGGTACCTCCGCCATCTCGGCATGACATTTCTTCAGCGGAGAAACATGGAATACATCATGAACTCCTGACAGTCCCTCTGGTAATTCCAACTTATAAGCGACTTCTCCCATTCGTTGCAAGATCTTGTACGGTCCAACGAAGCGCGGTGCTAATTTTCCCTTAACTCCAAAGCGCTTAACTCCTCGAAGTGGGGATACTCGGAGATAAACTCTGTCTCTGGTTTCGTAAACTGTCTCCTTGCGTTTAGAATCTGCGTAGCTCTTCTGCCTAGACTGGGCTACCTTGAGCCTATCGCGAATCAACTTAACTTTCCGTTCAGACTCCTTAATCAAATCCGGTCCAAAGAATTGATGATCTCCAACTTCGTCCCATGACAACGGTGTCCTGCACCTCCTTCCATATAGAGCTTCAAAAGGTGCCATCTTCAAACTGGTTTGATAACTGTTGTTATAAGAAAACTCCGCATACGGCAAGTTATCGTCCCAACTAGATCCATAATCTAGTGCACAAGCTCTCAGCATATCTTCCAAAATCTGATTGACTCTCTCAGTCTGTCCATCCGTCTGTGGGTGAAAAGCTACGCTGAACTCCAGTCTGGTTCCTAAAGTTTCATGCAACTGATTCCAAAACCTTGAGGTAAATTGGGTTCCTCTATCTGATACGATACTCCTCGGAACTCCATGCAAACAAATGATCCTAGTCATGTACATCTTCGCCAACTTAGCACTGGTGTAAGTGGTCTTAACTGGAATAAAATGTGCTACCTTCGTCAAATGATCAACTACTACCCATATCGAGTCATAGCCTGATTTTGTCCTGGGTAGTCCTGTGATAAAATCCATGCCTATCTTATCCCACTTCCATTCGGGTATCGGCAATGGTTGTGGCAATCCTGCTGGCTTTTGATGCTCTGCCTTTACTCTCTGACATACGTCACAAACTGCTACGTATGCTGCAATATCCTTCTTCATTCCGGTCCACCAGAATGTTTCCTTCAAATCCAAATACATCTTGGTATTCCCTGGGTGAATCGAATACGGTGAATCATGTGCCTCTTGCAAAATCAACTTCCTGATCTCCGGGTCATTTGGCACATAAACACGGTCCTCGAACCATAGGGTATCGTGCTCATCCTCACGAAATCCCTTTGCTTTTCCTTCGCTCAATTTCTCTTTTATAGCAGCAATCTCCTTGTCAGATTTCTGAGCTTCTCTGATTTTATCCATCAATGTTGACTGAATCTCCAATGCTGCTACATAGCCTCTCGGAACTATTTCCAAACATAGCTTACGAAGGTTTTCTGCTAACTCCTTGGGTATTCTCCCCGTCATTAGAGTATTGACATGGCTCTTACGGCTCAATGCGTCAGCTACTACATTAGCTTTTCCGGGATGGTAATGCAATCTCATGTCATAATCCTTGATGTGCTCCAACCATCTCCTTTGTCGGAGGTTCAACTCCTTTTGAGTGAAAATGTACTTCAAACTCTTGTGATCCGTGTACACCTCACAATGATTTCCAATGAGGAAATGTCTCCACGTCTTCAATGCATGCACTACGGCTGCTAACTCCAAATCATGCGTGGCATAATTCAACTCATGAGGCTTCAGTTGCCATGAAGCATACAAAAAAACTCTTCCTTCCTGCATAAGCACTGCTCCAAGTCCTCGACGTGAAGCGTCACAATACACCTCATAATCCTTGGTCTGATCTGGCAAAATTAGTACTGGTGAGGTGAGCAAACATTTCTTCAATTCCTAGAAACTAGCCTCACACTCCTCAGTCCATTTGAACTTAGCATCCTTCTTCAACAATTCAGTCATAGGCTTAGCAATCTTTGAAAAATTCTCAATAAACCTCCGGTAGTATCCTGCGAGTCCAAGAAAACTCCGGATCTCTCCAACGGTCGTTGGTGCTTCCCATTCGGTTACGGTCTCAACCTTTGTGGGGTCAACTGCTATCCCTTCTCCGGATATAACGTGTCCGAGGAATCCAACTTCCTTCAACCAAAACTCACATTTGCTGAATTTGGCGTATAACTGATGTTCCCTTAGTTTCTCCAAAACCAAACGCAAATGTTCCTTATGCTCCTCTTCATTCTTTGAATAAACCAGGATGTCATCAATGAACACTACGACGAACTTATCCAAAAACTCCATAAACACTTTGTTCATCAGGTTCATAAAATAGGCAGGTGCGTTAGTCAATCCAAATGACATAACGGTATACTCATACAGTCCATATCTTGTGGTGAATGCTGTCTTAGGTATGTCCTGCTCTCGAATCTTCAATTGATGGTACCCTGATCGCAAATCGATCTTGGAAAACACTTTAGCTCCTTGCAACCAATCAAACAGATCGTTGATCATTGGCAGTGGGTACTTGTTCTTGATGGTTACTTCATTCAATCCCCGATAATCTACAACCATCCTTAATGATCCATCCTTCTTTTCTACTAGAAGTACAGGTGATCCCCAAGGCGAAGAACTTGGGCGAATGTAACCTTTATCCAATAACTCCTTAATCTGATTTTTAATTTCCACCAAATCCTTTGCTGGCATCCGGTACGGTCGCTTCGATATTGGGCCTGTACCTGGCAATAACTCAATCAAAAACTCAATGTCTCTATCCGGTGGCATGCCTGGCAATTCCTCAGGAAATACATCAGGAAAATCCTTCACCACTGGTACTTCCTCTTGCACGACTCCTGTTAGGCAATTTACTTGGGTCCTGTTTGGCACATGCCGAGATACATACTTGATCCTTCTTCCTTCTGGTGTGGTAAGCAAAATTGACTTACTAGCACACTCAATATTCCCTTTATACTTTGATAACCAATCCATGCCTAATATCACATCCAATCCTTGAGATTCCAATACTATTAGGTCTGAGGGTAAAACATAGTTACCAATCCTTAATGGTAACCGATCACACCATCGTCTAGCCATAAACTCCGCTCCTGGTGAGCTTACTAACATGGGTGACCTAAGGGCTTGGGTTGGCAGGTTATACTTATCCACAAATCCCCTTGATATGTATGAATGCGATGCACCAGTATCAAAAAGAACGAGTGCAGTAAATGACTTAACCAGAAACTTACCGATTACTGCATCAGGCTGATCTTCAACCTCCTCCACATTAACGTGGTTCACCTGTCCCCTATTGAAAGGGTTCGGCTTCTTCCCAGAGCTTCCATTGCCATTTCCATTCTGGCCTTCAGGACATTCGTTGGCATAATGTCCGGTCTTGGAACACTTGAAACAGGTGACTTGACTCAGGTCTCTCTTGGTTGGGGTCGATGGGATGGTCCGATTCTGGCCGTTGCTTCCTTCATTCCCGTTACCATTTTTGTGGCCATTATGGTTGTGCGAGCTACCTCCTCCATGGGTATGCTGAAACTGAAATCCCGGTTTAGGGGTAAAACGGGGCTTTTGTTGGGCTCTAGAGTTATACTTCCCCTGTCCATATTTCCTCTTGCGGTTCTCAATCTGCTGCTGCTTCCCTTCAATCATGATGGCACGATCTACCAACTCCTGGTAGTTGTTGAAACTTGCTACCATCAACTGCATGCTTAGCTCATCATTCAGTCCTTCCAGAAACTTCTCCTGCTTAGCTGCATCCGTAGCAACGTCATCTGGGGCATAACGTGCTAACTTGCTGAAATCATCAATGTACTGTCCAACTGTCCTTCCTCCTTGGCGTAAGTTGTGAAACTCACGCTTCTTCATGGCCATAGCTCCTGCTGAAACATGGGCAGTGCGGAAAGCTTGCTGAAACTGATCCCATGTGACAGTGTCAACTGGGTAAGTGGATGTGAAATTCTCCCACCATGCTGTCGCGGGTCCGTCAAGCTGGTGAGCGGCAAACTTCACTTTCTCACCATCCATGCATCCTGCAGTGGTCAACTCCCTTCCTATCTTGTGGAGCCAATCATCTGCTACAATCGGCTCGATGCTACTGGAAAACACCGGCGGATTCAGCCTAAGAAAACGGGCTAAGTGGTCAACAGGTGGTGGTGGTGGTGGGTTGTTGTTGTTGTTCTGCTGGTTCTGGACTAACATCTGCATCAATTGATTCTGCTGCTGGATCAACTAGTGAGCTCTGGTGGGAATCCATTGTCTCGTCTCGGAGGCATCTGAGGGTTTAGAAAAGACGAGAATTAAGAATAGAGTGAGGTCTAAAGGGAAAACACTACCCCAATGCCCATGAGCAAATGCACACAAAATCACTTCATTCAATCAAACAAGGGCTTACAAACGGTCTAACTATCGCAAAAGTGCTCGAACTATTGTGTTTACATGGGGGAATACTACTACTATCTGGTGGTCATCTAGAAATTTGAACCGATGGAAGACTCCATGATATCTGCTCCAGCTTCGTCTTCAAAGTCGGGTTCACTTGGATCCGAATCGGTGTCGTCGATGATGATGAAGTTGTCCGGACATGCGACGTACATGTCTTCCTTCCTAGATGCTAACTTCCTCTTAAGTTCTTCAATCTCCTGCTTAAGATCGCCATTGTGTCTTGCTAGAGCTACGATCTCGTCCATGTAGTCCTTGCGTGTAGACTTCAGTTCTCCTTCTAGCTCGATGATCCTTGCCTTTGCATTCTTCAACTCTATCATATCATTGCACATCTGGTTCTCGTGGCGTCGAATGTGCTGGTTCAACTCCTGGATGAAAGATGCAATGGATCTATCCTTCTTGGTGCTGACTAACTCCCATTGTTCGTCTCGGCATCCGCAAATCTGGTAGATAGTGTCCTTGAGGTCTTCTTGATAAACTTCTCCAATGCGTCCTATGGTGATATGAGCTGCCATGCTCCTTCCCAGACTCCACGTTGGTGCATTGAAAACACTATCTATGGGCTTCGTGATTGGCGCGAATGTCCTTCCCGGAACGTGAGCTTGAATCTTCCAGCGCTCCTCTTCAGGCAGAGTGGCGTTGAAGGTTCCCGTGAAGCTTGGTAATCCTATGTTCAGGTATCTAGTGACTTCCTTCAAGTGATATCCAAAAGGTGTGTCTTCATCTGGTTGAGCGTACTTAATCTTCGCGTTCGTCATCCTAAAAGAGTAGAAAAGATGAGGAGTTAGAAAATGAGAAGAGAATGGTGATCTATGGCTTTAACTTAGTGGTCGTGTCCTACAGTCAGTGTGTGCTCTGATACCATCTCTGTAGCGACCAGACCCGAATGGATCAAGTCTATTGTGCTCCAGTGTCATCCCTGGATCAGTAATGCTGACACCACACAGTACATCGAAGGATTTATAGCAGAGTGGCAATCACACACTTATTACATCGTTGTCTCAAAGAGAACTTATTACAATAAAAATGGCTTAAGGCCATCTAATAACGATAACAGCAGAAGACTCGGAAGATAAATGGGTCCATCAACTCCAATGGCATCATTGAGTATAGAACCACAACCTAAAAGCACCTTACTCGTCGTCTGAAAAGTCTGCAACATGAGAAGTTGCAGCCCGAAAACGGGTCAGCACATGGAATATGCTGGCAACGTAACACATAGAGAGTAATGGAATGAAACAGCTATACTATATGCATATATGGCTGGTGGAAAGCTCTATGGTTACAGTTTTGCGTAAAGCCAGTTTTTCCCTACTGTAAAGGAATAAATTTATTTAACTATCATGGTAGTTGTGAAACATCGAGAATGGTTGACAGCACTCCGATCCCAATTAAGTGAACAATTAAAACCCAACAACATTAATTAGAGTAACGTGATGAGATTCACATGATATTCAAGTACTAGATACTCAAGTTGTCCATAACCGGGGACACGGCTAATCATGATTAGTTTGTACACTCTGCAGAGGTTTGCGCACTTTTCCCCACAAGACTCGATCGCCTCCGTTTGGTTTCTCGCACTACATGGTGTTTGAGAAGACGGATGACCGAGACACAGTCTTTCAGAAGCGCTAGCACCTTACATGTGGGTAGACCGTACCACCTATATCCCCTACATCTGCTAGTCTACCCGTAAGAGTTCGCACGACTTAGTCAACTATGCCAGAGCCCATAATGGCTTGTGGCTGCACATGGAAGTTACTAGCATGAATGATCTTATGGTCCCTTTGAGCCTGGGTGGCGGTCCGAAATAAAACAGGCAAGTCCCGATAGACATCAGGTGCCTCAATCCACCCAGATGTGTGTTTAAGTTGCCACCTTAAGTAAACCATTAAAATTAACAAACTCACATCTGTCCTGGATTTCACTCACCCAATCCACGTCTACTAGCATAGCATGGCATAATAAGCAAACGTAGAAGTAACTCCCAAAGGTTCCATAATAATACAGGTGATAGGTACTACCTCATCTACTTCCCATCCCACAATTTAATTAGATCCTAATCATGCAATGTGAGAGGATTGATCTAATGCAATAAAACATGGGTTGTAGAAAAGGTATGATCAAAGTGTTACTTGCCTTGCTGATGATCCGCGAGACCTAGGGTTTCGAAGTAACAGGCGGCGCAATCCGGGTAATCTATCACAGACAAACAACAAGCATACAATAAGTACTCATCTAATGCACAGGAAAAACTCGAACAAGAGAACGAACCAGAAAGTTCAACTTAAGAACTCTGGTTGCAAAGGAAGAACGAACCGAACAAAGAAACGGAAAACAAACGGCGGAAGAAAACAACTCGGTTCTAGCAGATTGAAACTAGGGCAAATTTTATTGTGGCAAAAACTTGTTCAAGTTGATTAGTCGGAACGGCGGTTTCAAAACGAAACTCCAGGCGCTTGAATCACCTGATTCCGATAAACGAGCGAGAAGAAAGACTAGAACGAAGATCGGATCTGAGATCGCGATCGCGGAATAAATCCGACGAAAAGACAGAGATGAAGGGTTAAACGAACGGGCGCCGTTAACCGGGTAAAATCGGTGATCACGTTCGTTGAGACGAACGGTCCGAAAGAAGAACGAAAACCGATCTAGGGTTTCGGAAAAGAAACCGAAAAGAAAAACCGGAAAAGAAATGGAACGGTTCTTTTAAGAAAACCGAACCGAGGCGAGGAAAAGAGAGAGGCGCGGGGCTACCTCTACGAGGCTCCGGCGAGGGGCTCCGGCAGTGGCGGGATGCAAGGGTGGCGGTGGCGCAAGGGCGGCGGCGGCGGCTAGGCGGCGGCGGCGGCGGCTTGGGGAGGAGAGGGGGGGTGTTGGGTATTTATATAGGAGGGGGGTCTTGCTTGGGGGAGGGGGCAAGAAAGAGGCGGCGGCGGCCTAGAGTCCTTCTAGGACTCGGCCTGGGGCGGTGGGGCTGGCGGCTGGCGCGCGCGGCTGGGCCGGCCTTGGCCCAGGCGGCTGGGCCTGCGCCCCTTTTTTTTCAATCGGTTACGCGCGCAGAAAAACAAAAGAAAGAAAATCTAAATGAACTCCAAAATTCCTAAAGTAAATTTTCTCCGACTCATAAAAATGAGCCGAACAAAAAGAACTTTTCTCCGGGCCTAAAATGCAATTTTTTTGAAAACGCGCATTTTTCCCTATCCAAATAAAAAGCAAACAAAACTCCGGCAAAACCAAAATTTGATTTATTTATTAAATCTTCATTTTTCCTAAATTTGGGAAAAGTCATATTATTTCCCTCTCTCATATTTTGATATTGGAAAAATAATTGAAGATGAAATAAATAAATCAAATGATCCTCTTTTCCAAATTTGAGAGAACTCAAATATGAAAATAGCGAAATCTCCAACTCTCTCCGTGGGTCCTTGAGTTGCGTGAAATTTCTAGGATCAACCAAAATGCATGAAAATATGATATGCATGATGATCTAGTGTATAACATTCCAAATTGCAAATTTGGGATGTTACAACTGACTTGCCCGTTGAGCGGCGAGCCATAGAAAATAAATGGATCTTTAAGAAGAAGACAGACGCGGATGGTTATGTGACCATGTATAAAGCTCGGCTTGTCGCTAAGGGTTATCGACAAGTTCAAGGGGTTGACTACGATGAGACTTTCTCACCGGTAGCGAAGCTGAAGTCCGCCCAAATCATGTTAGCAATTGCCGCATTCTATGATTACGAGATATGGCAAATGGACATCAAAACGGCATTCCTTAATGGTTTCCTTAAGGAAGAATTGTATATGATGCAGCCGGAAGGTTTTGTCGACCCTAAGAATGCTAACAAGGTATGCAAGCTCCAGCGATCCATTTATGGGCTGGTGCAAGCATCTCGGAGTTGGAATATTCGCTTTGATGAGATGATCAAAGCGTTTGGGTTTATGCAGACTTATGGAGAAGCCTGCGTTTACAAGAAAGTGAGTGGGAGCTCTGTAGCATTTCTCATATTATATGTAGATGACATACTTTTGATGGGAAATGATATAGAACTTTTGGACAGCATTAAGGCCTACTTGAATAAGAGTTTTTCAATGAAGGACCTTGGAGAAGTTGCTTATATATTAGGCATCAAGATCTATAGAGATAGATCAAGACGCCTCATAGGTCTTTCACAAAGCACACACCTTGATAAGATATTGAAGAAGTTCAATATGGATCAGTCTAAGAAGGGGTTCTTGCCTGTGTTGCAAGGTGTGAAATTGAGCTCAGCTCAATGTCCGACCACGGCAGAAGATATAGAAGAGATGAGTGTCATCCCCTATGCCTCAGCCATAGGTTCTATTATGTATGCCATGTTGTGTACCAGACCTGATGTAAACCTTGCCGTAAGTTTGGTAGGTAGGTACCAAAGTAATCCCGGCAAGGAACACTGGACAGCGCTCAAGAATATCCTGAAGTACCTGAAAAGGACTAAGGAAATGTTTCTCGTTTATGGAGGTGACGAAGAGCTCGTCGTAAAGGGTTACGTCGACGCTAGCTTCGACACAGATCTGGATGACTCTAAGTTACAAACCGGATACGTGTATATTTTGAATGGTGGGGCAGTAAGCTGGTGCAGTTGCAAGCAGAGCGTCGTGGCGGGATCTACATGTGAAGCGGAGTACATGGCAGCCTCGGAGGCAGCGCATGAAGCAATTTGGGTGAAGGAGTTCATCACCGACCTAGGAGTCATACCCAATGCGTCGGGGCCGATCAAACTCTTCTGTGACAACACTGGAGCTATTGCACTTGCCAAGGAGCCCAGGTTTCACAAGAAGACCAGGCACATCAAGCGTCGCTTCAACTCCATTCGTGAAAATGTTCAAGATGGAGACATAGATATTTGTAAAGTACATACGGACCTGAATGTAGCAGATCCGTTGACTAAACCTCTCCCTAGAGCAAAACATGATCAACACCAGAATTCCATGGGTGTTCGATTCATCACAATGTAACTAGATTATTGACTCTAGTGCAAGTGGGAGACTGTTGGAAATATGCCCTAGAGGCAATAATAAAAGGATTATTATTATATTTCCTTGTTCATGATAATTGTCTTTTATTCATGCTATAATTGTGTTATCCGGAAATCGTAATACATGTGTGAATACTTAGACACCAACATGTCCCTAGTAAGCCTCTAGTTAACTAGCTCGTTGATCAACAGATAGTCATGGTTTCCTGACTATGGACATTGGATGTCATTGATAAGGAGATCACATCATTAGGAGAATGATGTGATGGACAAGACCCAATCCTAAACATAGCACAAGATCGTATAGTTCGTTTGCTAGAGTTTTTCCAATGTCAAGTATCTTTTCCTTAGACCATGAGATCGTGTAACTCCCGGATACCGTAGGAGTGCTTTGCGTGTACCAAACGTCACAACATAACTGCACTGGTAGAAAAAGGGCCTATAGTCCCGGTTCATACGGGCCTTTAGTCCCGGTTCCTGAACCGGGACTAAAGTGTCGGTACTAATGCCCTGTACCTTTAGTCCCGGTTCAATCCAGAACCGGGACTGATGGGCCTCCACGTGGGCAGTGCGCAGAGCCCAGGCAGGAGACCCTTTGGTCCCGGTTGGTGGCACCAACCGGGACCAATAGGCATCCACGCGTCAGCATTTCTGTGGTTGGGGTTTTTGTTTTTTTTTTGAAAGGGGGGGGTCGGGGTTTTGGGGGGTTAATTTAGGTGTTTCATATATTGTGTTAGCTAGCTATAATTAATAGAGAGAAGTGTCCTCTCTTACGTTCGTGCTTGGTCGACGCTACGTACTATACATACGTATAGTAAGCAAACAAAGGAAATAGAAGATCGTCATGAACATATATGCATACAGAGAGAAGTGATATCGACCACCTCTCCTTCTCCGAGAGATTGGTCGAACAACAAGTTCTCGTATACCTATCCGACACTACCGGCTACATATATACAATAATTATCTCTTACAAATATAATCACACGGACTCATGGTCCACATAGTATTCTCCGTCTTCAGCGATCACTTGGTCAAGAAAGAATGCCGCCAATTCCTCTTGAATTGCTCGCATGCGAGCTGGTGCTAGGAGTTCATCCCGCTTCCGAAACATCTAATTTGAAGAAGGGGGTCAATACATATATATATGAATGAATGAAACTCAATAAAAATGATGGTAATAAAATAAAATTGTGAACGTTGTTATTTACGTACGTCATATTGTTCGTCAGAGTACCCGCCCCGCTCACAGGTCATGTGGCGGATGGACTCGCAGACGTAGTATCCACAGAAATCATTCCCTTTTTCCTGCCACAACCACTTTACAAGAAATAGAGGTCAATCAAACTGATAAGCAAGAATGCTAAATGGTATTGATGAAACTAGCGCTTGAATCACTAGGAGATGCGCGGAACATGCTACTATAGTACTTACTTTCAGGTGTCTAAATTCCAGCTCCTTCAGCAGTCCCGGAACTGTTCTGATGAATTTTCTCCAAACCCTGCCGGACAAAGAAAACAATTACTTGATATCAGGAAATGAACAAAGTTGCTGATATGGTGGATAATGATCGATTTAACTTACTTCTTGAGGATTTCAGTCATGTCCGCATACTCCTGGGGATCTTTTCGTTTAGAGTCCAAGACGGTTACTACTCCCTGCTCAAGCCTAATCTCTAGGAGAATATAGTGGAAACTGCACACGCATGCATAACTCATCAATTACATTACTATAACCTGGACTAATATATAAGGGAAACCGAATATGCAAAAGACAGTAACACTCACTTGAAGTTGTAAGGAAAGAGTATTATATCTTTGTTTTCATTTTTTTTGAATGATCGTAGCAAGTTGGCCTCGGTATCTCCGGGACGATGTTGAACCTCAGTTGCATCTATGAGATATGTGTTAATGAACCCAATATCACCGATTTGTCTTTTCTTCAATTCGGCGATCTTCATTCTGCATAATATAGTGAGGATAATTATAAATACATGCAATGAAAGAGATGAGCTATATAGAGAGACTTAATGACAGAAGTGGTAGTACTTACAGACAGTAGCAGGTGATTGTTGTTTTATCGAGGGCCAATTGATTGAAAAACTGATAGAACTCCTCAAATGGAATAGGTAACAGTTCAATTCCAACGAGGTCATGCTCCGGTTTAACTCTCGCATACAAAGTACTCCTCCCCCAGACTCTCTGCAGATTTTCAAGTACCAATCATGTAATCTTCGCATCATCGTTGTTAAAGATTTTTCATCTTTGACGAGAGGCTTCCCGTACTCGTATCTGTGTATCTGCACCTCCATGGTATCATAATGTACATCGCCGGACAGGTAATCGTCAACATTGCCATAACCGGGCACCATCCTCGGATCGACGATGTCGCTAGGCACCTTGAGGGGGGGCACGATTGCTTCGCTTGTTTGCCGAGCTGGGCAATTTGTTTCCCAGCTGCCCGTCGTTCTTTCAGCCTTTGATCACTGACTGTACTTCCCGACCGCTCCGCTTTGGCCCATGTCTTTGCAATAATGTGCTCATAGTTGCCTTTCGGCGGAGACTTGGGTGGTTTTGCCAGGGCAGCCAGAATGCGCTTCACTTTCATCGGATCTACCTTCTCCGGAGATGGATGTCTCTTTGCTCTCAACCCTTGAAACCAGTCATCCACTTCGGTCCGCGCGATCTCGGCGTTCTCCTCCGGGGTCCTCTCATATGGTAACTTCTCTAGAGTCTTCAGAGAAGGACCGAATCTGTATGTCCTCCCGCCTCTGGTTGTACTGCTAGATGTCGACCGAGCAGACGGAGCGGTTGTCTTCTTTACTTGCTTACGAGGCGGAGAAGGACTACGATGCGCCGGAGCAGCTGGAGCGGCGGCAGGTCTCTTCCGCCCTTGCTGACGAGGCGGAGAAGGAGGAGGCTGGCTGCTCGGGCGCGTCGGCACAGGCGGAGAAGGAGGCGGAGTGCCGCCACGCGCCGGAGAAGGAGCCGGCCGAGGGCCCTGATCGTCACTCAATGGAGGAGGAGGCGGTGGAGGAGGCGGAGTGCCCTGACTCGCCGGAGAAGGAGGAGGAGGAGGCGGAGGCGTCCAGTTCGGAAGGTTGATCATCTCCTTCCGCCATAGGCATGGAGTCTTCAGAGCAGACCCCAGCCGAGTCTCCCCTTCACCGGTAGGGTGGTCAAGCTGGAGGTCCTCATATCCCTCCGTTATTTCATCCACCATCACCCTAGCATATCCTTCTGGAATCGGACGGCAGTGAAAAGTTGCGCCGGGTTCAGTAGGATAAACAGAGCCAACAGCCGCCTTGACCTTCAAATTCATCCACTGCGTCATAAGGTGGAAATTTTGAGACTCCGTGATAGCATCCACGGGATAGCTGGCAGGAGCCATCTAGGCATGCTCCGGCTGAAGCAGCTCGGTGGAAGCCACGCTGCTTCTGCGCTGAGATGGCGGGGTAGCTTCGGGGGAGGCTTCGGCAGTACTTTTGCTGCGATTTGCTTCTCGTTCCTCTATCGCGTCTACCCTTGCTTGCAGCGCCTGCATTTGGGTCTGCTGCACTTTTTTCCTCCTCTCATGGGATTTGTAACCGCCTGCGTCCGAAAACCCAACCTTCCACGGAATGGAGCCTGGCGTGCCTCGTGTCCGTCCAGGGTGCTCAGGATTCCCGAGGGCCATTGTGAGCTCGTCGTTCTCTCTGTTTGGAAAGAACTTCCCTTGCTACGCTGCTTCGATATACTGCTTAAGCTTCCTGACTGGTATGTCCATTTGATCGTTCGTCCAAATGCACTTCCCTGTTACAGGGTCCAAGGTTCCGCCAGCCCCGAAGAACCAAGTCCGGCAACGGTCTGGCCAGCTAATTGTCTCTGGTTCGATCCCTTTATCAACCAGATCATTCTCAGTCTTGGCCCACTTAGGCCGGGCTACGAGGTAGCCACCTGACCCCGTGCGATGGTGAAGCATCTTCTTCGCAGCATTTTGCTTGTTTGTTGCCAACATCTTCTTACTCTTTTCCGATGTCTTGTGGGCCACAAATGCGGGCCAGTGATCTCTGATCTTCCACATGGGTGCGTGTCCCTCAGCATCATTCGGAACAGCTAGTCCACCGGGACCCTTTCCAAAGATTACGTAGTGTAAATCATTGACCATAGCAAGCACGTGATCACCGGTGCGCATGGCGGGCTTCTTCCGGTGATCTGCCTCGCCTTTAAAATGCTTGCCTTTCTTTTAGCATTGATGGTTGGTCGGAAGAAATTGATGATGGCCCAGGTACACATTCTTCCTGCATTTTTCCAGGTATATACTTTCAGTGTCATCTAAACAGTGTGTGCATGCGTGGTATCCTTTGTTTGTCTGTCCTGAAACATTACTAAGAGCGGGCCAATCGTTGATGGTCACGAACAGCAACGTCTTAAGGTTAAATTCCTCCTGTCTGTGCTCATCCCACGTAGGTACACCGTTTTCATTCCACAGCTGTAAAAGTTCTTCAACTAATGGCCTTAGGTACACATCAATTTCGTTGCCAGGTTGCTTAGGGCCTTGGATGAGAACTGGCATCATAATGAACTTCCGCTTCATGCACATCCAAGGAGGAAGGTTATACATACATAGAGTCACGGGCCAGGTGCTGTGATTGCTGCTCTGCTCCCCGAAAGGATTAATGCCATCCGCGCTTAAAGCAAACCATACATTCCTTGGGTCCTTTGCAAACTCATCCCAGTACTTTCTCTTGATTTTTCTCCACTGCGACCCGTCAGCGGGTGCTCTCAACTTCCCATCTTTCTTTCGGTTCTCACTGTGCCATCGCATCAACTTGGCATGCTCTTCGTTTTTGAACAGACATTTCAACCGTGGTATTATAGGAGCATACCACATCACCTTCGCAGGAACCCTCTTCCTGGGGGGCTCGCCGTCAACATCACCAGGGTCATCTCGTCTGATGTTATACCACAATGCACCGCATACCGGGCATGCGTTCAGATCCTTGTATGCACCGCGGTAGAGGATGCAGTCATTAGGGCATGCATGTATCTTCTCCACCTCCAATCCTAGAGGGCATACGACCTTCTTTGTTGCGTATGTACTGTCGGGCAATTCATTATCCTTTGGAAGCTTCTTCTTCAATATTTTTAGTAGCTTCTCAAATCCTTTGTCAGCCACAACATTCTCTGCCTTCCACTGCAGCAATTCTAGTACGGTACCGAGCTTTGTGTTGCCTTCTTCGCAATTGGGGTATAACCCTTTTTTGTGATCCTCTAACATGCGATCGAACTTCAGCTTCTCCTTTTGACTAATGCATTGCGTCCTTGCATCAACAATGACCCGGCGGAGATCATCATCATCGGGCACATCGTCTGGTTCCTCTTGATCTTCAGCAGCTTCACCCGTTGCAGCATCATTGGGCACATCGTCTGGTTCCTCTTGATCTTCACCAGCTCCCCCCGTTGCAGCATCACCGTATTCAGAGGGCACATAGTTGTCATCGTAGTCTTCTTCTTCTTCGTCTTCCATCATAACCCCTATTTCTCCGTGCCTCGTCAAAACATTATAGTGTGGCATGAAACCCTTGTAAAGCAGGTGGGAGTGAAGGATTTTCCGGTTAGAGTAAGACCTCGTATTCCCACATTCAGTGCATGGACAACACATAAAACCATTCTGCTTGTTTGCCTCAGCCGCATCGAGAAACTCATGCACGCCCTTAATGTACTCGCGGGTGTGTCTGTCACCGTACATCCATTGCCGGTTCATCTGCGTGCATTATATATAATTAAGTGTCCAAATTAATAGAAGTTCACCATCACATTAAAACCAAAGTGCATACATAGTTCTCATCTAACAACATATAGCTCTCCAGAGCATCTAATTAATTAAACCATACATTGAAACTATGTAAAACATTTCAATGCGAAAACAAATGCGATCATAATCGCAACCAATGTAACAATTGATCCAATGGCATAATGATACCAAGCCTCGGTATGAATGGCATATTTTCTAATCTTTCTAATCTTCAAGCGCATTGCATCCATCTTGATCTTGTGATCATCGATGACATCCGCAACATGCAACTCCAATATCATCTTCTCCTCCTCAATTTTTTTTATTTTTTCCTTCAACAAATTGTTTTCTTCTTCAACTAAATTTAACCACTCGACAATAGGGTCAGTTGGCATTTCTGATTCACATACATCCTAGATAAATAAAATCTATGTCACGTTGGTTGGCATAATTTTCATAAACAATAAATGAACTAATAGTTATAAAGATAATATAAATACCACATCCGAATCATAGATAGGATGAGGGCCGACGGGGGCGGATACCAAAACCATCGCACTATATAAGATGCAATAATAAATGTAAGAAAATGATACAAGTATCTATCTAAACATACAAGTAAGAATATTTTTCCTTTCAGAAAGAAGATAAGAACAAGAGGCTCACCACGGTGGTGTCAATGATGAGATCGGCATGGGTGATCGACGGCGATGAAGACGGGGACGGGGCGTGACGGACCGCTAAATCTAGACAAATCTTGAGGAAAATGGAGCTTGGAGGTCGAGCTTCGAGAGGAGAAAGCTTAAGTAGTGTGGCTCGGGCATTCCATCGAACACCTCATGTGCATAGGAGGTGAGCTAGAGCACCACAAAGCCCTCTCCCCCTCGTCCAGAAAAAACAGAGCACTGTGCTCTGCTCTTGCGCGAGGGGGTATATATAGGCACCTCATTGGTCCCAGTTGGTGACATGAGCCGGGACTAAAGGGGAGCCTTTGGTCCCGGTTCAAGCCACCAACCGGGACCAATGGTGGTGGGCCAGGAGCGAGGCCCATTGCTCCCGGTTCATCCCACCAACCGGGACCAAAAGGTCCAGATGAACCGGGACCAATGGCCCACGTGGCCCGGCCGGCCTCCTGGGCTCATGAACCGGGACCAATGCCCACATTGGTCCCGGATCTAGACTGAACCGAGACTAATGGGCTGACCCGGCCTGGACCAAAGTCCTGTTTTCTACTAGTGTTGGGTGACTATAAAGGTATACTACGGGTATCTCCTAAAGTGTCTGTTGGGTCGACACGGATCAAGACTGGGATTTGTCACTCCGTATGACGGAGAGGTATCTCTAGGCCCACTCGGTAATGCATCATCATAATGAGCTCAAAGTGACCAAGTGTCTGGTCACGGGATCATGCATTACGGTACGAGTAAAGTGACTTGCCGGTAACGAGATTGAACGAGGTATTGGGATACCGATGATCGAATCTCGGGCAAGTAACGTACCGATTGACAAAGGGAATTGTATACGGGGTTGCTTGAATCCTCGACATCGTGGTTCATCCGATGAGATCATCAAGGAGCATGTGGGAGCCAACATGGGTATCCAGATCCCGCAGTTGGTTATTGACTGGAGAGCCATCTCGATCATGTCTACATGTCTCCCGAACCCGTAGGGTCTACACACTTAAGGTTCGGTGACGCTCGGGTTGTAGAGATATGAATATGCAGTAACCCGAAAGTTGTTCGGAGTCCAAGATGAGATCATGGACGTCACGAGGAGTTCCAGAATGTTCCGGAGGTGAAGAATTATATACAGGAAGTGCAGTTTCGGCCATCGAGAGAGTTTCGGGGGTCACCGGTATTGTACCAGGACCACCGGAAGGGTCCCGGGGGTCCACCGTGTGGGGCCACCCATCTCGGAGGGCCCCATGGGCTAATTGGGGAGGGGAACCAACCCATAGTGGGCTGGTGCACCCCCCTTGGCCCATCCCATGCGCCTAGGGTTGGGAACCCTAGGGTGGGGGGGCGCCCCACCTGGCTTGGGGGGCACTCCACCCCTTGGCCGCCCCCCCCCCCTAGGAGATCCCATCTCCTAGGGCCGGCGCACCCCCTAGGGGGCCTATATAAAGGGGGGAGGGAGGGGCAGCGGCACCCTTGAGTCTTGGCGCCTCCCTCTCCCCTGCTACACCTCTCCCTCTCGCAGTAGAACGGCGAAGCCGTGCTGCGGTGACCCCTGCATCCACCACCACGCCGTCGTGCTGCTGGATCTTCATCAACCTCTCCTTCCCCCTTGCTGGATCAAGAAGGAGGAGACGTCATGCTGACCGTACGTGTGTTGAACGCGGAGGTGTCGTCCGTTCGGCGCTAGGATCTCCGGTGATTTGGATCACGTCGAGTATGACTTCCTCATCCACGTTCTTTGAACGCTTCCGCGCGTGATCTACAAAGGTATATAGATGCAATCCGATAACTCGTTGCTAGATGAACTCATAGATGGATCTTGGTGAAACCGTAGGAAAATTTTTGTTTCCTGCAACGTTCCCCAACAAGCTTCCCTTTGAATAGGTTGAGGTTGGATCCACCCTTTTTAGGGTCGCCAGCATTGTACCGAGGCTTCGGATTATGAAAATGACGATTTTTGGCTTCGTAGTGTGATGTCATGAAGTTTTTCGCCTCCTTAGTAATGAATGCCTCGGCCATCGATGCTTCAATTCTACGTTTATTTTTACATTTTGCTCGAACCGTCTTCTGCATCCTCTCTCTTGCGTAGCACCAAGGATTTTGCACGCCCCCCCACCAATCGTGCCTCGGTCGGGAGATGCAAAATCAAGTGTTGCATTGGGTTAAAGAGGTCCGGTGGAAAGATCTTCTCTAACTTGCAGATCAACTCCGGCGCCAACTCTTCCATTTCTTCTAGCATGGCAGGCGATAGTTCTTTCGCACAAAGAACACGGAAGAAATAGCTCAGCTCGGCCTGTACTAGTCGTTCATCCTCAGGAATAAAGCCACGCAACATCACCGGCATTACCCGCTCAATTCATCTGTGCCAATCATGACTCTTGAGACCAAATATTTTCAATTTATCAAGACTCGCTCCCCTCTTTAGATTCGTTGCATACCCATCAGGCAACATCAACTACATTTTCACCCACAAGATAATTTTCCTCATAGCTGGCCTTCCAAGATTGAACCATGCCTTTGGCTTCGTCCAGTTCTACTTTCCTTTCAGTTCTTTCATGTTTTGTAACGGTCTATCACATAGCGCCTCTTGATCGACTCTAGCCTTAGTATTATCCTTTGACTTCCCCTTTATGCCGAACAATGTACCAAATAGGGCCTCGGCGATATTCTTTTTAGTGTGCATCACGTCGATGTTGTGTGGGCAAAGGAGGTCTTTGAAGTAAGGCAGATCCCACAAGCATGTCTTGTGAGTCCAGGCGTGTTCCGAGCTATACCTCTTGAAATACCCCGGATGCTCTGGATCTGGCTCGAGAGCATTTAACTGATCCAGGGTCTCTTGGCCTGTCAACGGAGGTGGTGCAGAGTTCTTGACAACTCTACCTTTGATGAAGTTCTTCTTGCCTTTCCTGAACTTATGGCGAGGATCCAGGAACTGTCTATGCAAGTCGAAGCAAGAAAACTTGCGACCGTCCTGAAGCCAACGAAACTCAAGAGCTGCCTTGTATGTGGGGCACGGGAACCTTCGATGCACACACCAACCAACGAATAGCACATACGTTGGCAAGTCATGCGTCGAGTACATGTACCAAACAAGCATTATGAAGTTCATTTTGCTAAAGGCGTCGTATGTCTTGAACCCATTATCCTAAGCTTCTTGTAATTCGTCCTTAAGCAGCTACATGTACACATTCATATTCTTCCCCAAATAGTTGGGCCCTGGAATTACAAACGTCAGGAAAATGTTCTTTCTTTGCATAATCTGTCCTGGGTGGAGATTGAGTGGAATGACAAATACGGGCCAATAATTGTATTGGGTTGCTGTCAGACCAAACACATTGAACCCATCTGTGATGATGGCGACTCGAGGATGCCTTGGATCTACCGCTTTTTGCTCATGTAAGTCATCGAAGCGCTTCCACGCTTCACCATCCGATGTGTGTACCATCATCAGATTCCCATCTGCATCTAGTTTGGTTCTTTTGCCCGTTTTGTGCCATGTCATCTGTCAGGCTGTCTCTTCGACCATGAAAAGACGTTGAAGTCTTGGTACGATTGGCATATACCGAAGAATAACGGGGATTTTGGTCTGCATCTTCTCACCCATACCGTTGCCTACCACAACATACCTAGAAGACTTGGAAATGGGATAATAGTTCAAGTCCGCATACTCAAACCTAAATAAGGCACATCCTTTCTCACAGGCATGTATCTTCTTATAGGGCATCTTAAGAGCACGGAGGATTTTGTCTGACTGGTACAGGTTTGCAGGCAGTACATGGCCATTGGGTAGAAAGCATCCAAATACTGTCATCATCGCGTCGTAGCATTCTCTGCCTTAGTTGAATTGAGCCTTCAGAGCCATTATTTGTGAGATGGCATCCAGCTGACAAAGCTCAATGTGCTCATGGAGAGGACGTTTTGAAGACTCCAACATTTCATTGAAGGCCTTTGCAGATTCCTCCATCTCATCGTTCGAGTCCCGAGCATCATCAAATTTTGCACCATGTCTTCCATCCCGGTACAATGCTTGTCGGTGCGACGACGAACCACCTCAGCTCTGGCAAGTTGGGCAGACTCACCATGAAATGTCCAGACCGTATAACCAAGCGTAAAACCAAACTTCTGTAGGTGTTTACTCATTTCAAGCTCGTTCCTCCTATGATAGTTGTCGCACCGGACATAGGGGCACCACCTTTCTCTCTCGCAATTTGCAAATGCGGCTCTCACAAACCCCTTGGTTTTTGTTAACCATTCATCGGTCATGTCTTCTTGACTAGTGTGACCGGTGTACATCCACGCACAACAACTCATATTGCATAGCTAGTGGACACACAAGAAATATATACATAATTCAGCAAACCATATCCATTAGTTAATGGAGTTTGTCAGTTTTATTACGTCCATGCAACCTAGACGCTAATAGGTAAAGATAGGTCCTAATCCCACCCGAGTATGTGTAGATTGGGTTTGTTTTCCCATGCTCTGCTCCGGATCTGACGCAAAATTTCGGCAGCACCTCCCCGTTGTTCTCTTGATACACGTCTCGGCAATAAGAAGAGAGGATGTGTACCCGGAGAACAACAGGAGGTACTGATGAAATTCTGCATCGGATCCGGAGCAGAGCATATGGGAAAACGAATCCAATCTACACATACTCGGGTTGTCCATGGATAACGTTGGACAATTCGAAAGAATCGCGGTTATAAATATGCAAATGCATGCATATTGTAACATCCCAAATTTTCAATTTGGAATGTTATACATTAGATCATCATTGCATATCATATTTTATTGCATTTTGGTTTGATCCTAGAAATTCTACGCAACTCAAGGACCCACGGAGAGAGTTGGGGATTTCGTTATTTTCAATTCGAGTTTTCTCGAATTTTGAAAAGAGGATCGTTTGATTTTAATTATTTTCTCTATGAATATTTCTTTTATAAAAATAAAAGAGAGAGGATAAAATGACTTCCTCAAAAATAAAGAAATATCGTAGATTTAATATTAAAATCAAAAACGATTTTTATATTCGGAGTTTTATCGCTATTGTAGTTGAATTAGGAAAAATATACATTTTTCAAAATTTCATTTTAGGCCCAAATAAATGTTCACCTTGTCCGGCCTATTTTTAGAGGACGTGGAAAATTTATTTCGGAATTTTTGGAGTCTGTTTAGTATTTCTTTCCTTTCTTTTTCTGCATGTCAGAATTGTTTTAAAAAAAAGTCAAACCGACTCCGGGTCGTACCCGAGCGGAACTCCGCCCGGGGGGCCTTTATAAGCAGCCACCCCGAGTCGCCGAAGCCCAACCCGCGCCACCGCCCAAACCCTAACCCTAAGCGCGCCCCGCCGCCGCGCCTCGCCGCCGCCACGCGCCGCCTCGCCAGAGCCCGCCCGCCGCC
Source organism: Triticum dicoccoides (assembly GCF_002162155.2). Classification (NCBI taxonomy): domain Eukaryota; kingdom Viridiplantae; phylum Streptophyta; class Magnoliopsida; order Poales; family Poaceae; genus Triticum; species Triticum dicoccoides. Next base: position 34,306,872 of record NC_041380.1, read on the forward strand.
GCCGCCGTTCGCCGGACTTTTGCCGGAGGTAGCCGCTGTCGCTGCCTCGGTTTTCGCGAGAGAATCGACAGTTTTTTTCTAAACCTAGATCCATTTTTTAATCCGGTTTGGTATATTTTTTTAGTTATTTAGCGAACGACCGTTCGTTAATTCGTTTTAACGAACAGTTTTCACAGTTTAGCCGTACACAGCGAACGTTTGTTCGTTAGCCTGTTCGTCAGTTTTTCTTTTTCTTGGATTTTCCGCGATTATTTTCGATCGCGATTTCTGATCCGATTTTCGTTCTAGTATAACTTTTCGCTCGTTTATCGGAATCAGGCGATTCAAGCGCCTAGAGTTTCGTCTCGAAACCCTCTTTCTGTTTAACCAACTTAAACAAGATTTTGCTACTGTAAAATTTGACTTTAGTCTAGATTAGTAAACGAAGCTTGTTTCTTTCACCGTTTGAGTTGTGTTGCTTCGTTTGATTTGATTCTTTTTGCAAACCGGAGTTCTTAAGTTGAACTTTCTGGTTAGATCTGTTATTTGAGTTTTACCCGTGCCCTTGCTTGATTGCTTATTGTATGCTTGTTTGTTTGTGATAGAGTACCCGGAGTGTGAAGCGTGCTACTACTAGTCTCTAGGTTTCGCGGATCATCAGCAAGACAAGTAACACTTTGATCATACCTCTTTACTACCCAGTTTTGTTGCATTAGATCAATCCTCAAACATTGCATGGTTAGGATCTGATTAAATTGTGGGTTGGGAAGTAGATGAGGTAGTACCTATTCACCTGTTTATTATCAAACCTTGGGAGTTACTTCTACGTCGCTTATATTGCTATGCTATGCTCGTAGATGTGGATTGGGTTTGAGAGTATTCATGACAAATGTGAGTACTGTTAAATAATGGTTAACTTAAGGTGGCAACTTTAATACACATCTAGGTTGATTGAGGCACCTTGGGAATTCCAGTGATTGCATGTATTTTTGGAAATCCCGGGGTACCGTGTGATTCTCCTATGGACTGTCACCCACACTCAAAGGGATCATAAGATTATTCACGCTAGAAACTTCCGTGTGCAGCCACATGCCATTATGGGCTCTGGCATAGTTGAGTAAGTTGTGGGAAACCTTTCCATGATGTGCTAGTAGATGTAGGGGATTGTAGGTGTACCGGCCTATATATCGGTTAAGGGGACCTCTTTGGAAAGACTGTGTCTCGGTCATCCATTTCTCAAACATCTTGTAGTGCGAGAAAACCAACGGAGGATCGATTCTTGTGGGGAAAAGTGCACAAACCTCTGTAGAGTGTATAAACTAATCATGGTTAGCTGTGTCCCTGGTTATGGACATCTTGAGTATCTAGTTCTTGGATTATCATGTGGATCTCATCACTCTTAATTATATAATTTGATTGGGGTTAATGATTATTTTTAATTGGGATTGAGATGGGGTTTACCATTCTCAATATTCAATAACCACCATGATAGTTAAATAAAATTTATTCCTTTGTTGTAGGGAAAAATTGGCTTTTCACAAAACATATTAACCATACAGCCTCCACCAGCCAAATATGCATGTAGTGATAGCATTATTCTGTTCATTACTCTTTTGTGTTACCTTGCCAGCATATTCCATGTGCTGACCCATTTTTTGGCTGCAACGTACCATGTTGCAGACTTTTCAGATGACGAGTAAGGAGCCTTAGGTCGTGGTCTTTCACTCAGTGATGTCGTTGGAGTTGATGGACTCACTTTATCTTCCAAGCCTTCCGCTGTTATCGTATTAGATGGCCTTAAGCCATATTTATTGTAATAAGTTCTCTTTTGAGACATTCGATGTAATAAGTGTGTAATTGCTACTCTGTTATAAATCCTTCAAGTACTGTGTGTGTCAGCATTACCGATCCAGGCCGATGACACTTATGCACAGAGATCAGACTGTTTGAGGTCTGGTCGCTACAAAGATGGTATCAGAGCACACGCTGACTGTAGGACACGACCACTAAGCTAAAGCCCTAGATCACTACTCTCTTCTCATTTCTAACTCCTCTCCTTTTTATACTCTTTAGGATTGCGGATGCAAGGATCAAGTTCACACAACCGGATGAAGACACCCCTTTTTGGAAGCCACTTGAAGGAAGTCACTAGGTACCTGAACATCGGAATACTAAGCTTCACCGGGACTTACAACGCCACTTTACCAGAAGAGGAGCGTTGGATGATTCAAGTTCAAGTTCCAGGAAGGACATTCACGCCTGTCACTGAGCCCATGGAGTTTTCTTTTGATGCACCAACCTGGAGTCTAGGAAAAGTATGGCAGCTCACATCACCATGCGACGCATTGGAGAAGTTTACCACAATGATCTCAAGGATACAATCTACCAGATTTATGGGCACCGAGATGAGCAATGGGAGATGATCAGCACTAGGAAGGATAGATCGATTGCCTCTTTCATCCAGGAGTTAAACCAGCACATTCGACGCCAGGAGAACCAGATGTGCGCAGGCATGACAGATTTAAAGAAGGCGATGACAAGGATCACAGAACTGGAGGAAGAACTCAAGGCTACACCCGAAGATTATATGGAGGAAATCGTCGTACTAGTGGAGAAGAATTACGACCTGGCAAGGAAGCTCGGAGTTTTCATGGGAGATCCCGCGCTAGGAGGAGAAGATGACAGTTCCACTTGCCCGGAGAACTACATCATCATCGACGACACTGACTCGGGCCCTGACGATAGCGTTGATGACTATGTTGATGAAGCTAGAGCAGGTATCATGGAGTCTTCGACCGATCAATTTTTATAGTCGACCACCATATCAGTAGTAGTATTCCACCATGTATATAGTATAGTCCAAGCACTTTTGTAACAATAGTTCTAGACCGATTGTATGCCCTTGTTTGATTGATTGAGTGAAATGTTTGTGTTTGTCTCATGTGCATATGGGTAGTGTTTTCCCCCTAGACCTCATTCTATTCTGTTTTCTCATCTTTTCTAAACCCAGCAGATGCCTCCGAGACGCGACAATAGGTTTGCTTTCCCACCGGAGCTGACTCAGTTGATCCAGCAGCAGAATGCATTGATGCGGATACTAGTCCAGAATCAGAACCAGGGGAACAACAACAACAACCCACCACCACCACCACCAGTTGATCACTTAGCCCGTTTTCTTAGGCTGAATCCGCCGGTGTTCTCCAGTAGCACCGAGCCGATTGTTGCAGATGATTGGCTCCGCAAGATTGAAAGGGAGTTGACTACTGCATGATGCATAGATGCGGAGAGAGTGCATTTTGCCGCACATCAGCTTGATGGACCCGCAGCATCATGGTGGGAGAATTTCATAGTCACTTACCCCATCGACACTGTGACATGGGACCAGTTCCAGCAGGCTTTTCGCACTGCCCATGTCTCAGCAGGAGCTATGGCCATGAAGAAGCATGAGTTTCGCAACTTACACCAAGGAGGGTGCACTGTTGGTCAGTATGTGAATGAATTTAGCAAGCTAGCATGTTATGCCCCAGATGACGTCGCTACAGATGCAACTAAGAAGGAGAAGTTTCTGGAAGGACTGAATGATGAGATGAGCATGCAGTTGATGGTGGCAAATTTCAATAACTACGAGGAGTTGGTGGATCAAGCTCTCGTGCTTGAAGGGAAGCAGCAGCAGATTCACAGCCGCAAGAGGAAGTATGGACAAGGGAAGTATAATTCTGGAGCTCATCAGAGACCCCGTTTCACCCCGAACTCAGGAGGACTTGTTCATAACCATGGAGGCCACACTCATAATGGAGGAAGTACGCACAACCATAGTGGCCCCAAGAATGGGAATGGTAATGGTGGAAGCACCGGACAGAACCGTTCCAACCCGGCAACACCCGCTATGAAAGATCTAAACCACGTTACTTGCTACAAGTGCCAGAAGACCGGACATTACGCCAATGAATGTCCTGAAGCAAAAAATGGAAATGGCAATGGAAGCTCTGGGAAGAAGCCCAACCCTTTCAACAGGGGACAAGTGAACCACGTTAACATGGAGGAGGTTGAAGCCCAACCAGATGCAGTAATAGGTAAGTTTTGGTTAAGTCCTTTACTACAGTCGTACTTTCTAATACTGGTGCATCGCACTCATACATATCAAGGGGATTTGTGGATAAGTATAAGTTGCTCACTAGAGTTCTTAAGACACCCATGCTAGTAACCTCACCCGGAGCAGAGTATATGGCAAGCCATGGATGTTTTCAGATGCCATTGACCATAGGTAGGCATGTTTTCCCCTCAGGTCTGATAATTTGGAGTCGCAAGGTTTGGATGTGATTCTGGGTATGGATTGGCTATCAATGTATGGAGGAAACATCGATTGCGCCAGTAAGACGATTTTGCTCACCACCCCAGAAGGAAGAAGGATCAAGTATGTATCCTGGCATGTTCCGAATAGGACGCAAGTAAATTCCTTATCAGGAGTTGTACAGGAGGAAGTACCAGTGGTAAAGGATTTCCCGGATGTATTTCCTGAAGAATTGCCAGGCATGCCACCGGATAGAGACATTGAGTTTTTGATTGAGCTTTTGCCAGGCACAGGGCCAATATCTAAGAGACCGTACAAAATGCCTGCAAAGGATTTGGAGGAAGTTAAGAAGCAGATTAAGGAGTTACTGGATAAAGGTTATATACGCCCAAGTTCGTCACCTTGGGGATTACCAGTACTTCTAGTGGAGAAGAAGGATGGATCGTTAAGGATGGTTGTTGATTATCGAGGATTGAATAAGGTGGCGATCAAGAACAAGTACCCACTGCCGATGATCAATGATTTGTTTGATCAGCTGCAAGGAGCTAAGGTGTTTTCCAAGATCGATCTGCGATCAGGATATCACCAGCTGAAGATTCGAGAGCAGGATATACCTAAGACAGCTTTTACCACAAGGTATGGGCTATATGAGTATACCGTTATGTCATTTGGCCTAACTAATGCACCTGCCTATTTTATGAACATGATGAACAAAGTGTTTATGGAGTTTTTGGATAAGTTCGTCGTGGTGTTCATGGATGATATTTTGGTCTACTCGAAGAACGAAGAAGAGCATAAGGAACATTTGCGTTTAGTACTTGGGAAGCTCAGAGAACATCAGCTATACGCCAAGTTCAGCAAGTGCGAGTTTTGGCTGAAGGAAGTTGGATTCCTTGGACATGTTATATCTGGAGTAGGAATAGCGGTAGACCTCACCAAGGTTCTCACGGTGACAAATTGGGAGCCACCCACGTCAGTTGGAGAGATCCGGAGTTTTCTTGGACTCGCAATATACTACCGGAGGTTCATTGAGAATTTCTCAAAGATTGCGAAGCCCATGACGGAGTTGTTGAAGAAGGACACCAAATTCAAATGAATTGAGGAATGTGAGGCCAGTTTTCAGGAGTTGAGGAGACGCTTGGTTACATCACCAGTCTTGATTCTGCCAGATCAACGCAAGGATTATGAAGTGTATTGCGATGCTTCTCGTCGAGGACTTAGAGCCGTACTTATGCAGGAGGGAAGAGTTGTTTCATATGCCTCACGACAGCTTAAACCCCATGAGTTAAACTATGCTACGCATGATTTGGAGCTAGCAGTCGTAGTGCATGCATTGAAGACATGGAGGCATTTTATCATCGAAAATCATTGTGAGGTATACACGGATCACAAGAGTTTGAAGTATATCTTCACGCAGAAGGAGTTGAATCTCAGGCAGAGGAGATGGTTAGAGCTCATTAAGGATTATGATATGAGATTGCATTATCATCCCGAAAAGGCTAACGTAGTAGCCGATGCGTTGAGCCGAAAAAGTCATGTCAACACACTCATGACTGGAGGATTGCCCAAGGAGTTAGCAGAGGACCTTCGCAAACTATGTTTGGAGATAGTTCCGAGAGGATATGTAGAAGCTTTGGATATTCAATCTACTTTAATGGATAAGATCAGAGAAGCTCAGAAGACGGACAAGGAGATTGCCGAAATAAAGGAAAGAATGAGTAAAGTAAAGGCTAAGGGATTTCGTGAAGATGAGCACGATACCTTATGGTTTGAGGACCGCGTATATGTGCCAAATGATCAGGAGATCAGGAAGTTGATTCTGCAAGAGGCTCATGATTCGCCATATTCGATTCACCCAGGAAATACCAAGATGTATCTGGATTTGAAGGATAGTTTCTGGTGGACCGGAATGAAGAAGGATATTGCAGAGTATGTAACAGTTTGTGATGTATGTTAGAGAGTGAAGGCAGAGCATCAGAAGCCAGTAAGATTGCTACAGCCATTGCCGATACCCGAATGGAAGTGGGATAAGTTAGGCATGGATTTTATCACGGGATTACCCAGGACTCGTTCAGGCTATGACTCGATATGGGTTGTACTCGATCGTTTGACGAAAGTAGCTCACTTCATCCCAGTGAAGACCACTTACACCAGTGCTAAGTTGGCAAAGATATACATGACCAGGATCGTATGTCTGCATGGAGTTCCGAGGACCATTGTATCAGATAGAGGAACCCAGTTTACTTCAAAGTTTTGGAATCAGTTGCATGAAACTTTGGGAACCAGGCTAGAGTTCAATACATCTTTTCACCCGTAGACAGATGGGCAGACTGAAAGAGTCAATCAGATTCTGGAGGACATGTTGAGAGCTTGTGTGCTAGACTATGGATCTAGTTGGGACGATAATTTGCCGTGTGCAGAGTTCTCATACAACAACAGCTACCAGGCCAGTTTGAATGGCACCGTTTGAAGCATTGTACGGAAGGAGGTGCAGAACTACATAGTTGTGGGACGAAGTTGGAGACCGACAGTTGTTTGGACCAGATTTGATTAAAGAGTTTGAAGAGAAAGCTAAGCTGATTCGCGATAGACTCAAGGTAGCCCAGTCCAGGCAGAAGAGCTATGTGGATTCTAAACGCAAGGAGACAGTTTACGAAGTTGGAGACAGAGTGTATCTTCGTGTATCCCCACTTCGAGGAGTGAAGCGCTTTGGAGTTAAGGGAAAGTTAGCGCCACGTTTTGTGGGACCATACAAGGTTTTGGAACATATAGGAGAAGTTTCTTACAAGTTAGAATTGCCCGAAGGATTGTCACGAGTTCACGATGTGTTCCACGCAGAAATGCCACGTTTCACGAGTTCACGATTTGACGTACGAGGAGAAGCCAGTCAAGATACTCGAGTTTGCCAGCCGAGTCACACGCAACAAGGTAATCAAGTTCTGCAAAGTTTAGTGGAGCCACCATACCGAGGATGAAGCCACCTGGGAACGAGAGGAAGACCTACAGAAGGATTACCCACACCTATTTTCTAGCCAACCCGAATCTCGAGGGCGAGATTCATCTTAAGGGGGGTAGGTTTGTAACATCCAAATTTTTAATTTGGAATGTTATACATTAGATCATCATTGCATTTTGGTTTGATCCTAGAAATTCTACGCAACTCAAGGACCCACGGAGAGAGTTGGGGATTTCGTTATTTTCATATTCGAGATTTCTCGAATTTTGAAAAGAGGATCGTTTGATTTTAATTATTTCGCTTCGAATATTTATTTTATAAAAATAGAAGAGAGGATAAAATGACTTCCCCAAAAATAAAAAAATATCGTAGATTTAATATTAAAATCAAATACGATTTTTATTCGGAGTTTTATCGCTATTTTATTTGAATTAGGAAAAATATGCGTTTTTTTTAAATTGTATTTTAGGCCTAAATAAATGTTCACCTTGTCCGGCCTATTTTTAGAGGACGGGGAAAATTTATTTCAGGATTTTTAGAGTCTGTTTACTATTTCTCTTCTTCTTTTTCTGCACGTCGGAATTGTTTTAAAAAAGTCAAACCGACTCCGGACCGTACCCGAGTGGGACTCCGCCTGGGGGGGCTTTATAAGCCGCCGCTCCGAGCCGCCGAAGCCCAACCCGCGCCGCCGCCCAACCCTAACCCTAACCGCGCCCCGCCGACGCCGTTGCCGCCCCGCGTCACCATCGTCGCGCCTCGCTGCTGCCCTGCGCCGACACCCACCGCCCCGCGCCGTCTCGTCGGAGCCCACCCGCCGCCGCCGCCGTTCGCCGGACTTTCGCCGGAGGTAGCTGCCGCCGCTGCCTCGGTTTTCGCGAGAGAACCGATGGTTTTTTTCTCAAACTAGATCTTTTTTTATAAATCCGGTTTGGTTTATTTTTTCGGTTTTTATTTAGTGAACGCCCGTTCGTTAGTTCGTTTTAACGAACGGTTTTCACGATTTAGCCGCAGACAGCGAACGTTCGTTCGTTAGCCTGTTCGTCAGTTTTTCTTTTTCTCGGATTTTCCGCGATTATTTTCGATCGCGATTTCTGATCCGATTTTCGTTCTAGTATAACTTTTCGCTCGTTTATCAAAATCAGGCGTCGCTTATATTGCTATGCTATGCTCGTAGACATGGATTGCGTTTGAGAGTATTCATGACAGATGTGAGTATTGTTAAATAATGGTTAACTTAAGATGGCAACTTTAATACACATCTGGGTGGATTGAGGCACGTGAGGAATTCAAGTGATTGTCTGTATTTTTGGAAATCCCGGGGTACCGTGTGATTCTCCTATGGACTGTCACCCAGACTCAAAGGGATCATAAGATTATTCATGCTAGAAACTTCCGTGTGCAGCCACATGCCATTATGAGCTCTGGCATAGTTGAGTAAGTTGTGGGAAACCTTTCCATGATGGGCTAGCAGATGTAGGGGATTGTAGGTGTACCAGCCTATCTATCGGTTAAGGGGACCTCTTCTGAAAGATTGTGTCTCGGTCATCCGTTTCTCAAACATCTTGTAGTGCGAGAAAACCAACGGAGGAGATCGAGTCTTGTGGGGAAAAGTGGACAAACCTCTGCAAAGTGTACAAACTAATCATGGTTAGCTGTGTCCCCGGTTATGCACATCTTGAGTATCTAGTTCTTGGATTATCATGTGGATCTCATCACTCTTAATTATATAATTTGATTGGGGTTAATGATTATTTTTAATTGGGATTGAGATGGGGTTTACCATTCTTAATGTTTAACAACCACCATGATAGTTAAATAAAATTTATTCCTTTGTTGTAGGGAAAAATTGGCCTTTCGCAGAACATATTAACCATACAGCCTCCACCAGCCAAATATGCATGTAGTGATAGCATTATTCTGTTCATTACTCTTTTGTATTACCTTGCCAGCATATTCCATGTGCTGACCCGTTTTCGGGCTGCAACGTATTATGTTGCATACTTTTCAGACGACGAGTAAGGAGCCTTAGGTCGTGGTCTTTCACTCAGTGATGCCGTTGGAGTTGATGGACTCACTTTATCTTCCAAGCCTTCCGCTGTTATCGTATTAGATGGCCTTAAGCCATATTTATTGTAATAAGTTCTCTTTTGAAACATTCGATGTAATAAGTGTGTGATTGCTACTCTGTTATAAATCCTTCAAGTACTATGTGTGTCAGCATTACCGATCCAAGGATGACACTTATGCACAGAGATCAGACTGTTTGAAGTCTGGTCGCTACACATATTTATAGATGTAACCCTTTCGAACGGGAGACGCATAGTGGTCACGCATACTGTGGATTAAAGACACCTATAGCTAGCAAGTTTCATCGGCACAAAGACCGGAACAGAGCAAATGAATGGGGGAGGAGGAGATGTCATTTGTGCTCACCCACGAACGCAGGGGCGGAGCTCGTGAACGCACAGGGAGGTCGTTGAACACCAGACCCTCGCAGCGACGAAACAACTGCACATTTAAAACCACCAAATCAACACAAATATGATGTTTTTTATAATAAAATCCAAAAATATATGACCTAACTCATAATTCAACATTGACCTTTGGAAGGCCGAAGAGCACCTTTTCGTTCAACAGGAAGCCGAAGAGGTATCAAGGGTCGGGGTGTCTGATACGTCTCCAACGTATCTACTTTTCCTAATGCTTTTCCTCTTGTTTATCAGCCAGTGGGCCAACCTCCCTCTTTGTCGTCTGCTAGCAGACGGCAAAGACCTGGCTGATGGCAAAGCCATCCTTGGCCGTTAGCCAGCTCTTTGTCGTTTGTTTTTTGAAGCTGTTGGCAAAGCCATCCATTGCCATCAGCTAGCAGACGACAAAGAAGTGGCTGACGGCAAATCTTTTGATTCCAGTAGTGTTGGCTGCCGGCGGCGGCCGTGGCTTCCTCCTCCGACCAAAGAGGCCCTCCTCAACCTTCGTCGCCGCCCCTACGCCACTCTTCCTCCTCTCTCCGCCTCGAATTGCCGCAACTCCGCCGTCCCTCCGTCGCTCCTCGCTGCTGCTGCGCCGATGCCGCCACCTTTCGAACTGCCACCGCCCCTATTTGGCCGACGCCCACTAGTTTTTACATCTCCACTTTGCATCATCTATTGGAGTTGCTCTTTTACATCTTCAATGTACATCATCTATTGGAGTTGCCTCTTTTTTGGAGATGTAAATTTTGACATCTCCTGATTTACATCTCCAAATATGCATCTTCTATTGGAGATGCTCTTAGTGATGCTTCTTCTACAAGTTGTCGACCTGTATGTTATGTTGGTATAAGTATTATATGTAGCTCGGTTGAATTTTGTGTTTTTTTAAGTCATGCTTCATCAATGTCCTTTTGTTTTGTGCAAGAGAATTGGCAATTTGTCCCGTCTACTGCGTTAACTGGCAAAGCCTATTCGGCACCCGTTTCTTTAGTTCGCGCAAATGGGCATATACTCCCACGCCGCGCTGGGCCGGCATGTTTTTTTTTTCAAAACTTGAGCAAAAAGGGTGTTTGTGCAAGCGTTGTTTCGAACTCGGGATCTCTCGTTCAGAGAGCAGCACAATGACCACCAGGACAACAACGAAGCAATTGAGCCTATAAACTTCATTCCTTTCCTTTATTCCTTCAGTCGCGAGAGCCCCTGGTTTTGGGAAGCTTCCCGAAACAGTTATTCTCACTGGTCCTTCCTTTTTTTCTTGGCCCTTTTTCATTTTTGTTTTTTCCTTAAACACGTGAACTTTTTTCAAATTCGATGAAATATTTTCAAATTCAGTCAACTTTTTCTAAATCAGTGAACCTTTTTGGAAACTCGATGAACTTTATTTCAAAATCGATGAACTCTTTTTTCAAATCAATTAATTTTTTTAAAAACCGATGAACTCTTTTCTTAAATCAACTAATTTTTTAAAAAACCGATGAACTTTTTTCAATATAGACACTCTTTTTTCAAAATCGATAAACTTTTTCCAAATTCGATGAACATTTTTCGAAATCGATGAACTCTTTCTTCATTTTTGATTTAATTTTTTTCCAAAACAGATGAACTTACTTTTTTTCAAAATTGATGAATTATTTTTTCAGTTGTGTTGGATTTTTTTCAAAATCAATTAACTTTTTCAAATTCGTGAACTTTTTTGAAGTTTCTGGACTTTCTTTCAAATGTCATGAACTGTTTTAAATTCAGGATTTTCTATGTTTTTTTGTCAAAAGTCAACAGTTGACCGGTCAAATGGCCAGCTGTCGACTGGTCAACCGTGATCGACGGGAGCGAAGGAGGCGATCGAGGCAACCTGGGCCAGCCCAGTTCCCAGCCGCGTGGGCGCACGAACTGCCAACTGGCACCCATTAGGAGCTCTCGTGTTAACTTTCTCTGACTATTTAAATGCAGAGTTATTTTCTGACCCAGGCCCATTTCGATCGCTCTACTTTTCTAGCCAATAAATAAAAGGCAGGAACCGTCCGAAACATTTCCACAGTTCTTTAGTCCCACCTCGATTGGGGAATATCAAGTTATACGGCTTAAGTATGCGTCTACAAATGGTTCCGCTAAGCCGATGATGACTATCCTAGAGACCGACATTCTGAGCGCCCTGTGCGCAGTGAGGAAAATGTCATCAGGAATTAAATAGTCTGAGGCGACTTTTTTTATGCCACCGCTGTCGTATTTGTTTACCCATGTCAAATTTGCTTTCAATGACCATAGAAAAGATAGCCGTTCGAAGCAAAGTACAATGCCAAAACTGCTTTTGAAGGACGGTTTTTAAAAAATTCAGAATTCAACAAAAAAAACATATTTTTACATTTCAAAAAATACAGGCATACATGAAGGCATAACTCACATGTGTAAATTTTCAGGACGAAATACGTTAAAATGAAGGTTGTGCAAAAAAAGACAATGGCTATTCAAGACACGTTACTATTCATCCCAAAAGTCCATGATTTTTTTTTTGTGTGCATAGATCGCATCTCAATGTATTTTATTCTGAATTTTTATACGCACACACATCACATCATTGTGTACTGTACAAAATTTTTTTACCAAAAAGTATGAATTTTGAATTTAAGAAAAAACGGCCTCGAAGGAGGCCGAGCTCCAAAACGCCATTCTCAGTTCAAAGCTCGTATTCCCTCCGTTCCTAAATATAAGTCTTTTTAGACATTTCAAATGAAATACAACATACAGATGTATGTAGACATATTTCAGAATGTAGATTCACTCATTTTGCTCCGTATGTAGTCACTTGGTGGAATCTCTAGAAAAACTTATATTTAGGAACAACGGGAGTACATGCCATCAATGAGCCAAAATATGTCTAGATACATCCATTTCTCTGACAAGTATTACCGGACGGAGGAAGTATTAGCTAAATAACCTCTAAAAGCATGGAGATATTATTAGGTTCAGAATGAAAAGAAACTTATGCCAAACGGATGTATCTAGTAATGAAATACATATGGATCCGAGAGATTATTATAATATCGCCATGTTTCTTAGACACCGAATTATTCTGCGTTGTCAGATAAGAAAAATGATGAGAGAAGACGATCAGAACAACTAACCAGCAGCAGACTGTTTAAAGGGCTTCAAAATCTCATTATGTTTCAAGAACTATTTTCATTCAAGTAGAACAGAGAAATTCATTTGAGGGGTAGCCTTAACATCATAATCGCGGTACGTTCTCAAGAATATTTCTATTCAAGCAAATTGTTCTAGAAAGAAATATACTGCCACCGATCTGAATTAATCAGCGCAGCCTCTTGTCTTGAATAGAGGTTGCGTCAATTAATTCGGATAGGAGGGAGTACCTTTACTTTTCTTTTGATCCAAGTCCATGATGAATGATGCACTTGATAATAGTTCCCTTTTTAGTGGGAGGCGACAAAGACATGTCATACTACTTGTCGATGCTTGGGTAAAAGCAGAGATTCTGAAGTTGCTACAGAAAGCAAAAGCCTAAAAACTAAAAGATTATGATGATAGTTGGATAATCAATATTAAGCTATATTTCTTTTAGAGCTGATTGGAAGAATGAGCTGGACCAATGGGAGTTTGTGACATAAGGAGAGTATAAACATTACAGATGCACTATATAAAGTATATTGAGAAAAACATTATTACATCAGACTCCCTCCGTTTCTAAATATAAGCCCTTTCAGATATTTCAATATGGACTACATAGTACATACGGATGTATATAGACATATTTTAGAATGTAGATTCACTCGTTTTGCTTGTTACGTAGTCCATATTGACATCTCTAAAAGGTCTAATATTTAGGAACGGAGGGAGTATAACGTAACATAACATAGAGATATAATAAACATGTCCTGATTTTAAAAACAAATTTACTACGATTAGGGCATTTTGAAGACCGAGCTCCATGGAGCCCTTTATTTTGAAAAATTCAAAATTCATAAATTTCGATTTCAAAAAATTCTGAAAAAAATAAACATGTATGCAAGGATGTAATGTGTATGTGTGATAAGTTTCAGGATGAATTGCGAGCTGCACAAAAAAAACAAAATCATGGACTTTAAAGATGAACAGTACATATATGGTAAAAGGCCCCACATTTGTCTTTTTTGTGTAGCTCACGTTTTAATGTATTTTGACCTGAAAATTTGCATACATGTACATTATGTATCTAGGTGTATCTGTATTTTTTTCCAGAATTTTTGAAACTGAAAATTTTGAATTTTGAAGTTTTCAAATAAAGGCCTCCATGGAGCTCGGTCTCCGTTTGACATTTTCGATTTACTACTCCCTTTGTACATAAATACTATTTTTTTTTATTTGTGAACAAAGGAAGAATAAAGTAATACGACAGGATTACGAGAAGATGGAAAAGGAACAAAAGAATATGTACCCCTCAGAAGCTAACACGTACCTTAATAGCATATAGTAGTTCTTCCGTACGATTCATACATGTTCCTCTTTCAGTTGATTCCTTGTCGTATTTTGAGCCATCGAGCCTAACAATTAAATCCAAATCTTCCGCTCTTATCATCCTCGAAGTCTATCATAGGAGGAATGGAGAACCATTTAACAGAAAGTGATAGCAAATCTTTTCTATAGCCAAAAATTCCCTGTTTGTTGTGCTTAGACTTTGTGTCAAAATATTGTCTTTTTTGCTCATCCAACAGATAAAGTTCCTATACTTGACACAACTTACATACCTTGGCATATAGTGATCCTTTGGTGTAAGAATCTGCATAGAAAATAAATCAGATCCATAAGAAAGATACCAAGGAGTGAGCAATCCATTTTCATATCCTAGTCCATGTTGCAATTCCTTTCCCCAAATTGATTGTAAATCTTCAGGATATAATTAGGCTAGCTACAGTGTGTGAACCATGTAGTGTTCCACCTCTCCACTAAATCGCAACAGTTCTTGCTTCTGAGGTAGGAAAGGAATCATGGTCTAGGGGTACAGCATAACATATGGGACTAAGCACTACCTCCTAGCTCAAACCCCTAAAAATTTAATAACTTCTTACCTTAATCCCCAAAAACCTGAGCTCAATAATTCCACGCATACCTACTGGGTTTGGCCAAGCTTCTCGTCAACGAATGCCTACCAGTGGAGAATGTTGTGCTGCTCCAGTGTGAGGTAAGGAATAGATTAGGGGGCAGGTACTGGATTATTGCATAAAGTACACTTTTCATATCACCAGAAAGCAACAATCATGATTATAAAATCAAATGTGCAACTGGACCCTTGCCTAGCCCAGAATAGTAGGCCTACAAAAATAGTGCAATTCCGAACATCATGTGGTACATTACAGTTCATAAACAACAGACCCTCTCTCAAAAGCACAACCAGCTAAGGCTACTCCGGTGAAGCAAATGTCTAGGCCATAACATGAAACAGCAAAATAACTAAACTATCACTAAATAGTAGTACCAGCAATCATGTAAGAGCATCTCCACTGGCCCCCCAACAAGCCCCTCAGGGCGCCTTTTTTAGCATCGGCGGCGAAACATCGGCCAAGTTGCGCCTCCAGATTGTTGTTTATCGCCGATTTGGGCCAAAATAACAACCGGCAAACCCAAGCCGAACCTAGCGCACCAGGGGGCGCCTGGGGGTACCGGCTGAAGCGAAAAGGCGCGTGGGCCCACGTGGTCGGCGACAGACCGGCCTATTCCCGCCGTTTTCCCCCATTTTCCCTCCATTGCCCAAGCACTTCCCCCCTTCTCCACCGCCGCTCCCGCTATTCTCCTCATCAGATCCGACCGCCATGCCGCCGAAGAAGTATGCGTCCCCTCGCCTAGCCACCGATACCGCCCAGCCAAAGCAGAGGAAGCCGAGGGCGCCGATGGCAAGGCCACAGGGCTTGTCGAACGCCGAGTGGAAGGTAGGCGTTGAGTAACCACCGATCACCAGAACAGGCTCATCACCAAGAGGGCCAGGGACGCGGCGGCGGCGGCGAAGCAGGAGAGGCGTCTCGCGTGGGGATGATGAACCTTCCGCATGGCCACTGCCCACAAGCTGCGTGAGGGAGCCAGCAGAGCGTCGCGTCGCCGGCCAACTTCTCGCCGCCGCTATGGGGGTACGCGCCCTCGCCTGGCTACTCCGACGGCAACACGCATGGCGGCTTCAACCCCAGCATCACCTTCCTGCATGGCGCAGTGCCGCGTGCCTCCGGCCTCAACACCCAGTACAACTACTCGCCGCCGGCGTACTCAGGCTCGCCTGCGCCGCCTCTGCGCCGTGCCGCCCTACCCTTCGCACACGGCTCGGCGCCACAGTTCAGCAACACCGACACCAACATGGACGAGATCATCACGAGCGGCTCGGTCCCCGCCGCTTCGTGCCTCGGGTTCCACGCGCAAGACGAAACGATGGACACCGCCATCGACATGGACGACATGCTTGACGACGCCAAGGAGGAGGCGGAGGAGGAAGAACAGGTGGAGCCGGAGCCGGGGCCGAAAGAGAGAAAGAAGAAGCGGGCGCCCAACACAAGCCGGGCGAGCCTCGCGTCAAGTGGACGTCCAAGGAAGACGAGTGCCTCGCCGATGCATGGAAGACCGTCAGCATCAACCCGATCACCGGCTTGAATCAGAACACCGACACGTACTGGAGAAGAATCAAGACAGCGTTCGACGAGCACAAGTTGGTCGACCCCGACTTCGCCAACATCCACATGGATCACAGCGACAAGGCCATGGCGAACCATTGGGCGACCATCTAGGCGGCCTGCAACAAGTGACATGGGATCCTAGAGGAGGTCGCGGCTCGCCCGGAAAGCGGCGCCAACATCGAGGGGCGGGTATGGCCAGTCGTCGGCTCAGTTCTTTCGTCGTGTACTTCGCCGACACTTGTTCTTCGGCTGTGCAGATGGTTCGAATGTTCAACATGTTTCGCCAGGACAACAGCGACCAAGAGTTCAAGTTCCTTCACGTGTTCTCCAGGATCGAGTCGTGCAAGAAGTGGAGGGAGTGCCGACTCACTCTCGCAAGGCCAAGGAGACCTACAAGCCGGATGCGCCTGCCCCGTAGACGGCAGAAGGGCGCCCTGATGGCAACAAAAGAGACAAGGCGGCGAGGGGCGCGGCACCCGCTGCTGAACGGCTGCAATCATCGATCAAGCAGTGCATCGCCGATGCCAAGAACAGCGCCGCCAAAAGGGAGGAGAAATCCGACGCGAGGTGGTCGGCGTTGATGACGAAGCATGACGTCAAGCTCGACCTTCTCAGGACCAAAGTCGCCGCGAAGAAGAGGAACACCGACCTGGCGCTCTTGATGGCGGCAGACATGTCGACGATGGACGAGCAGGTGAAGGCGTGGTACCTGGCAGAGCGTGGCCTCATCTTGAACCACATGCCTCGACAGGCGGCAACCGCCGCCTCTACGCCCACAACGACGCCAACGCCGACGCCAAGCCTGAGAAGTGAACATGTGCGGACGCCCTGCGTGAGCACTGAAGCCACGCCAACGCCAACGTCGAGCCCGAGCACTGAAGATGCGCCCACACTGACCTCAGCCAGTCCCATGGCAGAGGAGCCTGCCGTTTGATGCGTTCCATGTCTATGATTCCTTCCTTTTGATCATCGAACTTTTGGGTATGTTTGATCGCCGACCTGTGCCATGATGATCGCCTAACCTGTCGCGTTTGGCAGCAGGAAAGATAAATTAGAATTTTCGGGCGTTTGGGGGCCGAAACCTGGGGGCGCGACTGGAAACTCGATCGCCCCCAGGGCGGAAAAACCGCCGGCGCATACGCCAAAAGACATTCGTCAGGTGCCCTGGGGGGCAAACGGCTGGAGATGCTCTAATGGTTAAATCAAAACCTGGAAAATGCACTCATGAACACCTACAGGACGAGATGGGCCTTCAAACCTAAGAAGGAGCAACCAAAGACAAGGTGGCCATTGACAGATTGACGAGGAAGCACAAGGACGTGGCCACTAGACTTCTCATGATCATTTATCCCCCTTGAGGTTGTATTTCCTTTCCTTGTGGGCTTATTTTTGCTGTTGCCCCCAGCCTGTACCTTACCTTTATTTTCTTTCGTTTCTATGGACCTCCGTTTTTTGGTTGGATGTTGTGCTTCGGTTGTGGTTTGCTTTATTTATAAAGCGGGGCGAGAAGCCTTTTTCGGTACAAAATTCAATTAGCCGTGGCCCTTTTCAGGAATCATCCACAACACCCTATCCTAACAACTGAGTGTGTAATCCATCCTCACAGAATGACAAAAAAGTATACTAGAACACAATTAACGAATTCAACAAAAATAGATGTAGCTAGTTAAAGCCTAGTTTGATAAATGTCAAAGAGCAGTTTCATATGATTCCATTGTGTTATGTGTGTGCATCAGTTTTCAAACATGATATATATAAAAACAGGAGGGTGACAGAACCTATACTAGAACCTACTACAACGCCCCTTCGGTCAGTTTTGCATCAGGTTCACTATGGGCAGAAAAGACAACACAAAAGTTGAGTGGTAGAAAATAGTGAAACTAATCTGATATGTCTTGTGGTTCCACGTCCTATTGAGGGCATCGCTGCTGACCTTGGCAACACTGAGGAGGTCATGGTCCACACGAAGTTCTTGGGCCTAAAGCTTCTTGGTTCCTCCCCCAGCTAATCCACCTTCCGAGCTAACCAAGTCAAATCAATATAATTTTAGTTCCATTGTGAGTATCCGAGACGCTCTGAAACAACTGGATATTCTCCTAAAAGGCAAATAAAAAGCACTCTGAATAGATGCAAACTTTGAGAATTTCTTGTTGATTCAGTCCAGAGGAAGAGACGGCGATGGGTGGTAGTGGGGGCAGAAAGCGAAGGGATGCAGGGGTGAAGAGCAGACGGAAACGGGGGCAGACACAGCGGTGGTGCTCTGAAAGGAGCAGAGGCAGCCCCGACAACAGCGTGCGAACAAGAGCAAGGGTGGCCATGGCAGGAGGTACCACCAAGGAGAAGAGCAATTGCGGCGCGGAAGCGGACAGGCAGCGGGTGGCAGCCGGAAACCGTAGTGCGGGCGCTTGGAAGAGGACGGAATGGGAGTTACACGACAGTGTTGTGCGGTCGTGTGAGGGTGAGAGGCCAACGAAGCCAGACATAGTGGTAACCCAACAAGTTTAGAACAAATGCTCATGTAGCTACTTTTTTTTCACCCGTCTATTTCCATGAAATAGTGAAGAATTGGCTATCAGGAATAGGGCTTAAGTGTACTCTCATTTCAGAGATGTGCTTGCATTTTTGCAATATATTCAGTTTAGGTCAACTGTGAGAATCAGGAATATGGCTTAAGTCTCAGCTACGCTTGCACGCATCATATTTGAAGTTAGCGAGCAGCACAAGTACTTCACAACCAGTCTTGAATCAAAGGAAATAACATCATATTTGAAACGATAAAAAAGAGGTTACACTTTTTCTAGGGAAAGATGTATGTTAACACACTAACTTATTAGTGATCGGATGTTTGAATGTAGCAAAACATGGATTTTCAAGGCTTCAGAGCGAAATGAAAGTGATCAGAAGACAAAAC
>NC_041380.1:34326518-34348951 GCF_002162155.2 Triticum dicoccoides
GGGAAGTTCAACTGGTTCTTTAATATCTTGAATTGGAACATGTAAACCACCGACATCCGAACAAGACTCCAAACGTGTCATTTCAATTTTCATGACAGAAATCATAGGACCAACTTCACCTTGCAAAATTCCGACCACCAAGAGAACCTGAGAAAAAGACAGGTAAAGCTCAATAAATAAATACTCCAAGGCAGAATTGAAATTCATCACATCAATCAAACAGATACTCCGATGGCCTAAGCTAACCAGTCCTCTCTCTGAGTGTATAAATAAATAAACCACAAAAAGAATATGAGAGCTGAAGACTTAAATGCAGATTTCTATTGCAACCATTTCACTCTTTCCAATTGAATAAAAATATAATGACCACAGATTCTGCCAACTTTTCTTCTCCTGGTAATTGGAACCATGTAGTAAGGACCAAGAAACTTCAGAAAACCTGAAGAAGCAAACAAGTGGTCAATGTTATAATTTGAACAACTAAAACGATTTGATAGATATACTCTATGAATCTCAGTTCATGTTGAAATACAAATTATTCCATAGCATTTTGTGACAAAATTCAGCACAGCAGTCAACCTATTTCCCTCGTGAATCCGCCAAATTAGTTCTTGACAATCAATTCTCCGTGTAACTAGTAGGATACTCCTGGATACCCAAATCAATAGACTCCAACCGGTCAATCTTCAGCACCGTCCAAAGAGTCCTGCTCTTGTGATCTGATGGGGTAGCAAAAAGAAGCCTTATGGTGTAGCACAAATACAAATACGCATGATGGTGCAGGGAAAAAGAGTGAGGAGTAAAAGGATGGGGGTGACCTTGATGACGACGGCGGTGAGGAAAGGTGCTGGAGCGGCGGGCTTACTGCTCCGAGGATTTGTCCGGGCCTTCTCCTCGGGCTGCTACCGAAAGAAACGATTTTATCCGCCTCGGAGATGGTCGCTGGGACGCCGAGACGACAGGGTTTGGCGGAATCGCAGCCGGAGAGGGAGTCCACGGCCCTTGGTGGCTCGCGTCGGCGCCGTCGCAGGATCCGGCATCGGCACCACCGGATCAAGCCGGAATTACTCCTCCCGTCAAAAAAAATCGATCTTTTCCGGCATCGCCACCACCGGATGAAGCCGGAATTACTCCTCCAATTGATCTTTTCCAAGGGAGGGAGTACGGGACGGGGATGGTGGAGTTTGGAGAAGGGCACGGGGACGGGGATGCGGCGAGGAGAGAAGGAATCGCCGAGGAGGAATCGGAGATGGGGAGGAGGGCGTCACGAGGTATTTGCGGGTTTCTTTTTTATTATTATTATTACGGACGTCGCGATATCTTTTCTGGACGGACAAAAAAATATGTCATCAGGAATTTAAATATTTAGGCTTCCTTAGCGAGAATTCCAGAAATTCGTTCCACACAAGAATCGAACTATGGTTATCAAGGAGTGAGACTACTACCCCAACCATTGGGCTAAAGCCCAGTTCCCGTTCAATTTGCTTTAACGCATGTATAATAGTTTTAAGCTATTTCGTATTTGTGTTCTTCTCTTCGTTTAGCACATAACAGTTTCTTTCTTTTTCGTTTTCTTTTGAGAATCACATAACAGCTTTCTGAGACATGCATAGCTTAGCTGTACTGATGTTCTATTGCTAGCCCAGCCATGTATGAAGTTATAGTCCTTGGCTCTGGTTGGTCGACATTGCGGGCTTAATTTACTTTTGGATGAATTTTTTGATCAAGCTCTTATTGTGTGGAGGTTGTTTTGAAGTTCCGGTCCTTTCGAGGGAAGAAACTTTTGCTTTTGGTTTTGGTTCTTCAAGCAACACACACAAACAACACTGGTAATTTGGTATACCAAACAAAACCTATGATATGTAGGACAGTAAAACTGAGTCTAACTTCAGCCCTCTCACGCACCGAGTGTTTCTGACCATATATTTTCCGTGATATGGGCGTTCCTTACCATCAGATATGCTGGGTTTTTTTACTTCCACCACACATTTGATTTCCTGGCCCAACTGTCCTAAAGGTCGGCTGCTCCAGGGGCAAAATCTGAGTCCTCTGGTTGCCTGGGCCTTTTTCCCCGGCCCAACTAGCAAACCACTCATATCCCACCCCATGAGCGTTACTGAAGAAAGGCCTACCAAACGATCACAGTCGAGTTAGAAAAGAAATGCCTCATGAACCCTAACAGAGGAGACGCCCGGAGATGGCAATCCATATTCTCGTCAACCGCCACCGCTACGCTCGTCCGATCAACCTCTGCACATCACCCCGTCGTGAAAAAAGATCTCCACAGTCGGTGGAGTTCCCTTTCCCATCCCCATGACAGCCGACGAACATGGAGCGACCAACAAATCTATCCACCTAGGCGAGGAGGTGTGACTTACAGTTAGGGCGCATCGTCCCCGAAAAGGACACAAGTATTTGTCTACATCCATTCAGCTTCTCGATGAGTAGCCTAATCGATTGATCTGCACATGCTTAATCGAAGGTACAAACTGTTGTACGCATTGCTTTATTTTTCCCATTTTGGTTCCTTCTTTTCTTTTGGTTATTTGGTTTCATTTGTTCTAGAATCTGGCTCATGGCATCGGTGTGGAAGCTCGATTTAGTCGATCCGTTGATTTATGGTGGCACAAAGGTATGCGTCTTGTGAGGTTCTATCGCCAATTCAATGATGATTGATTGAGAGTTTAACCAGCCATTACTCATAGTATAATGCACCGGATGTCGGTTATTGCAGGTTTGTTACAATTGGGGATTCATAATTTTCATTCTATTGGGCTTGCAGGTACGTGGGATGGAAGCACATCTGAGAGCAGCGATACGAGTCAATGGGATTGAAAGCAATGCATGGGAAGACATTAACGTGACGCAATGACCAGTACGGAATATTAATATGCCAAAATCCGATGAGACGTCAGTCAACAATATTAGCTTTTGTTTTTGTTTTAGATTGTTAATATCTGAAATGCTGATCTAACAACATAAAATGTTGCAGTTCTTGTTGTGCACTGTACATGCTGAAGAACATCGAATTATTTACGGGAGTAAAACTGAGGTTGCAATATGACGAAGTACGTAGAGTAACACCTAAAATTCTGTCATTTTTTGAAATATATGGAACGATACTAACATATCCTCGCATGCAGGCCTACATCGACAAATTCAGAAGAGAGCTACCTGTTGTGCTTGTCGATTCACCCTACAACAAAATGAAATACAGGAGTAGGTTCAAGCAGTACCATGCTAGGCAATCGGATGCAGCTGCGGTTGAAGACGACGAGGATGCAAGCAGTTAGTCCAACATTGTGGTTCATTCTTACATGTGGAATGTACACTTGGCCATAAAGCGACATAGTAGGGTGTGGTTGGGTTTTAGTCCCGAAGAAGGTTTCCTAGCCGTGTTCTTAGTCCATTGCACATGAGTCAAGTTGTAAAACTTTAATAATATTGGTTACTATATTTTGCTTGAAATAAATTTGGTCTCCACGGGATCTCGTAGAAATCTATATTTGCTTTTTACTACCATGTGATAGTAATGGTTCCTGGGGCAACCCTAGAAGAATAATGGATTATGATATGTCTATTTTCATACGAGAGAAAAAGGTACGAGCATTACAATAGCCTCACAACAGAAGTCAAAAATACTGCCTGATTCAACACGCAATCCCAGCTATATCTCGTAGGCAGGCCACAAAGCCAAAAAATAGAGCATAGGATAACAATAGTAAAAGCATGTACCATAGGGGGCCTCTGCAGGTGCTGCAACGCTGAATTGAAGCGATCACCTTCAGGAGCATAGTGGTGTGGCCATGGTACATCCATCCTGCCTCATGGAATCACATAGCATGTTCTGTCATAGCCCTGCAAAACAGAGGAAAAATTACTACTTGTACTAACCTTGTCAAGTGTGTGCATGTAACAAATGTTGGACATAAGTAAACACGGAAGAATGAAATGCAACATATGGAAGAATCGAATGGTCATTCCTTTCTCTCTGCTTTTTGCGAGGACCATTACTCTCCCTTTAACAAGGCTAAAACATCATAATAAGATTTAATAGCAATCTTGAAAAGGTGGATATCCCATGTGAATCTAATTTTTCATATAAAGCACATGCCAAGTCTGTTGATCCCAGTCCAGCAATTGCACAAGAAGAAGCGAGCATCATAAATATTGAGCAACATAAGCTATGAATTGTTTATAGTACATTCCAAAATTAATAGCTTATCATCTCTATTGATCTCCAAATCTCACCTATCAGCCAAATTGAAAGAATACATGTTGAATGCAATGATTGAACGTTCGTAGATCATGCAGCTGGGGTTGGACGAATGGGGCTGGCCGTCGAGGCCGGCGGCCAGCTTCATCTAGTCCCGCGGAACATGATCCATACCCAACCACCTTGCCATCAGACGAGACGCATGGCCAGATCAAAGCTGCACCCATGACTGAGAAATGATATGTAGAGGACGCAAACAACCAATTGAGGTGTGGGAAAGAGGTTGCCTATAACCTTGTGGCTATAGGCACCCGCATGGAGGACTGGGAGGTGGGATGGCGCCGACTCTTTGCCGGCGGCCGCCGCGGGGAGGGCAGTGGGCCTCCTCTCGTGTTCGTTGAAAAGGTGGTGCGAGATCGCGAGGGAATTGGGGTGGTGGAAGGGAGGGGCCGCGATGCGCGGCTAGATCTTGCCGGCAACGAGGGAGGGAGGGGCCGCGATGAGCGGCTAGATCCTGTCGGCGAGGATTAAAACCGTAGTGGCAGCGAGGAATAAACCCTAGCGAACGGGATAAATATCGAACCGAAAATAGCCCTGAAATTCGTACCGAGAATACCCTCGAAATATTTGGGAGGGAAAATCAGATCAGTTCGAAATATTTTTTCTCCTGAAAATGCCCCTCGGGGTCTGATATAATACACGTGACATCAGCGTATTGCATCGGATGTGGACCGTCGAATTCGCTCCGACGGACGGTCCATATCGTCCGGATGCACTGTAAAATGACCCTTATTATTTTTGTATAACAGTCTTGATAGAAAATCCTTTCCAACAGAACGGTTGAGCGCAAGCCTGAAAAATGATAAAATCATGGATGGTACTTCCAGTAACATAAATCAAAATATTGTTGCAGAATCTTTTCAGTCTGCACTTCCATCCATGGTTAATTCCATCAAATATATGTCAACTTAACTAAATGCAAACATGAAATGCGAGATTATAGAGATTCATGCACAATAATATAAAATATGTATGATGGTAACGGAAGAGGTACTCTAGCAAAAGCAGAGGTACAATGATTCTAATTTCACACCGAAATAGCAATGAATACATGACTATCAGGACGTGAGTAGTACAAAAAAATGAGCATATGAGAAGCAGAGATAATGCCACTTGTGCTGATGTGCATATAAACCTATCAAATTCAGACTAGGTAATAATTGGGAGGTACCTTAGCGTTAAGAAAGTACTTGTAAAAATTGTAGATTTGCAGGAAGAACATAGTAGTGACCATTGTTGAAGAAGAAAGAGATCTAATTATTCATACTAAGTATATTATTTTTAAGGCACCAATTTGCATTACTACCTATAAAATAGGAATCCCAGGTTTGTTCAGATGAATGAATGTCCCACCACATATATACTTTAAAAGAACCGAAATGTCTTTAAAAGTTGACTAACATAGAAGGCATGCACAAGAAAAATAACTCATTGCACAGGAACAGAGAAGTATTGGAATGGCGATGAGCTCAAATATAAATCTAGAAATTTTACTGTGTGAAGATTTATATTTTTCTTATCTATTTTCAATGGGAATGTAACATGCACAATTTAGCACATAGTGGCAACTACAAAATTAGTGATCTGAATTAACTTAGAACTGAAGACACATGCTGCACTTTTAATCAGTTCATGCCTTTAAATGCCCTAGTGAAGAGTGAAAGATCTGATGCACAATATTACTATCTTTTAGAAAATAGCAGTACAGACTATGGGTATAGATATACATAGCCATGATGCATGCATGTAGTACGTGATCCCAGTTTCATCCATATACTTATGTACACGTATTGAAAAGGCAGGAGTACCTGTTGTGAGTATCAAACCGTGAACGACATGAACAGAGATGGATGATGGACCATTGTTGCTACGTTTCTCCGGCAATAAAGCATCAACCTTAGCAGCAGACACAGAGGTAGTAGTACCTACTATGTGCCTCCTGTAGCCAGATGTGCTTGCCGCCATCTTGTACATCTAGCTCCTGCAGCATATATGTTGCCATCTCACTATCTGCTGGGATAAGATGGAGAAGATCGCTCAGATCTCTAAGACCGTCCACCTAGAGCCCGTAGTCTGGCACCTCCTTGCCTGGCTATAGCCTTGTAAGGTCCGAACTTGTTGGTTTGTCGCCGACGGCGTGCGAGTACACCATGGTGTACAACTCGCAGTGATGCAGCATCGCCAGTCGGTGGCAGAGACACTTGGCACAGGGTGCGCAACAACTCATGCTACCCTCCTCTAGCGTGTGGTTGTCGTCCCGTGGGTCCCAGAATAGTTACTCCGTCAGCATGTCAAGTCACACCGGTCCACATAATGGGGACAGATCGTCGTCCACGGTACCACAGCACCACGATGACACAATTTGGTAGATTGTTTCCAAACACTATGTTGCTTCCGCATAGTTCCTCTGGCGAGAAGGCTGGTTGGGTAGACCTGAACACATAGGTACATAACCTACCTGATCAAACGTCCACTCGATTGATATTTGCAGATTAATTTTACTAATAATTCCGTTAGATCATGGAGAAAAAAGAGGAGGACCTAGAACCAATCTGATAGAAATAGAAAGGAGGACAACATCACGACATGGAGAGAAAGAAGAGAGAGAATGACAGATTGATTATGATACTACCTCAAAATCCCTCCTTGTGGTACACCCTCTGCATGCTGACTCATCTCCACCAATCTGGAGATAATCACTCCATGCTTTTCACCATCCATGACTCTCTCTCTCTCCGAATAGGCTTGGGCATGACGTACGCCTTGGTTCCGTGGCCGAGGCACTGCTGATAGTCTCGCACCTGATCCCAGCGGAGTGCCAACTTCTCCCACGCCGTCCCTGTTATCTTTGTCATCCTGGTCAGCCTGCGTCGATAGGAGAGCCCATGTCACGCATCAAAACATCTTCATCATGCGCACTTTTGGCCGGCGGCGCATGGGCGGTTGAACGGCAACCGGAGGCGGCGCGTGCGGTGGTTTTTCGTGGGGACGTCGCGGAGAGAGTTGTGCTTTTTAGATACCGAGGGAATTGTTTGTGGGGATATAATTGGGAGAAAATTACGGGATTCTTTTTGTGGATAGCCACGTGATGTCCCATGTTTGAAGAGGTCCGATTTCCCAGCGTTTTTTCTCTTTCCTTTTGGTTTTCTATATAGAGGTTATAGATCGTATACATGCAAAGTTAAAAAAATAGATGTTAACCGTAAGTTTAAGAAGAGGGTCCAATTTTCCAGCATTTTTTTTCTTTCCTTTTGGTTTTCTATAGAGATTGCGATTGTATACATGCAGGTCTCTCACCACGGTTAATTATTTGATCTTAACCGTAGGTTTAAGATCCAAAGGTTAATTTTACGTGAGAATTAACGTGGAGGCTCAATTAGTGCTTCCAATTAGTAAATATAAGATATAAGATAAGATGGAGTGTTCGAGTCTACCACCACTTGTTGCAAAATGGATTTTAGTCTCACTGAGATGGCCTGGCCAAGTTTCTGTGATGAAGTCGCTTCATTTCAGAATCATCGAAATGAACCGATCGGAATTTTTTAAATGTGGTCTTGCCCTAGCCATTGCACTTCAGTTGCACCGAGTCGTTCTGTTCGATCTCACGGGAAAGCCTAACGGTCAACTCTTTATGAAGGAAGGAACCAGCGAAACCACTCCTGTGAGTATTCGTCCCGTCCCACTCTTTATGGGGTTTTTCAAGTCTTTAGAGTATGAATGTAGTAATGAAGCCGAGACCCTAGTTTATTTAGCTATTATGGACTTCAGATTTGGAGTAGCACTTATCTATCGAAATCTTTCATCATTTACTTAAACGGTTGATTGATCATACATTGAGTACCATTTAACTGGAATTAACCGATGCAAGTCCAAGAAGGACTGGTCGGTGC
Source organism: Triticum dicoccoides (assembly GCF_002162155.2). Taxonomy (NCBI): domain Eukaryota; kingdom Viridiplantae; phylum Streptophyta; class Magnoliopsida; order Poales; family Poaceae; genus Triticum; species Triticum dicoccoides. The sequence goes on from NC_041380.1 coordinate 34,334,685, forward strand.
TGCCAGCTGATACGTCTCTGTCGTATCTATAATTTTTTATTGTTCCATGCCAATATTCTACAACTTTTACTTACTTTTGGCAACTTTTTATACTATTTTTGGAACTAACATATTGATCCAGTGCGCAGTGCCAGTTTTTGTTTGTTGCATGTTTTTTGTTTCGCAGAAAATCCATATCAAACAGAGTCCAAACGAGATAAAAACTTACGGAGATTTTTTTGGAATATATGTGATTTTTTGGAATAAGAATCAACGCGAGACGATGCCCGAGGGGGCCACAAGGTAGGGGGGGCGCCCCAGGGGGTGGCGTGCCCTAGACCCTTGTGGCCACCCCGTAAGGCGGTTGGTGCCCTTCTTTCGCCGCAAGAAATCCAATATCCGTATACAAATCGTGTTAATATTTCAGCCCAATCGGAGTTACGGATCTCCGGGAATTTAAGAAACGGTGAAAGGCCGGAATCTGAGAGCACAGAAACAGAAGGAGACAGAGAGACAGATCTAATCTCGGAGGGGCTCCCGCCCCTCCGCCGCCATGGAGGCCATGGACCAGAGGGGCAACCCTTCTCCCATCTAGGGGGGAGGTCAAGGAAAAAGAAGAAGGATGGGGGCTCTCTCCCCCTCTCTCCTGGTGGCGCTGTAATGCCGTCGGGGCCATCATCGTGTGACGGCAATCTACACCAACACCTCTATCATCTTCACCAACATCTTCATCACCTTCCCCCATCTATCTACAGCGGTCCACTCTCCCGCAACCCGATGTACCCTCTACTTGAACATGGTGCTTTATGCTTCATATTATTATCCAATGTAGAAAAAGGGCCTGTTGTCCCGGTTCGTAAGGGCCTTTTGTCCCGGTTCCTGAACCGGGACTAAAGGGTCGGTACTAATGCCCTGCCCCTTTAGTCCCGGTTCAATCCAGAACCGGGACTGATGGGCCTCCACGTGGCCTGTGCGCGGAGCCCAGGCAGGAGACCCTTTGGTCCCGGTTGGTGGCACCAACCGGGACCAATAGGCATCCACGTGTCAGCATTTTTGTGGCTGGGGTTTTTGTTTTTTTTGAAAGGGGGGGGGGTTTGGGGGTTTTGGGGGGTTAATTTAGGTGTTTCATATATTGTGTTAGCTAGCTATAATTAATAGAGAGAAGTGTCCTCTCTTATGTCCGTGCTTGGTCGACGCTACGTACTATACATACGTATAGAGAGGACTAGACACGCTAGCTAGCTAGTAAGCAAACGAAGGAAACAGAAGATCGTCATGAACATATATGCATACAGAGAGAAGTGATATCGACCACCTCTCCTTCTCCGAGAGATTGGTTGAACAACAAGTTCTCGTATATCTATCCGACACTACCGGCTACATATATACAATAATTATCTCTTACAAATATAATCATACGGACTCATGGTCCACATAGTATTCTCCGTATTTAGCGATCATGTGGTCAAGAAAGAATGCCGCCAATTCCTCTTGAATTGCTCGCATGCAAGCTGGTGCTAGGAGTTCATCCCGCTTCCGAAACATCTAATTTGAAGAAGGGGGTCAATACATATATATATATGAATGAATGAAACTCAACACAAATGATGGTAATAAAATAAAATTGTGAATGTTGTTATTTACGTACTTCATATTGTTCATCAGTGTAGCCCCGCTCACAGGTCGTGTGGCGGATGGACTCGCAAACGTAGTATCCACAGAAATCATTCCCTTTTTCCTACCACAACCACTTTACAAGAAATAGAGGTTAATCAAACTGATAAGCAAGAATGCCAAATCAATAGGAGATGCGCGGAACATGCTACTATAGTACTTACTTTCGGGTGTCTAAATTGCAGCTTCTTCGGGGGTCCTGGAACTTTTTTTGAGAATTTTTCCAAACCCTGCCAGACAAAGAAAACAATTACTTGATATATCAGGAAATGAACAAAGTTGCTGATATGGTGGATAATGATCGATTTAACTTACTTCTCGAGCATTTGAGTCATGTACGCATAGTCCTGGGGATCTTTTCGTTTTGAGTCTAAGACAGTTACTAGTCCCTGCTCAAGCTTAATCTCTAGGAGAATATAGTGGTAACTGCACACACATGCATAACTCATCAATTACATTACTATAACCTTGACTAATATATATAAGGGAAACCGAATACGCACAAGACAGTAACACTCACTTGAAGTTGTAAGGAAAGAGTATTATATCTTTTTTTTCATTTATTACCGACGATCGTAGCAAGTTGGCCTCGGTATCTGTGGCATGAAATTTAACCTGAGTTGCATCTATGAGATATGTGTTAATGAACCCAATATCACCGACTTGTCTTTTCTTCAATTCGGTGATCTTCAATCTGCATAATATAGTGAGGATGATTATAAATACATGCAATGAAAGAGCTGAGCTATATAGAGAGACTTAATGACAGAAGTAGTACTACTTACAGACAGTAGCAGGTGACCATTGTTTTATCGAGGGCCAATTGATTGAAAAACTGAAAGAACTCCTCAAATGGAACAGGCAACAGTTCAATTCCAACGAGGTCATGCTCCTTTTTAACTTTCACATACAAAGTACTCCTCCCCCCAGAGTCTTGGCAGACTTTCAAGTACCAATCATGCAATCTTCGCATCATCGTTGATAAAGATCTTTCATCTTTGACGAGAGGCTTCCCGTACTCGTATCTTTGTATCTGCACCTCCATGGGTTCATAATGTACATCGTCGGGTAGGTAATCGGCAAGATTGCTATAACCGGGCACCATCCTAGGATCATTAGCGACGTTGTCGCTAGGCACCTTGAGCGGGGGGAATGATTGCTTCACTTGTTTGCCGAGCTGGGCAATTTGTTTCCCAGCTCGTCGTTCCTTTAGCCTTTGATCACTGACAGTACTTCCCGAGCACTCCGCTTCGGCAAATTCCTTTCCAATAATGCACTCATAGTTTCCTTTCGGTGGAGACTTGGGTGGTTTTGTCAGGGCAGCCAGAGTGCGCTTCGCTTTCACCGGATCTACCTTCTCCTCCGGAGGTGGATGTCTCTTTGCTTTCAACCCTTGAAACCAGTCATCCACTTCGGTTCGCGCGATCTCGGCGTTCTCCTCTGGGGTCCTCTCGTATGGTAACTTCTCTGGAGTCTTCAGAGAAGGACCGAATCTGTATGTCCTCCCGCCTCTGGCTGTACTGCTGGACGCCGGCCGAGCAGACAGAGTGGTTGTCTTCTTTACTTGCTTACGAGGCGGAGGAGAAGGACTACGACACGGCGGAGCAGCCGGAGCGGCGGCAGGTCTCTTCCGCCCTTGCTGACGAGGCGAAGAAGGAGGAGGCTGGCTGCTCGGGCGCATCGGCGCAGGCGGAGAAGGAGGCGAGTGCCGCCACGCGCTGGAGAAGGAGTCGGTAGAGTGCCCTGATCGTCACTCACCGGAGGAGGAGCCGGTGGAGGAGGCGGAGTGCCCTGACTCGCCGGAGGAGGAGGCGGTGGAGGAGGCGGAGTGCCCTGACTTGCCGGAGGAGGAGGAGGAGGAGGCGAAGGCGTCCAGTTCGGAAGGTTGATGAGCTCCTTCCGCCATAGGCATGGAGTCTTCAGAGTAGACCCCAGCCTAGTCTCCCCTTCACCGGTAGGGTGGTCAAGCTGGAGGTCCTCAAATCCCTCCATTATTTCATCCACCATCACCCTAGCATATCCTTCTGGAATCGGCCGGCAGTGAAAAGTTGCACTGGGTTCAGTAGGATAAACAGAGCCAACAGCCGCCTTGACCTTCAAATTCATCCATTGCGTCATAAGGTGGCAATTTTGAGACTCCGTGATAGCATCCACGGGATAGCTGGCAGGAGCCGTCAAGGCATGCTCCAGCTGAAGCAGCTCGGTGGAAGCCACGCTGCTTCTCCGCTGAGATGGCGGGGTAGCTTCGGGGGAAGCTTCGGCAGTACGTTTGCTGCGATTTGCTTCTCGTTCCTCTATCGCTTGTACCCTTGCTTGCAGCGCCTGCATTTGGGTCTGCTGCACTTTTTTCCTCCTCTCATGGGATTTGTAATCGCCTGCGTCCGGAAACCCAACCTTCCACGGAATGGAGCCTGGCGTGCCTCGTGTCCATCCAGGGTGCTCAGGATTCCCGAGGGCCATTGTGAGCTCGTCGTTCTCTCTATCTGGAAAGATCGTCCCTTGCTGCGCTGCTTCGATATACTGCTGAAGCTTCCTGACTGGTATGTCCATTTGATCGTTCGTCCAAATTCACTTCCCTGTTACAGGGTCCAAGGTTCTGCCAGCCCCGAAGAACCAAGTCCGGCAACGGTCTGGCCAGTTAATTGTCTCTGGTTCGATCCCTTTATCAACTACTGTTGGGGAACGTAGCAGAAATTCAAAAAATTTCCTACGTAACACCAAGATCTATCTATGGAGAGACCAGCAACGAGGGGAAGGAGAGTGCATCTACATACCCTTGTAGATCGCTAAGCGGAAGCGTTCAAGTGAACGGGGTTGATGGAGTCGTACTCGTCGTGATTCAGATCACCGATGATCAAGTGTCGAACGGACGACACCTCCGCGTTCAACACACGTACAGCCCGATGACGTCTCCCACGCCTTGATCCAGCAAGGAGAGAGGGAGAGGTTGAGGAAGACTCCATCCAGTAGCAGCACAACGGCGTGGTGGTGATGGAGGAGCGTGGCAATCCTGCAGGGCTTCGCCAAGCACCTACGGGAGAGGAGGAGGTGTCACGGGAGGGAGGGAGGCGCCAAGGGCTCAGGTATGGATGCCCTCCCTCCCCTCCACTATATATAGGGGCAGGGGAGAAGGGGGAGGCGCAGCCTTGCCCCCTACTCCAAGAAAGGGGTGCGGCTAAGGAGGGGGGAGGAGTCCATCCTCCCCAAGGCACCTCGGAGGTGCCTTCCCCCTTTAGGACTCTCCCCTTTTTCCTTTATCTTGGCGCATGGGCCTCTAGGGGCTGGTGCCCTTGGCCCATGTAGGCCAAGGCGCACCCCCTACAGCCCATGTGGCCCCCCGGGGCAGGTGGCCCCATCCGGTGGGCCCCCGGGACCCTTCCGGTGGTCCCGGTACAATACCGATGACCCCGAAACTTGTCCCGATGGCCGAAACAGGACTTCCCATATATAAATCTTTACCTCCGGACCATTCCGGAACTCCTCGTGACGTCCGGGATCTCATCCGGGACTCCGAACAACATTCGGTTACCACATACAAGCTTCCTTTATAACCCTAGCGTCACCAAACCTTAAGTGTGTAGACCCTACGGGTTCGGGAGACATGCAGACATGACCGAGACGTTCTCCGGTCAATAACCAACAGCGGGATCTGGATACCCATGTTGGCTCCCACATGTTCCACGATGATCTCATCGGATGAACCACGATGTCAAGGACTTAATCAATCCCGTATTCAATTCCCTTTGTCTATCGGTATGTTACTTGCCCGAGACTCGATCGTCGGTATACCGATACCTTGTTCAATCTCGTTACCGGCAAGTCACTTTACTCGTTCCGTAACACATCACCCCGTGATCAACTCTTGGTCACATTGCGCATATGATGATGTCCTACCGAGTGGGCCTAGAGATACCTCTCCCTTTACACGGAGTGACAAATCCCAGTCTCGATCCGCATAAAACAATAGATACTTTCGGAGATACCTGTAGTGCACCTTTATAGTCACCCAGTTACGTTGTGACGTTTGATACACTCAAAGCACTCCTACGGTATCCAGGAGTTACACGATCTCATGGTCAAAGGAAGAGATACTTGACATTGGCAAAGCTCTAGCAAACGAACTACACGATCTTTGTGCTATGCTTAGGATTGGGTCTTGTCCATCACATCATTCTCCTAATGATGTGATCCCGTTATCAACGACATCCAATGTCCATAGCCAGGAAACCATGACTATCTGTTGATCACAACAAGCTAGTCAACTAGAGGCTCACTAGGGACATATTGTGGTCTATGTATTCACACGCGTATTACGATTTCCGGATAATACAGTTATAGCATGAATAAAAGACTATTATCATGAACAAAGAAATATAATAATAACTTATTTATTATTGCCTCTAGGGCATATTTCCAACAGTCTCCCACTTGCACTAGAGTCAATAATCTAGTTCACATCGCCATGTGATTAACACTCACAGGTCACATCGCCATGTGACTAATACCCAAGAGTTTACTAGAGTCAGTAGTCTAGTTCACATCACTATGTGATTAACACTCAATGAGTTTTATGTTTGATCATGTTGCTTGTGAGAGAGGTTTTAGTCAACGGGTCTGAACCTTTCAGATCCGTGTGTGCTTTACAAATCTATATGTCATCTCCTAGATGCAGCTACCACGCTCTATTTGGAGCTATTCCAAACAACTGTTCTACTTGGAGCTATTCTAAATTATTGCTCCATTATATGTATCCGGTCTCTCTACTCAGAGTTATCCGGATAGGTGTCAAGCTTGCATCGTCGTAACCTTTACGACGAACTCTTTTACCACCTCCATAATCGAGAAAATTCCTTAGTCCACTAGTTACTAAGGATAACTTTGACCGCTGTCCTGTGAGCCATTCTTGGATCACTCTTGTACCCCTTGACTGACTCATGGCAAGGCACACTTCAGGTGCGGTACACAGCATAGCATACTGAAGAGCCTATGTCTTAAGCATAGGGGACGACCTTCGTCCTTTCTCTCTATTCTGCCGTGGTCGAGCTTTAAGTCTTAACTTCGTACCTTACAACTCAGGCAAGAACTCCTTCTTTGACTGGTCCATCTTGAACACCTTCAAGATCATGTCAAGGTATGTGCTCATTTGAAAGTACCATTAAGCATTTTGATCTATCCTTATAGATCTTGACGCTCAATGTTCAAGTAGCTTAATCCAGGCTTTCCATTGAAAAACACCTTTCAAATAACCCTATATGCTTTCTAGAAATTCTACGTCATTTCTGATCAACAATATGTCAACAACATATACTCATCAGAAATTCTATAGTGCTCCCACTCACTTCTTTGGAAATACAAGTTTCTCATAAACTTTGTATAAATCCAAAATCTTTGATCATCTCATCAAAGCGTACATTCCAACTCCGAGATGCTTACTCCAGTCCTTAGAAGGATCGCTGGAGCTAGCATACCTTTTAGCATCCTTAGGATCGACAAAACTTTTCTGATTGTATTGCATACAACCTTTCCTTACAAAAACTAGTAAGGAAACTTGTCTTGACATCCATCTGCCAGATTTCATAAATGCAGCTAATGCTAACATGATTCCGACGGACTTTAAGCATCGCTACGAGTGAGAAAATCTCATCGTAGTCAACTCCTTGAACTTGTCGGAAAACACTTCGCCACAAGTCGAGCTTCATAGATGGTGACATTACCATCCACGTCCGTCTTCTTCTTAAAAGATCCATTTATCTCAATGGATTGCCGATCATCGGGCAAGTCCATCAAAGTCCATGCTTTGTTCTGATATATGGATACTATCTCGGATTTCATGGCTTCTAACCATTTGTCGGAATTCGGGCCCACCATTGCTTCTCCATAGCTCGTAGGTTCATTGTTGTCTAGCAACATGACCTTCAAGACAGGATCACCTTACCACTCCGAAGTAGTACGTGTCCTTGTCGTCCTACGAGGTTTGGTAGTGACTTGATCCGAAGTTTCATGATCAATATCATAAGCTTCCACTTCAATTGGTGTAGGTGCCACAGGAACAACTTCCTGTGCCCTGCCAGACACTAGTTGAAGAGACGGTTCAATAACCTCATCAAGTCTCCACCATCCTCCCACTCAACTCTTTCGAGAGAAACCTTTCCTCGAGAAAGGACCCGATTCAAGAAACAATCCATATTGCTTTCGGATCTGAATTAGGAGGTATACCCAACTGTTTTTGGGTGTCCTATGAAGATGCATTTTATCCGCTTTGGGTTCGAGCTTAATCCTGAAACTTTTTCACATAAGCGTCGCAGCCCCAAACCTTTAAGAAACGACAACTTAGGTTTCTCTAAACCATAATTCATACGGTGTCATCTCAACGGAATTACGTGGTGCCCTATTTAAAGTGAATGTGGTTGTCTCTAATGCCTAACCCATGAACGATAGTGGTAATTCGATAAGAGACATCATGGTACGCACCATATCCAATAGGGTGCAACTATGATGTTCGGACACACCATCACACTATGGTGTTCCAGGCGGTATTAATTGCGAAACAATTTCCACAATGTCTTAATTGTGTGCCAAAACTCGTAACTCGGATATTTATCTCTATGATCATATCATAGACATTTTATCCTCTTGTCACAATGATCTGCTACTTCACTCTGAAATTACTTGAACCATTCAATAATTCAGACTTGTGTTTCATCAAGTAAATATTCTCAACATCTACTCGAATCATCTGTGAAGTAAGATCATAACGATATTCACTGCATGCCTCAGCACTCATTGGATTGGACACATCAAAATGTGTTACATCCAACAAGTTGCTATCTTGTTCCATCTTACTGAAACCGAGGCTTTTCAGTCATCTTGCCCATGTGGTATGATTTGCATATCTCAAGTGATTAAAATCAAGTGAGTTCAAACGGTCCATTTGCATGGAGTTTCTTCATGCATATATACCAATAGACATGGTTCGCATGTCTCAAACTTTTCAAAAATGAGTGAGTCCAAAGATCCATCAACATGGAGCTTCTTCATGCGTTTTATACCATTATGACTTTCATGGCAGTGCCACAAGTAAGTGGTACTATCATTACTATCTTATATCTTTTGGCATGAAAATGTGTATCCCTACGATCAAGATTCAATAAACCATTCCTTTAGGTGCAAGAGCACTTATTCAGGTTTAATACTAATCTTGATGGTAGAGGGAGCGTGCGATGTTAGATCACATCAAACTTGGAAACACTTCCAACACATATCGTCAGCTCACCTTTAGCCAGTCTCCGTTTTATTCCGTAGCTTTTATTTCGAGTTACTAACACTTAGCAACCGAACCGGTATCTAATACCCTGGTGCTACTAGGAGTACTAGTAAAGTACACATTAACATAATGTATATCCAATATACTTCTATCGACCTTGCCAGCCTTCTCATCCACCAAGTATCTAGGGTAATCTTGCTCCAGTGGTTGTTCCCCTTATTACAGAAGCACTTAGTCTCGGGTTTGGGTTTAACCTCGGGTTTCTTCATTAGAGCAGCAGCTGATTTGCCGTTTCATGAAGTATCCCTTCTTGCCCTTGCCCTTCTTGAAACTAGTGGTTTTACTAACCATCAACGATTGATGCTCCCTTTTGATTTCTACTTTCACGGAGTCAAACATCGCGAATATCTCAAGGATCATCATATATGTCCTTGATACATTATAGTTCATCATGAAGCTCTAGCAGCTTGGTGGTAATGACTTCGGAGGAACTATCACTATTTCATCTGGAAGATCAACTCCCACTTGATTCAAGTGATTGTTGCACTCAGACAATCTGAGCACAAGCTCAACAATTGAGCTTCTCTCCTTAGTTTGCAGGCTAAGAAAATCGTCGAGGTCTTATACCTCTTGACGTGGGCACGAGCCTAAAATCCCAATTTCAGCCCTCGAAGCATCTCATATGTTTCGCGATGTTTCGAAAACGTCTTTCGTGCCTCAACTCTAAACCATTTAACTGAACTATCACGTAGTTATCAAAACGTGTATGTCCGATGTTCGCAACATCGACAAACGACGTTGGGGTTCAGCACACTGAGCGGTGCATTAAGGACATAAGCTTTCTACTGATCGCATAATCGCTACTATCAACTTTCAACTATAATTTTCTCTAGGAACATATCTAAACAGTAGAACTAAAGCGCGAGCTACGACATAATTTGCAAAAGGTCTTTTGACTATGTTCAGGATAATTAAGTTCATCTTATGAACTCCCACTTAGATAGACATCCCTCTGGTCATCTAAGTGATCACATGATCCGAGTCAACTAGGCCGTGTTCGATCATCACGTGAGACGGACTAGTTTACGTCGGTGAACATCTTCATGTTGATCGTATCTACTATACGACTCATGCTCGACCTTTCGGTCTCCGTGTTCCGAGGCCATGTCTGCACATGCTAGGCTCGTCAAGTTAACCCTAAGTGTTTTCGCTGTGTAAAACTGTCTTACACCCGTTGTATGTGAACGTAAGAATCCATCACACCCGATCATCACGTGGTGCTTAGAAGCGACGAACTGTAGCAACGGTGCACAGTTAGGGGAGAACACTTCTTGAAATTTTGTAAGGGATCATCTTATTTACTACCGTCGTCCTAAGTAAACAAGATGCATAAACATGATAAACATCACATGCAATCAAATAGAGTAGTGACATGATATGGCCAATATCATATAGCTCCTTTGATCTTCATCTTCGGGGCTCCATGATCATCTTGTCACCGGCTTGACACCATGATCTCCATCATCATGATCTCCATCATCGTGTCTTCATGAAGTTGTCACGCCAACGACTACTTCTACTTCTATGACTAACGCGTTTAGCAATAAAGTAAAGTAGTTTACATGGCGTTCTTCAATGACACGCAGGTCATACAAAAAATAAAGACAACTCCTATGGCTCCTGCCGGTTGTCATACTCATCGACATGCAAGTCGTGAATCCTATTACAAGAACATGATCAATCTCATACATCACATATATTCATTCATCACATCCTTTGGCCATATCACATCACATAGCATACCCTGCAAAAACAAGTTAGACGTCCTCTAATTGTTGTTGCATGTTTTACGTGGCTGCTATGGGTTTCTAGCAAGAACGTTTCTTACCTACGCAAGACCACAACGTGATATGCCAATCGCTATTTACCCTTCATAAGGACCCTTTTCATCGAATCCGTTCCGACTAAAGTGGGAGAGACTGGCACCCGCTAGCCACCTTAAGCACCAAGTGCATGTCAATCGGTGGAACCTGTCTCACGTAAGAGTACGTGTAAGGTCGGTCCGGGCCGCTTCATCCCACAATACCGTCGAAACAAGATTGGACTAGTAACGGTAAGCATATTGAACAACATCAACGCCCACAACTACTTTGTGTTCTTCTCGTGCAAAGAATCTACGCAATAGACCTAGCTCATGATGCCACTGTTGGGGAACGTAGCAGAAATTCAAAAAATTTCCTACGTAACACCAAGATCTATCTATGGAGAGACCAGCAACGAGGGGAAGGAGAGTGCATCTACATACCCTTGTAGACCGCTAAGCGGAAGCGTTCAAGTGAACGGGGTTGATGGAGTCGTACTCGTCGTGATTCAGATCACCGATGATCAAGTGTCGAACGGACGGCACCTCCGCGTTCAACACACGTACAGCCCGATGACGTCTCCCACGCCTTGATCCAGCAAGGAGAGAGGGAGAGGTTGAGGAAGACTCCATCCAGCAGCAGCACAACGGCGTGGTGGTGATGGAGGAGCGTGGCAATCCTGCAGGGCTTCGCCAAGCACCTACGGGAGAGGAGGAGGTGTCACGGGAGGGAGGGAGGCGCCAAGGGCTCAGGTATGGATGCCCTCCCTCCCCTCCACTATATATAGGGGCAGGGGAGAAGGGGGAGGCGCAGCCTTGCCCCCTACTCCAAGAAAGGGGTGCGGCTAAGGAGGGGGGAGGAGTCCATCCTCCCCAAGGCACCTCGGAGGTGCCTTCCCCCTTTAGGACTCTCCCCTTTTTCCTTTATCTTGGCGCATGGGCCTCTTGGGGCTGGTGCCCTTGGCCCATGTAGGCCAAGGCGCACCCCCTACAGCCCATGTGGCCCCCCGGGGCAGGTGGCCCCACCCGGTGGGCCCCCGGGACCCTTCCGGTGGTCCCGGTACAATACCGATGACCCCGAAACTTGTCCCGATGGCCGAAACAGGACTTCCCATATATAAATCTTTACCTCCGGACCATTCCGGAACTCCTCGTGACGTCCGGGATCTCATCCGGGACTCCGAACAACATTCGGTTACCACATACAAGCTTCCTTTATAACCCTAGCGTCATCGAACCTTAAGTGTGTAGACCCTACGGGTTCGGGAGACATGTAGACATGACCGAGACGTTCTCCAGTCAATAACCAACAGTGGGATCTGGATACCCATGTTGGCTCCCACATGTTCCACGATGATCTCATCGGATGAACCATGATGTCAAGGACTCAATCAATCCCGTATTCAATTCCCTTTGTCTATCGGTATGTTACTTGCCCGAGACTCGATCGTCGGTATACCGATACCTTGTTCAATCTCGTTACCGGCAAGTCACTTTACTCGTTCCGTAACACATCACCCCGTGATCAACTCTTGGTCACATTGCGCATATGATGATGTCCTACCGAGTGGGCCCAGAGATACCTCTCCGTTTACACGGAGTGACAAATCCCAGTCTCGATCCGCATAAAACAATAGATACTTTCGGAGATACCTGTAGTGCACCTTTATAGTCACCAAGTTACGTTGTGACGTTTGATACACTCAAAGCACTCCTACGGTATCCAGGAGTTACACGATCTCATGGTCAAAGGAAGAGATACTTGACATTGGCAAAGCTCTAGCAAACGAACTACACGATCTTTGTGCTATGCTTAGGATTGGGTCTTGTCCATCACATCATTCTCCTAATGATGTGATCCCGTTATCAACGACATCCAATGTCCATAGCCAGGAAACCATGACTATCTGTTGATCACAACGAGCTAGTCAACTAGAGGCTCACTAGGGACATATTGTGGTCTATGTATTCACACGCGTATTACGATTTCCGGATAATACAGTTATAGCATGAATAAAAGACTATTATCATGAACAAAGAAATATAATAATAACTTATTTATTATTGCCTCTAGGGCATATTTCCAACAACTACATCATTCTCAGTCTTGGCCCACTTAGGCCGGGCTACGAGGTAGCCACCTGACCCCGTGCGATGGTGATGCTTCTTCTTCGCAGCATTTTGCTTGTTTGTCGCCGACATCTTCTTACTCTTTTCCGATGTCTTGTGGGCCACAAATGCGGGCCAGTGATCTCTGATCTTCTCATATCTGCCCTTGAATTCTGGTGTCTTATTATTTTCGACAAACTTATTCAGCTCTTTCTTCCACCTCCTGAATAGTTCTGCCATCCTCTTAAGAGCAAAAGACTTGATTAATTGCTCTTTTACTGGCTTCTCTGGATTATCCTCTGGCGGTAGGGTGAAATTTGACTTCAGCTCAGCCCAAAGATCATTTTTTGCATATCATTGACATAAGACACCTCAGGGTCTTCTATAGCCGGCTTAAACCATTGCTGGATGCTGATCGGGATCTTGTCCCTAACCAAAACCCCGCACTAAGCAACAAATGCGCTCTTTGTCCAGAGGGGTTCAATCGGTTGGCCGTCGGGCGCGATTGCTATGATCTCAAACTTTTCATCCGAGCTCAACTTTTTCTTCGGGCCTCGTCTCTTTACCAAAGTTGTGCTCGATCTGGAGGGCTAGAAAAAAGAACAAAGACTTAATTAATATGTGTACATACCAAAACAATGAATGCATCAATTAGCTAGTCAGCAGAAGCTTAACTAATATATATACCTGGCCGGACTCGGTTCGGTCACCGGAGACGTCATCACGGTCTCCTTCTTGCACCGGCATTGGGTCACCGGAGCCGTCCTCATGGTCTCCTTCTTGCACCGGCATTAGGTCACCGGAGCCATCATAATCATAGCCAGCTGCTTCCAAACCATCAGCGTCGTTGAGAAACAACGAGCAGACGGCATCACTTCCTCATGTGATTATGTCCCCCAACAATTCTTCTTGTACTTCGTCTCGGGCGGTGTCCATAGTTTCTACAAATATTGACAACATGGCAATTATTATTCAAACATGACAAATGGATATATTAGTGGCAAACGTAGAACTAATATTAATTAGTGGCCTCGACGCTGCTTCTCTAGGGTTTGGGGTAGCCTCGACGCTGCTTCTCTAGGGTTTGGGGTGGCCTCGACAACGCTTCAAGGACAAAAAAAGAAGAGGAAGAAGAAAAAAAAAGAGGAGAAGAAAGAATAGAGGAGTTACTCCTCTATTCTTTCTTCTCCTCTTTTTTTTTCTTCTTCCTCTTTTTCTTATTGGGAACGAGGGTCGTCGAGGGTCACCGAGCGGTAGAGGAAACCCTAAATAGCAAGTATCGTGGGTGTGAGATACATGTGGCCGTCGGGGTCCGACACTACATCCACGTCCCACAAGTGACGTGGGCGTCGAAGCCCGCGCCACTTGTGGGACGTGGAT
>NC_041380.1:34349369-34351022 GCF_002162155.2 Triticum dicoccoides
AAGAAGAAAAAAAAGAGGATCTCCTCTTTTTTTTCTTCTTCTTCTCTTCTTCTCTTTTTTTCTTCTCTCCTCTTTTTTTTCTTCTTCTTCTCTTCTTCTCTTTTTTTCTTCTCTTCCTCTTTATTTTATCGGAAACGAGGGTCGTCGAGGGTCACGGTCGCCGAGCGGTAGAGGAAACCCTAAATAGAAAGTATCGTCGGTGTGAGATACATGTGGCCGTCGGTGTCGGACACTACATCCACGTCCCACAAGTGACGTGGGCGTCGAAGCCCGCGCCACTTGTGGGACGTGGATGTAGTGTCTGACAACGACGGTACATGTATCTCACACTGACAATACTTTCTATTTAGGGTTTCTCCTCTACCGGAACCAACCGGGACCAAAGGTCTCTTTTCGGCAGCCCAAAGGGCCAATTTTCGGCAGCCCACGTCGCTTGTGGGACGTGGATGTAGTATTTGACACCGATGGCCACATGTACCTCGCACCGTCGATACTTGCTATTTAGGGTTTCCTCTACTGCTCGCCTATCATCAACACCCTCATTTCGATAAAAAAAGAAGAGGAAGAAGAAGAAAAAAAGAGAGGAGAAGAAAGAATAGAGGAGAAGTTCTTCTCATATATTCTTTCTTCTCCTCTTTTTATTCTTTTATTCCTCTTCTTTTTTTATCCTCGACGTCGATGGGAACCCTAAATAGCAATAAGTATGAACGGTGCGAGGTATATGTGGCCGTCGGCATTGAACACTACATCGATGTCCCACAAGCGACGTGGGCGTCACTTGTGGAGGCCCACGTCGCTTGTGGGACGTGGATGTAGTGTTCTACACCAATGGCCACATGTACCTCGCACCGTCGATACTTGCTATTTAGGGTTTCCTCTACCGCTCGGTGATCATCAACACCCTCATTCCCGATAAAAAAAGAAGAGGAAGAAGAATAAAAAAAGAGGAGAAGAAGAAAGAATAGAGGAGAAGAAGTTTTCTTCTCCTCTATTCCTTCTTCTTCTCCTCTTTTTTTTCTCCTCTTCTTCCCGACCCTCGCCCCTCGAACACTTGGCGACCCTCGACCCTCTACCCTAGCTAGTTCCCGACCCTCGCCCCTTCGATCCCTCGAACACTCGGCACCCCTCGACCCTCTACCCTAGTTAGTTCCCGACCCTCGCCCCCACGAACCCTCGAACACTCGGTGACCCTCGAACCCTCGGCGACCCCCTCCCCCCATCATGTGGAAGTTATCGGGGAGGGGGTATATCGACCCCCCTCATGTCGAAGTTATCTGGTAGGGGGTATATTGACAACGACATACCCGATACATACATACATACATAGCCACATGCATCCATACATATATGAACAAAATTAATATCTACTAATTAACAACCTAAATAAAAAACCTAATACACATCTGCATGCACACACATATACACTGCACACACATACACATACATACACATACACATATACACTACACACATGCATACATATCTCAAAAAAAACTAACAGAGGCGGGCGGCGGAGGCGGGGTGCGGCGGCAAACCGGCGGTGGCGCGGCCAGGCGGCGGCGTCGAGGTAGAGCACGGCGGGCGGCGGCGGCGAACCGGCAGCGGCGCGGAAAGCGGAGCACGGTCAGGTGGCGTCGTCAGGGCAGAGCATGG
>NC_041380.1:34351753-34387838 GCF_002162155.2 Triticum dicoccoides
CACCAACCGGGACCAAAGGCCTTGTGCTGCCCCGCGCCCAAATGTTTAGTCCCACCTCGCTAGTTGAGAGGGAGCCGCACCTGTTTATAAGGTGCGGTGCCCCTTCCCTCTCGAGCTCCTCTCTAAAGTAGGCTTTCGGGCCTAACCGTGCAATGTGTGCCTGTGGGCCTACTGGGCCTCCTGTGGGCCTGAATCCTGGCCCATGGTAGGGTTTCTAGTCGTATTCAGGCCGTGGGTGCCCAGTAGGTGGCACTTTTTTTTGTTTTTTTGTTTCTACTTACAACAAAATACTTATTGTTGCTATATTTAATTTTTTTCCAATTTTTTGTTTTGTTTTCTGCATTATTTATTTTCTTTATTTTTTAATTTTTTGCTTCTATTTTTAGAAAAATTATAAACTTTCTGTTAGTGCCATTAGTTTTCAAATTTGAAAACACTTTTTTTGTTTTTTTGTTTTCTTTGTTGCTTTATTTATTTTATTTTGTGATTAACTTTACTATAAAAATAGTTTTTTCCTGTTTTTTTGATTTATTTTTTTGATTATTTATTTTCTTTTGTTTTTTGCGTTAATTTTTAATTCTGTTTGCTTTTAGGTTAGCAAAATTATAAACTTTCTATTAGTGCCATTAGTTTTAGAAAAATTATAAACTTTCTGTTAGTGCCATTAGTTTCCAGATTTGAATAGTTAAAATTTGAATTCTTTGAAAATTGTTTGAATCACAAGTTTGTGATTAACTTACTAAAAAATGAGAATATATGTGCTTATAGAGAAAATTCAACCTAAATTCCTAGTAAATTTCTATGAATTTCAGAGAAATTCACTATGAATTTAGGTTAAACTTTTCTCTATTAGGGCATCTATTTTCACTTTGAGAGGAGCTCAACAAGGCAGAGAGGGAAGGGCTTATAAACCGATGTGAGCCCCCTTCAGTTGGCGAGGTGGGACTAAACTCTGCCCGCAACGAGGACCAACCCTTTAGTCCCGGTTTGTGGCATCTTCCGGGCTCCATGATCATCTTGTCACCGGCATGACACCATGATCTCCATCATCGTGTCTTCATGAAGTTGTCACGCCAACGACTACTTCTACTTCTATGACTAACGCGTTTAGCAATAAAGTAAAGTAGTTTACATGGCGTTCTTCAATGACACGCAGGTCATACAAAAATAAAGACAACTCCTATGGCTCCTGCCGGTTGTCATACTCATCGACATGCAAGTCGTGAATCCTATTACAAGAACATGATCAATCTCATACATCACATATATCATTCATCACATCCTTTTGGCCATATCACATCACATAGCATACCCTGCAAAAACAAGTTAGACGTCCTCTAATTGTTGTTGCATGTTTTACGTGGCTGCTATGGGTTTCTAGCAAGAACGTTTCTTACCTACGCAAGACCACAACGTGATATGCCAATTGCTATTTACCCTTCATAAGGACCCTTTTCATCGAATCCGTTCCGACTAAAGTGGGAGAGACTGGCACCCGCTAGCCACCTTATGCACCAAGTGCATGTCAATCGGTGGAACCTGTCTCACGTAAGAGTACGTGTAAGGTCGGTCCGGGCCGCTTCATCCCACAATACCGTCGAAACAAGATTGGACTAGTAACGGTAAGCATATTGAACAACATCAACGCCCACAACTACTTTGTGTTCTACTCGTGCAAAGAGTCTACGCAATAGACCTAGCTCATGATGCCACTGTTGGGGAACGTAGCAGAAATTCAAAAAATTTCCTACGTAACACCAAGATCTATCTATGGAGAGACCAGCAACGAGTAGAAAGGGAGAGAGGAGAGTGCATCTACATACCCTTGTAGATCGCTAAGCGGAAGCGTTCAAGTGAACGGGGTTGATGGAGTCGTACTCGTCGTGATTCAGATCACCGATGATCAAGTGCCGAACGGACGGCACCTCCGCGTTCAACACACGTACAGCCCGGTGACGTCTCCCACGCCTTGATCCAGCAAGGAGAGAGGGAGAGGTTGAGGAAGACTCCATCCAACAGCAGCACAACGACGTGGTGGTGATGGAGGAGCGTGGCAATCCTGCTGGGCTTCGCCAAGCACCTACGGGAGAGGAGGAGGTGTCACGGGAGGGAGGGAGGCGCCAAGGGCTCAGGTATGGATGCCCTCCCTTCCCTCCACTATATATAGGGGCAGGGGAGAGGGGGGAGGCGCAGCCTTGCCCCCTACTCCAAGAAAGGGGTGCGGCCAAGAAGGGGGGAGGAGTCCATCCTCCCCAAGGCACCTCGGAGGTGCCTTCCCCTTCGAGGACTCTTCCCTCTAGGGTTCCCTAGGCGCATGGGCCTCTTGGGGCTGGTGCCCTTGGCCCATGTAGGCCAAGGCGCACCCCCTACAGCCCATGTGGCCCCCCGGGGCAGGTGGCCCCACCCGGTCAATAACCAACAGTGGGATCTGGATACCCATGTTGGCTCCCACATGTTCCACGATGATCTCATCGGATGAACCATGATGTCAAGGACTCAATCGATCCCGTATACAATTCCCTTTGTCTAGCGGTATTTTACTTGCCCGAGATTCGATCGTCGGTATCCAATACCTTGTTCAATCTCGTTACCGGCAAGTCACTTTACTCGTTCCGTAACACATCATCCCGTGATCAACTCCTTGGTCACATTGCGCATATGATGATGTCCTACCGAGTGGGCCCAGAGATACCTCTCCGTTTACACGGAGTGACAAATCCCAGTCTCGATCCGCATAAAACAATAGATACTTTCGGAGATACCTGTAGTGCACCTTTATAGTCACCCAGTTACGTTGTGATGTTTGATACACTCAAAGCACTCCTACGGTATCCAGGAGTTACACGATCTCATGGTAAAAGGAAGAGATACTTGACATTGGCAAAGCTCTAGCAAACGAACTACACGATCTTTTGTGATAGTCTTAGGATTGGGTCTTGTCCATCACATCATTCTCCTAATGATGTGATCCCGTTATCAACGACATCCAATGTCCATAGCCAGGAAACCATGACTATCTGTTGATCACAACGAGCTAGTCAACTAGAGGCTCACTAGGGACATATTGTGGTCTATGTATTCACACGTGTATTACGATTTCCGGATAATACAGTTATAGCATGAATAAAAGACAATTATCATGAACAAGGAAATATAATAATAATACTTTTATTATTGCCTCTAGGGCATATTTCCAACATCTCCGTCACGTGCATCACGTCGATTGAGGAGCAGACCTCTAGGTCTTTCCAGTAGGGTAGGTCCCAAAATATAGATTTCTTCTTCCACATGGGTGCGTGTCCCTCAGTGTCATTCGGAACAGCTAGTCCACTGGGACCCTTTCCAAAGATTACGTAGTGTAAATCATTGACCATAGCAAGTACGTGATCACCGGTACGCATGGCGGGCTTCTTCCGGTGATCTTCCTCGCCTTTGAAATGCTAGCCTTTCTTTCAGCATTGATGGTTGGTCGGAAGAAATCGACGATGGCCCAGGTACACATTCTTCCTGCATTTGTCCAGGTATATACTTTCAGTGTCATCTAAACAGTGCGTGCATGCATGGTATCCTTTGTTTGTCTGTCCTAAAAGGTTACTGACAGCGGGCCAATCGTTGATGGTCACGAACAACAATGCCTTAAGGTTAAATTCCTCCTGTCTGTGCTCATCCCACGTACGTACACCGTTTCCATTCCACAGCTGTAAAAGTTCTTCAACTAATGGCCTTAGGTACATATCAATTTCGTTGCCGGGTTGCTTAGGGCCTTGGATGAGAACTGACATCATAATGAACTTCCGCTTCATGCACATCCAAGGAGGAAGGTTATACATACATAGAGTCATGGGCCAGGTGCTATGATTGCTGCTCTGCTCCTCGAAAGGATTAATGCCATCCGTGCTTAAAGCAAACCATACATTCCTTGGGTCCTTTGCAAACTCATCCCAGTACTTTCTCTCGATTTTTCTCCACTGCGACCCGTCGGCGGGTGCTCTCAACTTCCCATCTTTCTTTCGGTTCTCACTGTGCCATCGCATCAACTTGGCATGCTCTTCGTTTCTGAACAGACATTTCAACCGTGGTATTATAGGATCATACCACATCACCTTCGCAGGAACCCTCTTCCTAGGGGGCTCGCCGTCAACATCACCAGGGTCATCTCGTCTGATCTTATACTGCAATGCACCGCATACCGGGCATGCGTTCAGATCCTTGTATGCACCGCGGTAGAGGATGCAGTTATTAGGGCATGCATGTATCTTCTCCACCTCCAATCCTAGAGGGCATACGACCTTCTTTGCTGCATATGTACCGTCGGGCAATTCGTTATCCTTTGGAAGCTTCTTCTTCAATATTTTCAGTAGCTTCTCAAATCCTTTGTCAGCCACAGCATTCTCTGCCTTCCACTGCAGCAATTCCAGTATGGTACCGAGCTTTGTGTTGCCATCTTCGCAATTGGGGTATAACCCTTTTTTGTGATCCTCTAACATGCGATCGAACTTCAGCTTCTCCTTTTGACTTTCGCATTGCGTCCTTGCATCGACAATGACCCGGCGGAGATCATCATCATCGGGCACATTGTCTGGTTCCTCTTGATCTTCAGCAGCTTCACCCGTTGTAGCATCATTGGGCACATCGTCTGGTTCCTCTTGATCTTCACCAGCTCCCCCCGTTGCAGCATCACCGTATTCAGGGGGCACATAGTTGTCATCGTACTCTTCTTCTTCGCCGTCTTCCATCATAACCCCTATTTCTCCATGCCTCGTCCAAACATTATAGTGTGGCATGAAACCCTTGTAAAGCAGGTGGGAGTGAAGGATTTTCCGGTTAGAGTAAGACCTCGTATTCCCACATTCAGTGCATGGACAACACATAAAACCATTCTGCTTGTTTGCCTCAGCCGCATTGAGAAACTCATGCATGCCCTTAATGTACTCGCAGGTGTGTCTGTCATCGTACATCCATTGCCGGTTCATCTGCGTGCATTATATATAATTAAGTGTCCAAACTAATAGAAGTTCATCATCACATTAAAACCAAAGTGCATACATAGTTCTCATCTAACAACATATTGCTCTCCAGAGCATCTAATTAATTAAACCATACATTGAAACTATGTAAAACATTTCAATGCAAAAACAGATGCGATCATAATCGCAACCAAGGTAACAATTGATCCAACGGCATAATGATACCAAGCCTCGGTATGAATGGAATATTTTCTAATCTTTCTAATCTTCAAGCGCATTGCATCCATCTTGATCTTGTGATCATCGATGACATCCGCAACATGCAACTCCAATATCATCTTCTCCTCAATTTTTTTATTTTTTCCTTCAACAAATTGTTTTCTTCTTCAACTAAATTTAACTTCTCGACAATAGGGTCGGTTGGCATTTCCGATTCACATACATCCTACATAAATAAAATCTATGTCACGTTGGTCGGCATAATTTTCATAAACAATAAATGAACCAATAGTTATAAAGATAATATATATACCACATCCGAATCATAGACATGACGAGGGCCGACGGGGGCGGATACCAAAACCATCGCACTATATAAGATGCAATAATAAAAGTAAGAAAATAATACAAGTATCTATGTAAACATACAAGTAAGAATATTTTTCCTTTCACAAAGAAGATAAGAACAAGAGGCTCACCACGGTGGTGCCAGTGATGAGCTCGGCATGGGTGATCGACGGCGGTGAAGACAGGGACGGGGCGTGACGGACCGCTAAACCTAGACAAATATTATGGAAAATGGAGCTTGGAGGTCGAGCTTGGAGAGGAGAAAGCATAAGTAGTGTGGCTCGGGCATTCCATCAAACACCTTGTGTGCATAGGAGGTGAGCTAGAGCACCACCAAGCCCTCTCCCCCTCGGCCAGAGAAAAACAGAGCACTGGGGTGCTCTGCTCGCGAGCGAGGGGTATATATAGGCACCTCATTGGTCCCGGTTGGTGACATGAGCCGGGACTAAAGGGGAGCCTTTGGTCCCGGTTCAAGCCACGAACCGGGACCAATGGTGGTGGGCCAGGAGCGAGGCCCATTGGTCCCGGTTCATCCCACCAACCGGGACCAAAAGGTCCAGATGAACCGGGACCAATGGCCCACGTGGCCCGGCCGGCCCCCTGGGCTCACGAACCAGGACCAATGCCCACATTGGTCCCGGTTCTGGACTGAACCGGGACTAATGGGCTGACCCGGCCTGGACCAAAGCCCTGTTTTCTACTAGTGTGTGTTGCCATCTTATGATGTCTGAGTAGATTTTCTTTGTACTATTGGTAACTGGTGAATTGCTATGATTGGTTTAATTTTCTTGTGGCTATGTTGATGTCCTTTGGTGCCCATCATATTAGCGCACACGTGGATCACACCATAGGGTTAGTTGTATGTTGATAGGACTATGTATTGGAGGGCAAGAGTGATAGAAGCTTCAACCTAGCATAGAAATTGATGCATACGGGAGTGAAGGGGGACCAATATATCTTAATGCTATGGTTGGGTTTTACCTTAATGAAGTTAGTAGTCGTGGATGCTTGCTAATAGTTCCAATCAGAAGTGCATAGAATTGCAAGTCAGGGATGACATGCTAGCAGTGGCCTCTCCCACATAAAACTTGCTATTGGTCTAGTAACGTAGTCAATTCCTTAGGGACAATTTCGCAACCCCTACCACCACTTCTCCACACTCGCTATACTAACTTTATTTGCTTCTTTACCTAAGCAGCCCCTAGTTTTTATTTACCTGCTCTTTATACTCTTGCAAACCTATCCCACAACACCTACAAAGTACTTCTAGTATTATACTTGTTCTAGGAAAAGCAAACATCAAGCGTGCATAGAGTTGTATCGATGGTCGATAGAACTTTAGGGAATATTTGTTCTACCTTTAGCTCCTCGTTGGACACTCTTACTTATCGAAAGAGGCTACAATTGATCCCCTATACTTGTGGGTTATCAAGACCTTTTTCTGGCGCCGTTGCCGGGGAGCAATAGTGTGGGGTGAATATTCTCATGTGTTCTTGTTTGCTTTATCACTAAGTAGATTTTATTTTCTTTTCTAAGTTGTTCTCTATCTTTAGTTATGGATATGGAACACGAAATACCAAAAAAATTAGGTGTACTTGCTACTCATGGAGATGGGGAACCTCTCATTATGTGAAATTACTACTTTAATAATCCTGAGAAAACCCCATTCAATTATATGATGGGGGAGATGTTGGGTCAATGTGAATACTTTAGGAATTATCGCTTGACACAAAAATGGAAACAATTATGGGATCAAATTTATATGTTGCGTTGATATGCTCGGCAACTATGTTTGAGATATGATTATACTTGTTGCTCTAGGATGAAGGCTCCACACCTTCCCTTTTCATGCAAATTTAATGATAATGAAACCTTAGCTTCTTGTGCTAATGGTATATATGATTACTATGATGTTGAACAATTTGAAGAATTTGTTGCTTTTAAGGGTGCTTACGAAAATGAATCTTTGTTTGAAAAGTATGAACCTTTTGATGATGATGTTTATGTTGGGGATCGTAGCAGAAATTAAAAAATTTCTACGCATCACCAAGACCAATCTATGGAGTACTCTAGCAACGAGAGGGGTAGGAGTGCATCTACATACCCTTGTAGATCGCGAGCGGAAGCGTTCAAGTGAACGGGGTTGATGGAGTCGTACTCGTCGTGATCCAAATCACCGATGACCGAGTGCCGAACGGACGGCACCTCCGCGTTCAACACATGTACGGTTGGGGAAGACGTCTCCTCCTTCTTGATCGAGCAAGGGGGTAGGAGAGGTTGACGGAGATCCAGCAGCACGACGGCGTGGTGGTGGATGCAGCGGGGTCTCGGCAGGGCTTCGCCAAGCTCTACAAGAGGGAGAGGTGTTACGGGAGGGAGAGGGAGGCGCCAGGGGCTGGGGTGCGGCTGCCCTCCCTCCCCCCCACTATATATAGGCCCCTGGGGCAGCGTCCCTAGGAGATGCAATCTCCAGGGGGCGGCGACCAAGGGTGGTGGCTTGCCCCCCAAGCCAAGTGGGGCGCCCCACCCCTAGGGTTTCCAACCCTAGGCGCAGGGGGAGGCCCAAGGGGAGGGGCGCACCAGCCCATCAGGGGCTGGTTCCCCTCCCACTTCAGTCCATGGGCACCTCCGGGATAGGTGGCCCCACCCGGTGGACCCCCGGGACCCTTCTGGTGGTCCCGGTACAATACCGATTACCCCCAAAACTTTCCCGATGGCCGAAACTTGACTTCCCATATATAAATCTTTACCTCTGGACCATTCCGGAACTCCTCGTGACGTCCGGGATCTCATCCGGGACTCCGAACAACTTTCGGGTTGCTGCATACTAATATCTCTACAACCCTAGCGTCACCGAACCTTAAGTGTGTAGACCCTACGGGTTCGGGAGACATGCAGACATGACCGAGACGACTCTCCGGTCAATAACCAACAGAGGGATCTGGATACCCATGCTGGCTCCCACATTCTCCTCGATGATCTCATCGGATGAACCACGATGTCGAGGATTCAATCAATCCCGTATACAATTCCCTTTGTCAATCGGTACATTAATTGCCTGAGACTCGATCGTCGGTATGCCAATACCTCGTTCAATCTCGTTACCGACAAGTCACTTTACTCATACCATAATGCATGATCCCGTGATCAACCACTTGGTCACATTGAGCTCATTATGATGATGCATTACCGAGTGGGCCCAGAGATACCTCTCCGTCATACGGAGTGACAAATCCCAGTCTCGATTCATGCCAACCCAACAGACACTTTCGGAGATACCCGTAGTGCACCTTTATAGTCACCCAGTTACGTTGTGACGTTTGGCACACCCAAAGCACTCCTACGGTATCCGGGAGTTGCACAATCTCATGGTCTAAGGAAATGATACTTGACACTTGGAAAAGCTCTAGCAAACAAACTACACGATCTTTGTGCTATGCTTAGGATTGGGTCTTGTCCATCACATCATTCTCCTAATGATGTGATCCCGTTATCAATGACATCCAATGTCCATAGGCAGGAAACCATGACTATTTGTTGATCAACGAGCTAGTCAACTAGAGGCTCACTAGGGACATGTTGTGGTCTATGTATTCACACATGTATTACGATTTCTGAATAACACAATTATAGCATGAACAATAGACAATTATCACGAACAAAGAAATATAATAATAACCATTTTATTTTTGCCTCTAGGGCATATTTCCAACAGTCTCCCACTTGCACTAGAGTCACTAATCTAGTTACATTGTGATGAATCGAACACCCATAGAGTTCTGGTGTTGATCATATTTTGCTCTAGGGAGAGGTTTAGTCAACGGATCTGCTACATTCAGGTCCATATGCACTTTACAAATATCTATGTCTCCATTTTGAACACTTTCACGAATGGAGTTGAAGTGACGCTTGATATGCCTGGTCTTCTTGTGAAACCTGGGCTCCTTGGCAAGGGCAATAGCTCTAGTGTTGTCACAGAAGAGAGTGATCGGCCCCGACGCGTTGGGTATGACTCCTAGGTCAGTGATGAACTCCTTCATTCAGATTGCTTCATGTGCTGCCTCCAAGGCTGCCATGTACTCCGCTTCACATGTAGATCCCGCCATGACGCTTTGCTTGCAACTGCACCAGTTTACTGCCCCATCATTCAAAATATACACGTATCCGGTTTGTGACTTGGAGTCAACCCTTTACGACGAGCTCTTCGTCACCTCCATAAACGAGAAACATATCCTTAGTCCTCTTCAGGTACTTTAGGATATTCTTGACCGCTGCCCAGTGTTCCATGCCGGAATTACTTTGGTACCTTCCTACCAAACTTATGGCAAGGTTTACATCAGTTCTGGTACACAGCATGGCATACATAATAGACCCTATGGCCGAGGCATAGGGGACGACACTCATCTTTTCTCTATCTTCTGCCGTGGTCGGGCATTGAGCTGTGCTCAATTGCACACCTTGCAATATAGACAAGAACCCCTTCTTGGACTGATCCATATTGAACTTCTTCAATATCTTGTCAAGGTACGTACTTTGTGAAATACCAATGAGGCGTCTCGATCTATCTCTATAGATCTTGATGCCTAATATATAAGCAGCTTCTCCAAGGTCCTTCATTGAAAAACACTTGTTCAAGTAGGCCTTTATGGTTTCCAAGAATTCTATATCATTTCCCATCAATAGTATGTCATCCACATATAATATGAGAAATGCTACAGAGCTCCCACTCACTTTCTTGTAAACACAGGCTTCTCCATAAGTCTGTGTAAACCCAAATGCTTTGATCATCTCATCAAATCGAATGTTCCAACTCCGAGATGCTTGCACCAGCCCATAGATTGAGCGTTGGAGCTTGCACACCTTGTTAGCATTCTTAGGATCGACAAAATCTTCCGGCTGCATCATATACAATTCTTCCTTAAGAAAGCTGTTATGGAATGCCATTTTGACGTCTATTTGCCATATCTCATAATCATAGAACGCGGCAATTGCTAACAAGATTCGGACGGACTTCAGCTTCGCTACGGGTGAGAAAGTCTCATCATAGTCAACCCCTTGAACTTGTCGATAACCCTTAGCGACAAGTCGAGCCTTGTAGATGGTCACATTACCATCTGCGTCTGTCTTCTTCTTAAAGATCCATTTATTTTCTATGGCTCGCCGATCATCGGGCAAGTCAGTCAAAGTCCATACTTCGTTTTCATACATGGATCCTATCTCGGATTTCATGGCTTCTAGCCATTTTCGGAATCTGGGCCCGCCATCGCTTCTTCATAGTTCGAAGGTTCACCATTGTCTGACAACATGATTTCCAAGACAGGGTTGCCGTACCACTCTGGTGCGGAACGTGTCCTTGTGGACCTACGAAGTTCAGTAGGAGCTTGATCCGAAGTACCTTGATCATCATCATTAACATCCTCTCTAATCGGTGCAAGCACCACAGGAACATCTTCCTGAGCTGCGCCACTTTCCGTTTCAAGAGGCAGTACTTCATCAAGCTCTACTTTCCTCCCACTTATTTCTTTCGAGAGAAACACTTTCTCCGGAAAGGATCCGTTCTTAGCAACAAAGATCTTGCCTTCAAATCTGAGGTAGAAGGTATACCCAATGGTTTCCTTAGGGTATCCTATGAAGACGCATTTTTCCGACTTGGGTTCGAGCTTTTCAGGTTGAAGTTTCTTGACATAAGCATCGCATCCCCAAACTTTTAGAAACGACAACTTAGGTTTCTTCCCAAACCATAATTCATACGGTGTCGTCTCAATGGATTTTGACGGAGCCCTATTTAAAGTGAATGCGGCAGTCTCTAAAGCATAGCCCCAAAATGAGAGCGGTAGATCGGTAAGAGACATCATAGATCGCCCCATATCCAATAGAGTGTGATCACGACGTTCGGACACACCATTTCGCTGAGGTGTTCCAGGCGGCATGAGTTGTGAAACGATTCCACATTTTCTTAAGTGTGTACCAAATTCATGACTTAAATATTCTCCCCCATGATCTGATCATAAGAATTTTATCTTTCGGTCACATTGATTCTCAACCTCACTCTGAAATTCCTTGAACTTTTCAAAGGTCTCAGACTTGTGTTTCATTAAGTAGACATACCCATATCTACTCAAGTCATCAGTGAGAGTGAGAACATAACGATAGCCACCGCGAGCCTCAACACCCATTGGACCGCACACATCAGTATGTATGATTTCCAACAAGTTGGTTGCTCGCTCCATTGTTCCAGAGAACGGAGTCTTGGTCATTTTACCCATGAGGCATGGTTCGCACGTGTCAAATGATTCGTAATCAAGAGACTCCAAAAGTCCATCTGTATGGAGTTTCTTCATGCGTTTAACCCCTATGTGACCAAGGCGGCAGTGCCACAAGTATGTGGGACTATCATTATCAACCTTACATCTTTTGGTATTCACACTATGAACATGTGTAACATTACGCTCGAGATTCATTAAGAATAAACCATTCACCAGCGGGGTATGACCATAAAACATATCTCTCATATAAATAGAACAACCATTATTCTCGGATTTAAATGAGTAGCCATCTCGAATTAAACGAGATCCTGATGCAATGTTCATGCTCAAAGCTGGCACTAAATAACAATTATTGAGGTTTAAAACTAATCCCGAAGGTAAATGTAGAGGTAGCGTGCCGACGGTGATCACATCAACCTTGGAACCATTCCCGACGCGCATCGTCACCTCATCCTTCACCAGTCTCCGCTTATTCTGCAGCTCCTGCTTTGAGTTACAAATATGAGCAACCGCATCGGTATCAAATACACAGGAGCTACTATGAGTACTGGTAAGGTACACATCAATTACATGTATATCACATATACCTTTGGTGTTGCCGGCCTTCTTGTCCGCTAAGTATTTGGGACAATTCCGCTTCCAGTGACCACTTCCCTTGCAATAAAAGCACTCGGTCTCAGGCTTGGGTCCATTCTTTGGCTTCTTCCCGGCAACTAGCTTACCGAGCGCGGCAACTCCCTTGCCGTCCTTCTTGAAGTTCTTCTTACCCTTGCCTTTCATAAACTTACTGGTTTTATTCAGCATCAACACTTGATGTTCCTTTTTGATCTCCACCTCCGCTGATTTTAGCATTGAATATACCTCAGGAATGGTCTTTTCCATCCCCTGCATATTGAAGTTCATCACAAAGCTCTTGTAGCTCGGTGGAAGTGACTGAAGGATTCTGTCAATGACCGCGTCATCCGAGAGATTAACTCCCAGCTAAGTCAAGCGGCTGTGCAGCCCAGACATTTTGAGTATGTGCTCACTGACAGAACTATTTTCCTCCATCTTACAACTGAATAACTTGTCAGAGACTTCATATCTCTCGACCCGGGCATGAGCTTGGAAAATCATTTTCAGCTCTTCGAATATTTCATATGCTCCGTGTTGCTCAAAACGCTTTTGGAGCCCCGGTTCTAAGCTGTAAAGCATGCCACACTGAATGAGGGAGTAATCATCAGCACGTGATTGCCAAGCGTTCATAACGTCTTGGTTCTCTGGGATGGGTGCTTCACCTAGCGGTGCTTCTAGGACATAATCTTTCTTGGCAGCTATGAGGATGATCCTCAGGTTCCGGACCCAGTCCGTATAGTTGCTGACATCATCTTTCAGCTTGGTTTTCTCTAGGAACACGTTGAAGTTGAGGGCAACATTAGCGTGGGCCATTTGATCTACAAGACATATTGTAAAGATTTTAGACTAAGTTCATGATAATTAAGTTCATCTAATCAAATTATTCAATGAACTCCCACTCAGATAGACATCCCTCTAGTCATCTAAGTGAAACATGATCCGAGTTAACTAGGCCGTGTCCGGTCATCACGTGAGACGGACTAGTCAACATCGGTGAACATCTCCATGTTGATCGTATCTTCTATACGACTCATGCTCGACCTTTCGGTCTTCTGTGTTCCGAGGCCATGTCTGTACATGCTAGGCTCGTCAAGTCAACCTAAGTGTATTGCGTGTGTAAATCTGGCTTACACCCGTTGTATTCGAACGTTAGAATCTATCACACCCGATCATCATGTGGTGCTTCGAAACAACGAACCTTCGCAACGGTGCACAGTTAGGGGGAACACTTTCTTGAAATTAATGCGAGGGATCATCTTATTTAAGCTACCGTCGTTCTAAGCAAATAAGATGTAAAACATGATAAACATCACATGCAATCAAATAGTGACATGATATGGCCAATATCATTTTGCTCCTTTGATCTCCATCTTCGGGCGCCATGATCATCGTCGTCACCGGCATGACACCATGATCTCCATCATCATGATATCCATCATCGTGTCTTCGTGAAGTTGTCTCGTTATCTATTACTTCTACTACTATGGCTAACGGTGTAGCAATAAAGTAAAGTAATTACATGAAGTTATATGTTGACACGCAGGCCATAAATAAATTAAGACAACTCCTATGGCTCCTGCCGGTTGTCATACTCATCGACATGCAAGTCGTGATTCCTATTACAAGAACATGATCAATCTCATACATCACATATATCATTCATCACATCCTTTTTGGCCATATCACATCACACGACACATGCTGCAAAAACAAGATAGACGTCCTCTAATTGTTGTTGCAAATTTTTTACGTGGCTGCTATAGGTTTCTAAACAAGAATGTTTCTTACCTACGACAAAACCACAACGTGATATGCCAATTTCTATTTACCCTTCATAAGGACCCTTTTCATCGAATCCGATCCGACTAAAGTGGGAGAGACAGACACCCGTCAGCCACCTTATGCAACTAGTGCATGTCAGTCGGTGGAACCAGTCTCACGTAAGCGTACGTGTAAGGTCGGTCCGGGCCGCTTCATCTGACGATGCCGCCGAATCAAGATAAGACTAGTAACGACAAGTAAATTGACAATATCGACGCCCACAACTGCTTTGTGTTCTACTCGTGCATAGAAACTACACATAGACCTAGATCATAGCAGAAATTAAAAATGTTCTACGCATCACCAAGACCAATCTATGGAGTACTCTAGCAACAAGAGGGATAGGAGTGCATCTACATACCCTTGTAGATCGCGAGCAGAAGCGTTCAAGTGAACGGGGTTGATGGAGTCGTACTCGTCGTGATCCAAATCACCGATGACCGAGTGCCGAACGGATGGCACCTCCAAGTTCAAAACACGTATGGTTGGGGAAGACGTCTCCTCCTTCTTGATCCAGCAAGGGGGAAGGAGAGGTTGACGGAGATCCAGCAGCATGACGGCGTGGTGGTGGATGCAACGGGGTCTCGCCATGGCTTTGCCAAGCTCTACGAGAGGGAGAGGGAGGCGCCAGGGGCTGGGGTGCGGCTGCCCTCCCTCCCCCACTATATATAGGCCCCCTGGGGGGCGCCGGCCCTAGGAGATGCAATCTCCAGGGGGGCAGCGACCAAGGGGGGTGGCTTGCCCCCCAAGCCAAGTGGGGCGCCCCCACCCCTAGGGTTTCCAACCCTAGGCGCAGGGGAAGGCCCAAGGGGGGGCGCACCAGCCCACCAGGGGCTGGTTCCCCTCCCACTTCAGCCCATGGGGCCCTCCGGGATAGGTGGCCCCACCCGGTGGACCCCCAGGACCCTTCCGGTGGTCCCGGTACAATACCGATTACCCCCGAAACTTTCCCGATGGCCGAAACATGACTTCCTATATATAAATCTTTACCTCCGGACCATTCCGGAACTCCTCATGACGTCCGGGATCTCATCCAGGACTCCGAACAACTTTTGGGTTGCTGCATACTAATATCTCTACCACCCTAGCGTCACCGAACCTTAAGTGTGTAGACCCTACAGGTTCGGGAGACATGCAGACATGACCGAGACGACTCTCCGGTCAATAACCAACAGCGGGATCTGGATACCCATGTTGGCTCCCACATGCTCCTCGATGATCTCATCAGATGAACCACGATGTCGAGGATTCAATCAATCCCGTATACAATTCCCTTTGTCAATCGGTACGTTACTTGCCCGAGACTCGACCATCGGTATCCCAATACCTCGTTCGATCTCGTTACCGGCATGTCACTTTACTCGTACCATAATGCATGATCCCGTGATCAACCACTTGGTCACATTGAGCTCATTATGATGATGCATTACCGAGTGGGCCCAGAGATACCTCTCCGTCATACGGAGTGACAAATCCCAGTCTCAAATTGTGCCAACCCAACAGACACTTTCGGAGATACCCGTAGTGCACCTTTATAGTCACCCAGTTACGTTGTGACGTTTGGCACACCCAAAGCACTCCTACGGTATCCGGGAGTTGCACAATCTCATGGTCTAAGGAAATGATACTTGACACTTGGAAAAGCTCTAGCAAACGAACTACACGATCTTTGTGCTATGCTCAGGATTGGGTCTTGTCCATCACATCATTCTCCTAATGATGTGATCCCGTTATCAATGACATCCAATGTCCATAGTCAGGAAACCATGACTATTTGTTGATCAACGAGCTAGTCAACTAGAGGCTCACTAGGGACATGTTGTGGTCTATGTATTCACACATGTATTATGATTTCCGGATAACACAATTATAGCATGAAGAATAGACAATTATCACGAACAAAGAAATATAATAATAACCATTTTATTATTGCCTCTAGGGCATATTTCCAACAGTTTATAGGCCTGAAAATTTTGCTATATTGAAATATTTCTATGAGAATTATGAATATAATTTCGATATTGATGCATTTATTGAGAAAGTCTCCGCTATCCAAGAAGAGACAAATATTTTGCAGGAAACTATGGAAGAAGAAATTGATGACACTGAGCTCATTAGATGAAAAAGATGACGAGGAGAGCGAAGAACAAAAGGAGGAAGAGCAGATTAGCTACATGTGCCCACCTTCTAATGAGAGTAACTCTTCAAATCATACATTGTTTAATTTCCCTTCGTGCTTACCGAAGGATGATTGCTATGATCCCTTTGATTCGTTTGAAATATCCCTTTTAATGAACTTGATGTTTGCTATGCTTGTGGCCATGATGCCAATATGAATTATGCTTATGGAGATAAACTTTCTATCGTCCCTTATCTTAAGAATGAAATTGTTTCTATTGCACCCACACATGATAGTCCTATTATCTTTTTGAATTCTCCCAACTACACTATATCGGAGAAGTTTGCTCTTATTAAGGATTATATCAATGGGTTGCGTCTTACTACTACACATGATGATTTCGATGAATATAATATGCATGTGCTTTCTGCTCCTACTGGCAATTATTATGAGAGAGGAACTACATCTCCGCCTCTCTATGTTTCCATTACGATAAAATTGCAAGAAATTGCTATACTATGTATTGGCCTTTACTCGATGTGCATGAATTGTTCTTTTATGACATGTTGATGCATAGGAAGAGAGTTAGACTTTGTTGTAGCATGATATATATTACTTTGTGCTCACTACTAAATCACAAATCATCGTTAATTAAAATTGGCTTTGATATACCTTGGGATCCGGGTGGATCCATTACTTGAGCACTATATGCCTAGCTTAATGGCTTTAAAGAAAGAGTTGCCAGGGAGACAACCTGGAAGTTTTAGAGAGTCATTTTATTCTGTTGTGTGCTTTTAAAAAGTTTGAAAACAAAAAAATAAAGAGGGGAACCTAAAAACCTTTTCAAAAAGAGAAGCGATTGGAAAGTTATGCATTGGAGAAGTGAGTGTCGACCTTGAACACTTGTGTTCATTCTCATGGAAACAATGTAGATTTTTTCATGGAAATTTCTCAAAAAAATAATTTTCCCCTTGTACAAATCCATTGTATTATAAAAATAATGTGCCAAGATTTGCCTTAAGGATGATTAGATTGCTTGTTTGGTTTGTGCGGTGCAAAAACAGAAACTTCAGCTGTAGTGCGTGATTTTACATTTTTTGCTGGAAAGTCAAATGCTTCTGAAACTTTTTGGATAGTACTTCCATATGAATTGTTTATTTTTTCCTAATTTTTCAGAATTTTTAGAAGTACAAAAGTATGGTTAATGTTCAGATTACTACAGACTGTCCTGTTATCACAGATTGTTGTTATAGTTTCATTATTTGCTTATGTTTGAAGTCTTGTTGAGCCTCCTTTGACTTGGGGCCATAGAATTGTGATAGAATACAGTGGGTAATGCTTGATTATAATTATACAATAATGCTAGAGTAGTACATTATGGGATTTGAAGTTGTATGTACTAACCCCTCTAATAAAAAAAAGTTTTGTTAAGTTTTGTGTGGATGAAGTTTTTGAAGATCGATGAGGTATAGATATGAGAAGAATGAGGAGAGGCAAGAGCTAAAGCTTGGGGATGCCCAAGGCACCCCAAGTATATATTCAAGGAGACTCAAGCGTCTAAGCTTGGGGATGCCCCGGAAGGCATCCCATCTTTATTCGACAATTATCGGTATGCTTAGGTTTTTGTTTTGTTCACATGATATGCGTAAATCTTGGAGCGTCGTGTGCTTTTTTTCTTTTAATAAATGCACCATGCTGGTATGAGATACCCTTGGTTGATTTATAGAATGCCTTTTGCACTTCACTTATATCTTTTGAGTATGGCTTTATAGAATGCTTCATGTGCTTCACTTATATCATTTGAAGTTTGGATTGCCTGTTTGTCTACACATGAAAAACCGCCATTTGTAGAATGCCCCTTTGCTTCACTTATATTTGTTAGAGCGTGGGCATATATTTTGTAGAAAGAACTAAAACTCTCTTGCTTCACTTATATCTATTTAGAGAGTTGACAGGAATTGGTCATTCACATGGTTAGTCATAAAATCCTAAATAAAACTTGCAGATCGCTAAATATGATATGTTTGATTCCTTGCAATAGTTTTGCGATATAAAGATGCTAATATGTGGGAGGTACTTAAATGATTGGTGTTTAGTAAGAATATTGGTGTTAAGGTTTGTGATTGCCGAAGCATGCACGTATAGTCTCTCGTTATGTCGATAAGTTGGAGCACAATTTATCCTTGATTGTCTATCTTTCTGTGAAGGTCGGGGCGCGCGATGGTTAACTCCTACCAACCTCTCCCCTAGGAGAATGCGTAGTAGTACTTTGCTTCGAGGGCTAATAATTTTTTTTGCAATAAGTATGTGAGTTATTTATGACTAATATTGAGTCCATGGATTATACACACTCTCACCCTTCCACCTTGCTAGACACTCTAGTCCCACGCAACTTTCGCCGGTGCATCAAACCCACCATATACCCTTCCTCAAAATAGCCACCATACCTACCTATTATGGCATTTCCATAGCCATTCGAGGATATATTGCCATGCAACTTCCATCATCATATACATGACTTGAGCGTTCGTCGTCATATTGCTTTGCATGATTGTAGGATAGCTAGCATGATGTTTTCATGGATTGTCCGTTTGATGTCATTGCTACGCTAGATCATTGTACATGCCGGTACACCGCCAGAGGCATTCATACAGAGTCATACTTTGTTCTAGATATCGAGTTGTAATATTGAGTTGTAAGTAAATAAAAGTGTGATGATCATCATTATTAGAGCATTGCCCCATGTGAAGAAAAAAAGAGGCCAATGAAGCCTAAATAAAAAAGGGGTTGCTGCTATCTTATTAGGAGTAGCGTGGTTTACGACCAGTGCTACTGCTAAGCCGCAGCATATACCAATTCCCCCCTCCCCCTCCGCCATCCTCTCTTCCTTACTTTTCCCTACCTCCCACCTCCTCTCTCCGTCACTTTGCTTCTTCCTCACTACTTCTCCCCCCATTACTCTCCTTCTTCTACCTACCTTTCTCTCTCTTTATTACTCCTAGCTAACTACACCACCTCCATTAATGCATCTCCTTTCTCTTTTTCCTCCCCCTCCACTAGTTGAAGTTGTCTCCTCCCAAATTAGCTAGCTAGGTAGATGTACCATTTAGTGAAGTGACCTATGTACCCCCTAACTAGATCTAGCCTTGTCAAGAAGAGCTTTGTCCACTTTTGATCTCCCTACTACATCATCATCTCCACTACGTGTGCTTGATCTCGATAGATAGGTGATTAAAAATTCATGCTTTTGCAAGAATGGAAATATGTGAATGTGTGTGCGATATGACATAATCAGGCTATGTGATGGAAATTGTGTGTGTGGCATGAGTTGACGTCGAATTGTGCTTGTGAGTTGGCTATGTTTTTCCAAAATGTCGATTTATTTCCGTTTTGGCGAATTCCGGGCAAACTCTAGATCTATATGTTCTATTTTTAGGGAAGGTCATGCCAAATTTTTGTATGACTCTGATGCATGCACGCATTTTTATAATCAATTTGTTTATTATTACCATGCAGGCGTTCATTATGGTCAGTGGAACGATGGTGGATAGGTGGTTGCGGTCGGCGGTGTAGGACATGAAAGAAAATAACCTGACAGAGGTCTTTTGTCCGTGTCGAAGATGCAAAGGAATAGTTTGGCTCGACCCCTATGACAATGGTCATGTCGAAGCAGACCTGCTCATGACTAGTTTCATGGATGGCTATACTCGGTGGATAA
The DNA here is from genome assembly GCF_002162155.2 of Triticum dicoccoides. Taxonomy (NCBI): domain Eukaryota; kingdom Viridiplantae; phylum Streptophyta; class Magnoliopsida; order Poales; family Poaceae; genus Triticum; species Triticum dicoccoides. The sequence goes on from NC_041380.1 coordinate 34,371,827, forward strand.
CTGAAGATGTTGAGGACGCCGACGGGGCAGGCAATGAAAACACGGGGCAAGACGAAGAGATGATCGATAATGGCGGCGGGGAAGAGGCCGGCATGGCAGCGGAGAAGGGACCGGACATGGCGGAGGAGAAGGGGCCAGACATGGCGGCGGAGAAGGGGACGGACATGGCGGCAGAGAGAACGCGAACTCCACGCTGCAGAGTTCGTCCGTACTAAGTTCAATTGTGCGGAACCCTCATTTTCAAAGCACTGCTTCGCAAGGAGACGAGTACTGAGAGAGCTTCTTCTAGAGAGGAGGCTAAGCTGCAACAACTGGTGGTAGACTCGAACACTCCATCGTATGATGGTTGCAATCCTGAGGTGACCCGCTTGAGTTTCACGCTCCAACTCCTGAAGACGAAGGCTAAAAACAAATGGACCGACACTAGCCTCGATGAGCATCTCAAGTACCTAAAGGATATTCTTCCCGCGGGGGATCTATGTCCTACTAGTGTGGATGAGGCCAAGAAGATCGTGTGCCCTCTTGATCTGCCACACGTTAGATACCATGCATGCATTAACGATTGCATAATTTATCGGAAGGAGCACGCAAAAAAAAAACAAGTTCTCCGTTGTGCAATGCTTCTCGATAAAAGAAGGTCAGGAAGAAATCTCCCCAAAAAGTTGTATGGTACTTACAGATCACTCCCTGTCTCCATCGGTATTTTGTAGATCCCAAGGAAGCAAAGATCATGCGCTGGCACACAGAGATGAAGAAGCCCGACGATGGAGATGATCCGAAGTTGAGACACATCAAGGATGGAATCCAGTGGAGAGCGTTGAACGGCTTTTATCAGTATTTCGAATGTGATGCAAGGAACATCATGCTCGGCACGTGTACCAATGGCATGAATCTGTTTGGCAACCAGAACAACAACCATAGCACATGGCCCGTGTTTGTATGGATGTACAACCTCCCCCCTGGTTGTGCATGAAGTCGAAGTACATTCACATGAGCATGCTGATTCAAGGTCCGAGACAACCAGGAAATAATAATAATTTGTATCTGGGGCTACTTCAAGAGGAGTTAGACACATTATGGAAAACACCGGCCAAGACATGGGACACCAGCAAAGACGAGTATTTCTACAGGAGAGCCGCGCTGATCACGATGGTGCATGACTATCTCAGTTACGAATATGTCGCAGGCCAGGTGTGCCATGGATATTGTGATTGCACGCGATGCATGGATGATATGACGTCTTAGCAGCTAACGTCAAGGAAAGATGGCGGCTCTAGGAGAATCGTGTACATGGGGCATCGAAGATGGCTCGAGAAGGACGGCCCGTGGAGATCTATTCAATGGTCACGCTGAGCATCGAGGACCTCCATGTAAGCGGAGCGGTGCCAAAATCGGTGAGCTGTTGAAAAACTGGGAACAGTGCCCTGCACCGGGAAACACGATGAAAAAGACGTCGGAGCCATTGCTGAAGGTATGGAAGACGAGGTCTGTGTTCTGGGACATGGAGAAAGTATCGCTCTAGCTTGGGGGAGGCTTAAGATAATGTCATATTCATGCGCAATTCATGAGCTCTTATTATTCAGCATTTTTATGCTTGGCTTTCTCGTAATGATCAATCCATGATTGATACTTCTTGTGCTGGTTCTTTTATGAAGAAGACTATTGAATTCAGGTGGGATCTCTTAGAAAGAATTAAATGCAACTCTCAAGATTGGGAACTCGATGAAGGTATCATGTATTAAGATTAAGTTTGATTGTGTTAAATCTTTTATGAACACCGATGCTTTTCAAAAGTTTAGCACTAAGTATGGACTTGACTCTGAGATAATAGCCTCCTTTTGTGAATCTTTTGATACTGATGTTGATCTCCCTAAAAGAGGTGGTTTAAATATCATCCCCCTATTCAAGAATAAATCAAAGAACCAGTAGTTCCTAAAGAGGAAGCTATCATTTACAATGTTGACCAGTTGTTCCTACTGCTTACATCGAGAAACCACCTTTTCCTGTTAAGATAAAGGAGCATGATATGGTTTCAACTGGGGCTGACAGAAGTAATATTAAAGCACCTAAACCCCCTGAGCTAATTAAAGTAGAAGCTAGTGTTGCTATGGTTAAAGATCTCTTGGTCGATAATGTTGATGGGCGTGTTATTTACTTCATCGGTGAAGTAGCAAGAATTGCTAAACCCAGTACAAAATACAAACATAGACATGTTTTAGGCATGCTTGTTGTCTCGGTTAAAATAGGAGATGATTGTTATCATGGTTTATGTGATATGGGTGCTATCACCCCTCTTCTTCCCCCGACCTCTCCCGGCCGAAGAAGAAGCGCCCGCCGTTGGTGACTGCATACTGTCTATCAGCGCTCTTCGGAGGTGCTGGGGTGGAAGGGAAGCACCCCTCCCAGCACGCGCTGAGGAAGGAGCCTCGGAGCGCTCTGGACCCGGGCCCACCATCTGTCAATACCTGCAATGACAAAGAGTAAACAAAATTAGTACAACATAAAAAAATTGAACCTGACATGAATAATAATATGTATATAATTTAAGTGTATCATCATCATGAACATGATAAAAAATTGAATACCTAATAACATGAACTAATTAATAATCTTCATCATCTATAAATGCTCCGGGATCAATAAATGCATCATCATCATCACTATCAGTAACGACGTGCTCATCATCATCCTCAATAAATGCATCAACATGTGGGATGCCTCCTTTACATAATCGAACAAGCATTGACAGGTCATCCACAATAGTAACCTCTTCTTGTTCCGGCTCAGGTGTGAAGTCGGATTCACTGTCGCTGTCTACTTCAATGTTCTGGGCTGAAGTAGAGCGGTTCTTGATACGTTTTCTGGAATGACGTGTTTCTTGGAAGAATTCTCCTTCATATGTGCCTAGGTTAATTTGAGGTTCATAATCCTCTTCATTGGGGGGAGGTGGTCTAACACGTGGTGGCACATCATAAATGACATCCCAACCATTAAGATTTGGATCATTTTGACAGGCCCACGGTAGATAGAAAACTTGGGTTGCCTGTTGAGCCATAATATAGACATCGGCAACATCCAAATGGGTGCTCTGTTTGATTTCGACTAGCCCTATATGTTCGTGAGTTCTTCTAGTCTCCTTTGGCTAGAACCAATAAAATTTGAAGACTACGACGTTTGGTGGGTTTGCACCATAGAACAAAAGTTCATAAATTGCTTCAACTCTTCCATAATACTCGGTACCTCCTTCGCCGATAGCAGAGACACAACAATTTGTAAACTTTCGGTCGGCCATAGATAGCTCTTTGCCATAGGTAAAAAAGCGATACCCGTTAATGTCGTATTTGTCAAATGAACGAACCTTATAGTCAAAGCCATTAGCGACTTGTCTCAATTCGGCGTTCATAAACTGAATTAGCCTAAAAAATTAATACGAAAGAAGGATTGTTGCATTAGCCGCAAATTAGACGAAGAAATGAAATGGTCTAATGGAAATTGCCGTTTGTTTGAACCAAGAGATGAAACTAGGATGCCTCGTTGCTTTGCTAGAAGCTCATACTCTTCGACGGAATCCTTTTGTGTCACCGCTCCATACGAGAATTTGGCGACGTATCTACTATATCAAATATCCGGGAATAAGAGCAGTTCAAAGGTATGAGAAGTTGCGAAACAATGTACGGAGAACTTACTTGATGTACGGCCGCACTTCTGTTAGGTTGTTGAAGATATACAATGAAATGGCCCGCCATTCTTCGACATCCAACGAATAGGGATTAGAAGAACCGGCTGGTGCGAGCTTCCCTTTGAATAGGTTGAGGTTGGATCCACCCTTTTTAGGGTCGCCAGCATTGTACCGAGGCTTCGGATTATGAAAATGACGATTTTTGGCTTCGTAGTGTGATGTCATGAAGTTTGCCGCCTCCTCAGTAATGAATGCCTCGGCCATCGATGCTTCAATTCTACGTTTATTTTTACATTTTGCTCGAACCGGCTTCTGCATCCTCTCTCTTGCGTAGCACCAAGGATTTTGCACGCCCCCCTCCCCCCCACCAATCGTTCCTCGGTCAGGAGATGCAAAATCAAGTGTTGCATTGGATTAAAGAGGCTCAGTGGAAAGATCTTCTCTAACTTGCAGATCAACTCCGGCACCAACTCTTTCATTTCTTCTAGCACGGCAGACAATAGTTCTTTCGCACAAAGAACATGGAAGAAATAGCTCATCTCGGCCTATACTAGTCGTTCATCCTCAGGGATAAAGCCACACAACATCACCGACATTACCCGCTCAATTCATCTGTGCCAATCATGACTCTTGAGACCAAATATTTTCAATTTATCAAGACTCGCTCCCCTCTTTAGATTCATTGCATACCCATCGGGCAACATCAACTACATTTTCACCCACAAGATAATTTTCCTCATAGCTGGCGTTCCAAGATTGAACCATGCCTTTGGGTTTGTCCAGTTCTACTTTCCTTTTAGTTCTTTCATGTTTTGTAACAGTCTATCACATAGCGCCTCTTGATCGACTCTAGCCTTAGTATTATCCTTTGACTTCCCCTTTATGCCGAACAATGTACCAAATAGGGTCTCGGCGATATTCTTTTCAGTGTGCATCACGTTGATGTTGTGTGGGCAAAGGAGGTCTTTGAAGTAAGGCAGATCCCACAAGCATGTCTTGTGAGTCCAGGCGTGTTTCGAGTTATACCCCTTGAAATACCTCGGACGCTCTGGATCTGGCTCGAGAGCATTTAACTGATCCAGGGTCTCTTGGCTTGTCAACGGAGGTGGTGCAGAGTTCTTGACAACTCTACCTTTGATGAAGTTCTTCTTGTCTTTCCTGAACTTATGGCGAGGATCCAGGAACTGTCTATGCAAGTCGAAGCAAGAAAACTTGCGACCGTCCTGAAGCCAACAAAACTCAAGAGCTGCCTTGTATGTGGGGCAGGGAACCTTCGATGCACACACCAACCAACGAATAGCGCATACGTTGGCAAGTCATGCGTCGAGTACATGTACCAGACAAGCATTATGAAGTTCATTTTGCTAAAGGCGCCATATGTCTTGAACCCATTATCCCAAGCTTCTTGTAATTCGTCCTTAAGAAGCTACACGTACACATTCATATTCTTCCCCGAATAGTTGGGCCCTGGAATTATCAACGCCAGGAAAATGTTCTTTCTTTGCATAATCTGTCCGGGGTGGAGATTGAGTGGAATGACAAATTCGGGCCAACAATTGTATTGGGCTGCTGTCAGACCAAACACATTGAACCCATCTGTGATGATGGCGACTCAAGGATGCCTTGGATCTGCTGCTTTTTTCTCATGTAAGTCATCGAAGCGCTTCCACGCTTCACCATCCGATGTGTGTACCATCATCAGATTCCCATCTGCATCTAGTTTGGTTCTTTTGCCCATTTTGTGCCATGTCATCTGTCTGGTTGTCTCTTCGACCATGAAAAGACATTGAAGTCTTGGTACGATTGGCATATACCGAAGGATAACGGGGATTTTGGTCTGCATCTTCTCACCCATACCGTTGTCTACCACAACATACCTGGAAGACTTGCAAATGGGACAATAGTTCAAGTCTGCATACTCAAACCTAAATAAGGCACATCCTTTCTCACAGGCATGTATCTTCTTATAGGGCATCTTAAGAGCACGGAGGATTTTGTTTGACTGGTACAGGTTTGCAGGCAGTACATGGACTTTGGGTTGAAAGCATCCAAATACCGTCATCATCGCGTTGTAGCATTCTCTGCCTTAGTTGAATTGAGCCTTCAGAGCCATTATTTGTGAGATGGCATCCAACTGACAAAGCTCAATGTGCTCATGGAGAGGACGTTTTGAAGACTCCAACATTTCATTGAAGGCCTTTGCAGATTCCTCCATCTCATCGTTCGAGTCCCGAGCATCATCAAAGTTTCGCACCATGTCTTCCATCCCGGTACCATGCTTGTCGGTGCGACGACGAACCACCTCGGCTCTGGCAAGTTGGGCAGACTCACCATGAAATGTCCAGACCGTATAACCAGGCGTAAAACCAAACTTCTGCAGGTGTTTACTCATTTCAAGCTCGTTCCGCCAATGATAGTTGTTGCGCCGGACATAGGGGCACCACCTTTCTCTCTGGCCATTTGCAAATGCGGCTCTCACAAACCCCTTGGTTTTTGTTAACCATTCATCGATCATGTCTTCCTGACTAGTGTGACCGGTGTACATCCACGCACGATCACTCATATTGCATAGCTAGTGGACACACAAGAAATATATACATAATTCAGCAAACCATATCCATCAGTTAATGGAGTTTGTTAGTTTTATTACGTCCATGCAACCTAGACGCTAATAGGTAAACATAGGTCCTATCCCACCCGAGTATGTGTAGATTGGGTTTGTTTTCCCATGCTCTGCTCCGCATCCGACGCAAAATTTTGGCAGCACCTCCCCGCTGCTCTCCTGATACACGTCTCGGCAATAAGCAGAGAGGATGTGTACCCGGAGAACAACAGGGAGGTACTGATGAAATTCTGCATCGGATCCGGAGCAGAGCATATGGGAAAACGAACCCAATCTACACATACTCGGGTTGTCCATGGATAACATTAGACAATTCGAAAGAAACACGGTTATAAATATGCAAATGCATGCATATTGTAACATCCCAAATTTTCAATTTGGAATGTTATACATTAGATCATCATTGCATATCATATTTTATTGCATTTTGGTTTGATCCTAGAAATTCTACGCAACTCAAGGACCCACGGAGAGAGTTGGGGATTTCGTTATTTTCATATTCGAGTTTTCTCGAATTTTGAAAAGAGGACCGTTTGATTTTAATTATTTTCTCTATGAATATTTCTTTTATAAAAATAAAAAAGAGAGGATAAAATGACTTCCTCAAAAATAAAGAAATATCGTAGATTGAATATTAAAATCAAATACAATTTTTATTCAGAGTTTTATCGCTATTTTATTTGAATTAGGAAAAATATGCGTTTTTCAAAATTTCATTTTAGGCCCAAATAAATGTTCACCTTGTCCGGCCTATTTTTAGAGGACGGGGAAAATTTATTTCGGTATTTTTGGACTGTTTAGTATTTCTTTTCTTTCTTTTTCTGCACGTCGGAATTGTTTTAAAAAAAAGTCAAACCGACTCCGGGTCGTACCCGAGCGGGACTCCGCCCGGGGGGCCTTTATAAGCCGACGCCCCGAGCCGCCGAAGCCCAATCCGCGCCGCCGCCCAAACCCTAACCCTAACCGCGCCCCGCCGCCGCGCCTCGCCGTCGCCACGCGCCGCCTCACCAAAGCCCGCCCGCCACCGCCGCCGTTCGCCGGACTTTTGCCGGAGGTAGCCGTCGTTGCCGCCCCGGTTTTCGCGAGAGAATCGACAGTTTTTTTCTAAACCTAGATCCTTTTTTTTTATAAATCCGGTTTGGTTTATTTTTTTGGTTTAGTTATTTAGCGAACGACCGTTCGTTAATTCGTTTTTACGAACGGTTTTCACAGTTTAGCCGTAGACAGCAAACTTTCGTTCGTTAACCTATTCGTCAGTTTTTCTTTTTCTTGGATTTTCCGCGATTATTTTCGATCGCGATTTCTGATCCGATTTTCGTTCTAGTATAACTTTTCGCTCGTTTATCAGAATAAGGTGATTCAAGCATCTAGAGTTTCCTCTCGAAACCCTCTTTTTGTTTAACCAACTTAAACATGATTTTGCTACTGTAAAATTTGACTTTAGTCCAGATTAGTAAATGAAGCTTGTTTCTTTCGCCGTTTGAGTTTTGTTGCTTTGTTTGATTTGATTCTTTTTGCAAACCGGAGTTCTTAAGTTGAAATTTTTGGTTAGATCTCTTATTTGAGTTTTACTCGTGCCCTTGCTTGATTGCTTATTGTATGCTTGTTTGTTTGTGATAGAGTACCCAAAGTGTGAAGCGTGCTACTACGAGTCTCTAGGTTTCGCGGATCATCAGCAAGGCAAGTAACACCTTGATCATACCTCTTTACTACCTAGTTTTGTTGCATTAGATCAATCCTCAAACAATTGCATGGTTAGGATCTGATTAAATTGTGGGTTGGGAAGTAGATGAGGTAGTACCAATTCACCTGTTTATTATCAAACCTTGAGAGTTACTTCTATGTTGCTTATATTCCTATGTTATGCTCGTAGATGTGGATTGGGTTTGAGAGTATTCATGACAGATGTGAGTATTGCTATATAATGGTTAACTTAAGGTGGCAACTTTAATACACATCTGGGTGGATTGAGGCACCTGGGGAATTCCAGTGATTGCCTGTATTTTTGGAAATCCCGGGGTACCGTGTGATTCTCCTATGGACTTCCACCCAGACTCAAAGGGATCATAAGATTATTCATGCTAGAAACTTCCGTGTGCAGCCACATGCCATTATGGGCTCTGGCATAGTTGAGTAAGTTGTGGGAAACCTTTCCATGATGGGCTAGCAGATGTAGGGGATTGTAGGTGTACCGGCCTATCTATCAGTTAAGGGGACCTCTTCGGAAAGACTGTGTCTCGGTCATCCGTTTCTCAAACATCTTATAGTGCGAGAAAACCAACAGAGGATCGAGTCTTGCGGGGAAAAGTGCACAAACCTTTATAGAGTGTACAAACTAATCATGGTTAGCTGTGTCCCCGGTTATGGACATCTTGAGTATCTAGTTCTTGGATTATCATGTGGATCTCATCACTCTTAATTATATAATTTGATTGGGGTTAATGATTATTTTTAATTGGGATTGAGATTGGGTTTACCATTCTCAATGTTTAACAACCACCATGATAGTTAAATAAAATTTATTCCTTTGTTGTAGGGAAAAATTGGCTTTTCGCAAAACATATTAACCATACAGCCTCCACCAGCCAAATATGCATGTAGCGATAGCATTATTCTGTTCATTACTCTTTTGTGTTACCTTGCCAGCATATTCCATGTGCTGACCTGTTTTCGGGCTGCAACATATCATGTTGCAGACTTTTCAGATGATGAGTAAGGAGCCTTTGGTCGTGGTCTTTCACTCAGTGATGCCGTTGGAGTTGATGGACTCACTTTATCTTCCAAGCCTTGCGTTGTTATCGTATTAGATGGCCTTAAGCCATATTTATTGTAATAAGTTCTCTTTTGAGACATTCGATGTAATAAGTGCGTGATTGATACTCTGTTATAAATCCTTCAAGTACTGTGTGTGTCAGCATTACCGATCAGGGATGACACTTCTGCACAGAGATCAGACTGTTTGAGGTCTGGTCGCTACAAAGATGGTATCATAGCACATGCTGACTGTAGGACACGACCACTAAGCTAAAAACCTAGATCACTACTCTCTTCTCATTTCTAACTCCTCTCCTTTTTCTACTCTTTAGGATGGCGGATGCAAGGATCAAGTTCACGCAACCGGATGAAGACACCCCTTTTTGGACGCCACTTGAAGGAAGTCACTAGGTACTTGAACATCGGAATACCAAGCTTCACCGGGACTTACAACGCCACTTTACCAGAAGAGGAGCGTTGGATGATTCAAGTTCAAGGTCCAGGAAGGACATTCACGCCTGTCACTGAGCCCATAGAGTTTTCTTTTGATGCACCAACTTGGAGTCTAGGAAAAGTATGGCAGCTCACATCACCATGGGACACATTGGAGAAGTTTACCACAATGATCTCAAGGATACAATCTACCAGATTTGTGGGCGCCAAGATGAACAATGGGAGATGATCAGCACTAGGAAGGATAGATCGATTGCCTCTTTCATCCAGGAGTTAAACCAGCACATTCGACGCCAGGAGAACCAGATGTACGCAGGCATGATAGATTTGAAGAAGGCGATGACAAGGATCACAGAACTAGAGGAAGAACTCAAGGCTACACGCGAAGATTATATGGAGGAAATCGTCGTACTAGTGGAGAAGAATTACGACCTAACAAGGAAGCTCGGAGTTTTCATGAGAGATCCCGTGCTAGGAGGAGAAGATGACAGTTCCACTTGCCCGGAGAACTACATCATCATCGACGACACTGACTCGGGCCCTGACGATAGCGATGATGACTATGTTGATGAAGCTAAAGCAGGTATCATGGAGTCTTTGACCGATCAATTTTTATAGTCGACCACCATATCAGTAGTAGTATTCCACCATGTATATAGTATAGTCCAAGCACTTTTGTAACAATAGTTCTAGACCGATTGTATGCCCTTGTTTGATTGATTGAGTGAAATGTTTGTGTTTGTCTCATGTGCATATGGGTAGTGTTTTCCCCCTAGACCTCATTCTATTCTGTTTTCTCATCTTTTCTAAACCCAGCAGATGCCTCCGAGACGCGACAAATAGGTTTGCTTTCCCACCGGAGCTGACTCAGTTGATCCAGCAGCAGAATGCATTGATGCGGATACTAGTCCAGAATCAGAACCAGGGGAACAACAACAACAACAACAACAACCCACCACCACCACCACCACCAGTTGATCACTTAGCCCGTTTTCTTAGGCCGAATCTGCCGGTGTTCTCCAGTAGCACTGAGCCGATTGTTGCAGATGATTGGCTCCGCAAGATTGAAAGGGAGTTGACTACTGCAGGATGCACATATGCAGAGAGACTGCGTTTTGCCGCACATCAGCTTGATGGACCCGCAGCATCATGGTGGGAGAATTTCATAGTCACTTACCCCATCGACACTGTGACATGGGACTAGTTCCAGCAGGCTTTTCGCACTGCCCATGTCTCAGCAGGAGCTATGGCCATGAAGAAGCGTGAGTTTCACAACTTACGCCAAGGAGGGTGCACTGTTGGTCAGTATGTGGATGAATTTTCTAAGCTAGCACGTTATGCCCTAGATGACATCGCTACAGATCAGCTAAGAAGGAGAAGTTTCTGGAAGGACTGAATGATGAGCTGAGCATGTAGTTGATGGTGGCAAATTTCAATAACTACCAGGAGTTGGTGGATCGAGCTCTCATGCTTGAACGGAAGCAGCAGTAGATTGACAGCCGCAAGAGGAAGTATGGACAAGGGAAGTATAATTCTAGAGCTCATCAGAGACCCCATTTCACCCCGAACTCGGAAGGACTTGTTCATAACCATGGAGGCCACACTCATAATGGAGGAAGTACGCACAACCATAGTGGCCCCAAGAATGGGAATGGTAATGGAGGAAGCAGCGGACAGAACCGTTCCAACCCCGCAACACCCGCTAAGAGAGATCTAAGCCACGTTACTTGCTACAAGTGCCAGAAGACCGGACATTACGCCAATGAATGTCCTGAAGCTAAAAATGGAAACGACAATGGAATCTCTGGGAAGAAGCCCAACCCTTTCAACAGGGGACAAATGAATCACGTTAACATGGAGGAGGTTAAAGCCCAACCAGATGCAGTAATAGGTAAGTTTTGGTTAAGTCCTTTACTGCAGTCGTACTTTTTGATACTGGTGCATCGCACTCATACATATCAAGGGGATTTGTGGATAAGTATAAGTTGCCCACTAGAGTTCTTAAGACACCCATGCTAGTAACCTCACCCGGAGCAGAGTATATGGCAAGCCATGGATGTTTTCAGATGCCATTGACCATAGGTAGGCATGTTTTCCCCTCAAATCTGATAATTTTGGAGTCGCAAGGTTTGGATGTGATTCTGGGTATGGATTGGCTATCAATGTATGGAGGAAACATCGATTGCGCCAGTAAGACGATTTTGCTCACCACCCTAGAAGGAAGAAGGATCAAGTATGTATCCCGGCATGTTCCGAATAGGACACAAGTAAATTCCTTATCAGGAGTTGTACAGGAGGAAGTACCAGTGGTGAAGGATTTCCCGGATGTATTTCCAGAAGAATTGCCAGGCATGCCACCGGATAGAGACATCGAGTTTTTGATTGAGCTTTTGCCAGGCACATGGCCAATATCTAAGAGACCATACAGAATGCCCGCAAAGGATTTGGAGGAAATTAAGAAGCAGATTAAGGATTTACTGGATAAAGGTTATATACACCCAAGTTCGTCACCTTGGGGATTACCAGTACTTCTAGTGGAGAAGAAGGATGGATCGTTAAGCATGGCTGTTGATTATCGAGGATTGAATGAGGTGACAATCAACAACAAGTACCCGTTGCCGATGATCAATGATTTGTTTGATCAGCTGCAAGGAGCTAAGGTGTTTTCCAAGAACGATCTGCGATCAGGATATCACCAGCTGAAGATTCGAGAGCAGGATATACCTAAGACAGCTTTTACCACAAGGTATGGGCTATATGAGTATACCGTTATGTCATTTGGCCTGACTAATGCACCTGCCTATTTTATGAACATGATGAACAAAGTGTTTATGGAGTTTTTGGATAAGTTCGTCGTGGTGTTCATGGATGATATTTTGGTCTACTCGAAGAACGAAGAAGAACATAAGGAACATTTGCGTTTAGTACTTGGGAAGCTCAGAGAACATCAGCTATACGCCAAGTTCAGCAAGTGCGAGTTTTGGCTGAAGGAAGTTGGATTCCTTGGACATGTTATATCTGGAGTAGGAATAGCGGTAGACCTCACCAAGGTTGTCACGGTGACAAATTGGGAGTCACCCACGTCAGTTGGAGAGATCCAGAGTTTTCTTGGACTCGCAATATACTACCGGAGGTTCATTGAGAATTTCTCAAAGATTGCGAAGCCCATGACGGAGTTGTTGAAGAAGGACACCAAATTCAAATGGACTAAGGAATGTGAGGCCAGTTTTCAGGAGTTGAAGAGACGCTTGGTTACATCACTAGTGTTGATTCTGCCAGATCAACGCAAGGATTATGAAGTGTATTGCGACGCTTCTCATCGAGGACTTGGAGCCGTACTTATGCAGGAGGGAAGAGTTGTTTCATATGCCTCACGACAGCTTAAACCCCATGAGTTAAACTATGCTACACATGATTGGGAGTTAGCAGTCGTAGTGCATGCATTGAAGACATGGAGGCATTTTATCATCGGAAATCATTGTGAGGTATATACGGATCACAAGAGTTTGAAGTATATCTTCACGCAGAAGGAGTTGAATCTCAGGCAAAGGAGATGGTTAGAGCTCATTAAGGATTATGATATGAGATTGCATATCATCCCGGAAAGGCTAACGTAGTAGCCGATGCGTTGAGCCGAAAAAGTCATGTCAACACACTCATGACCGGAGGATTGCCCAAGGAGTTAGCAGAGGACCTCCGCAAACTATGTTTGGAGATAGTTCCGAGAGGATATGTAGCAGATTTGGAGATTCAATCTACTTTAATGGATAAGATCAGAGAAGCTCAGAAGAGGGACAAGGAGATTGCCAAAATAAAGGAAAGAATGAGTAAAGGAAAGGCTAAGGGATTTCGTGAAGATGAGCACGATACCTTATGGTTTGAGGACCGCGTATATGTGCCAAATGATCAGGAAGTTGATTCTGCAAGAGGCTCATGATTCGCCATATTCGATTCACCCAGGAAATACTAAGATGTATCTAGATTTGAAGCATAGTTTCTGGTGGATCAAAATGAAGAAGGATATTGCAGAGTATGTAATAGTTTGTGATGTATGTCAGAGAGTGAAGGCAGAGCATCAGAAGCCAGCAGGATTGCTACAGCCATTGCCGATACTCGAATGGAAGTGGGATAAGTTAGGCATGGATTTTATCACGGGATTACCTAGGACTCGTTCAGGCTATGACTCGATATGGGTTGTAGTCGATCGTTTGACGAAAGTAGCTCACTTCATCCCAGTGAAGACCACTTACACCAGTGCTAAGTTGGCAAAGATATACATGACCAGGATTGTATGTCTGCATGGAGTTCCGAGGACCATTGTATCAGATAGAGGAACCCAGTTTACTTCAAAGTTTTGGAATCAGTTGCATGAAACTTTGGGAACCAGGCTAGAGTTCAGTACAGCTTTTCACCCGCGGATAGATGGGCAGACTGAAAGAGTCAATCAGATTCTAGAGGACATGTTGAGAGCTTGTGCGCTAGACTATGGATCTAGTTGGGATGATAATTTGCCGTATGTAGAGTTCTCATACAACAACAGCTACCAGGCCAGTTTGAAGATGGCACCGTGATGCGGAGCATCCATCGACCATCACCATGGACGTCACACCGCCACCGCAAGCACGGAGAGGACCTGCGACGAGAGCTCACGCACGCACCATCAAAACCGAGGTTAACTCTTTGCTCTCCGAGTTCCGTCCGGATTCACTTGAGAATGGGATTCTACCTCAAAGAGACGTGTTGTGCATTCTTAGGTGCCTCGGAGAGCGTCACGATGAAGCACGGAGGAAACACCAAGTTCACCCGGAGACACATGGAGGAAGGAGAAGGAAGATGGGCACGAAGGAGCGGAGCCACTGGACACCCCAGGTGCCCGGCCCCTACGTCCCCGGGTGCCCGGCCTCCTGCAGCCCACCCACGGCCGGTGGCCCAGACCGGTCCGGGTGCCTGGCCGGTTTTACCCCGGGTGCCCGGTCCCTCCTCTGGCTTGTTTTTATTTTAGTGACTCTTTGGTCCTTTGTAACCCCAACTCCTTCATAGGATTTGGGATGAACTCTACCATGTATCTTATTTCCCTTTGATTGTTCATGTACCTTGTGGATCTTGTGTGTTTGTTGGTCTAGTGGATGTGTGATTGGACTTGTTCTTGAGTGTTCCTCTTGTTTTCCCTCTTGTGTTCATATGGTTCTTGGGGATTCCCCCTCCAATTCATGAAAGATCTTCACTTAGGGTTCCACCCTACAACACACCGTTTGAAGCATTGTATGGAAGGAGGTGCAGAACTCCGTTGTTGTGGGACGAAGTTGTAGACTGACAGTTGTTTGGACGAGATTTGATTAAAGAGTCTGAAGAGAAGGTTAAGCTGATTCGCGATAGACTCAAGGTAGCCCAGCCAGGCAGAAGAGCTATGCGGATTCTAAAAGGAAGGAGACAATTTACGAAGTTGGAGATAGAGTGTATCTTCGTGTATCCCCACTTCGAGGAGTGAAGCGCTTTGGAGTTAAGGGAAAGTTAGCGCCACGTTTTGTGGGACCATACAAGGTTTTGGAACGTATGGGAGAAGTTGCTTACAAGTTAGAATTGCCCGAAGGATTGTCAGGAGTTCACGATGTGTTCCACGTTTCTCAGTTGAAGAAATGCCACGCAGAGATGGCTAAAATTCCTTTGAGAGATACAGTGCTGCTGGAATCGATACAGTTGGATAGCGATTTGACCTACGAGGAGAAGCCAGTCAAGATACTCGAGTTTGCCAGCTGAGTCACACGCAACAAGGTAATCAAGTTCTGCAAAGTTCAGTGGAGCCACCATACCGAGGATAAAGCCACCTGGGAACGAGAGGAAGACCTACAGAAGTATTACCCACACCTATTTTCTAGCCAACCCGAATCTCGAGGGCGAGATTCATCTTAAGGGGGGTAGGTTTGTAACATCCCAAATTTTTAATTTGGAATGTTATACATTAGATCATCATTGCATATCTTATTTTATTGCATGTTGGTTTGATCCTAGAAATTCTACGCAACTCAAGGACCCACGGAGAGAGTTGGGGATTTCGTTATTTTCATATTCGAGATTTCTCAAATTTTGAAAAGAGGATCGCTTGATTTTAATTATTTTCGCTTCGAATATTTCCTTTATAAAAATAGAAGAGAGAGGATAAAATGACTTCCTCAAAAATAAAGAAATATCGTAGATTTAATATTAAAATCAAATACGATTTTTTTCGGAGTTTTATCGCTATTTTATTTGAATTAGGAAAAATATGTGTTTTTTCAAAATTGTATTTTAGGCCCAAATAAATGTTCACCTTATCCGACCTATTTTTATAGGACGGGGAAATTTATTTCGGTATTTTTGGAGTATGTTTAGTATTTCTCTTCTTCTTTTTCTGCACGTCGGAATTGTTTTTAAAAAAAGTCAAACCGACTCTGGACCGTACCCGAGCGGGACTCCGCCCGGGGGGCCTTTAGAAGCCGCCGCTCCGAGCCGCCGAAGCCCAACCC
>NC_041380.1:34388349-34420169 GCF_002162155.2 Triticum dicoccoides
TCGCGCCTCGCCGCCGCCCCGCGCCGACACCCGCCGCCTTGCGTCGACTCATCAGAGCCCGCGCGCCGCCGCCGCCGTTCGCCGGACTTTCGCCGGAGGTAGCCGCCGCCGCCTCGGTTTTCGCGAGAGAACCGACGGTTTTTTTCTAAACCTAGATCTGTTTTTTTATAAATCCGGTTCGGTTTATTTTTTTCAGTTTAGTTATTTAGCGAACGCCCGTTCGTTAGTTCGTTTTAACGAACGGTTTTCACCGTTTAGCCGCAGACAGCGAATGTTCGTTCATTAGCCTGTTCGTTAGTTTTTCTTTTTCTCGGATTTTCCGTGATTATTTTCGATCGCGGTTTTTGGTCCGATTTTTGTTCTAGTATAACTTTTCGCTCGTTTATCAAAATCAGGCGATTCAAGCGCCTAGAGTTTCGTCTCGAAACCCTCTCTCTGTTTAACCAACTTAAGCAAGATTTTGCTACTATAAAATTTGACTTCAGTCCAGATTAGTAAACAAACCTTGTTTCTTTCGCCGTTTGAGTTTTGTTGCTTCGTTTGATTTGATTCTTTTTGCAAACCGGAGTTCTTAAGTTGAACTTTCTGGTTAGATCTCTTATTTGAGTTTTACGCGTGCCCTTGCTTGATTGCTTATTGTATGCTTGTTTGTTTGTGATAGAGTACCCTGAGTGTGAAGCGTGCTACTACAAGTCTCTAGGTTTCGTAGATCATCAGCAAGGCAAGTAACACTTTGATCATACCTCTTTACTACCCGGTTTTATTGCATTAGATCAATCCGCAAACAATTGCATGGTTAGGATCTGATTAAATTGTGGGTTGGGAAGTAGATGAGGTAGTACCTATTCACCTGTTCATTATCAAACCTTGGGAGTTACTTCTATGTCGCTTCTATGCTATGCTCGTAGACGTAGATTGGGTTTGAGAGTATTCATGACAGATGTGAGTATTGTTAAATAATGGTTAACTTAAGGTGGCAATTTTAATACACATCTAGGTGGATTGAGGCACCTGGGGAATTCCAATGATTGCCTGTATTTTTGGAAATCCTGGGGTACCGTGTGATTCTGCTATGGACTCACCATGAAATGTCCAGACCGTATAACCAGGCGTAAACCAAACTTCTGCAGGTGTTTACTCATTTCAAGCTCGTTCCTCCTATGATAGTTGTCGCACCGGACATAGGGGCACCACCTTTCTCTCTCGCAATTTGCAAATGCGACTCTCACAACCCCCTTGGTTTTTGTTAACCATTCATCGGTCATGTCTTCTTGACTAGTGTGACCGGTGTACATCCACGCACAATCACTCATATTGCATAGCTAGTGGACATACAAGAAATATATACATAATTCAGCAAACCATATCCATCAGTTAATGGAGTTTGTCAGTTTTATTACGTCCATGCAACCTAGACGCTAATAGGTAAAGATAGGTCCTAATCCCAGCCGAGTATGTGTAGATTGGGTTTGTTTTCCCATGCTCTGCTCCGGATCTGACGCAAAATTTTGGCAGCACCTCCCCGCTGTTCTCTTGATACACGTCTCGGCAATAAGAAGAGAGGATGTGTACCCGGAGAACAACAGGAGGTACTGATGAAATTCTGCATCGGATCCGGAGCAGAGCATATGGGAAAATGAATCCAATCTACACATACTCGGGTTGTCCAAGGATAACGTTGGACAATTCGAAAGAATCACGGTTATAAATATGCAAATGCATGCATATTGTAACATCCCAAATTTTCAATTTGGAATGTTATACATTAGATCATCATTGCATATCATATTTTATTGCATTTTGGTTTGATCCTAGAAATTCTACGCAACTCAAGGATCCACGAAGAGAGTTGGGGATTTCGTTATTTTCATATTCGAGTTTTCTCGAATTTTGAAAAGAGGATCGTTTGATTTTAATTATTTTCTCTATGAATATTTCTTTTATAAAAATAAAAGAGAGAGGATAAAATGACTTCCTCAAAAATAAAGAAATATCGTAGATTTAATATTAAAATTAAAAACGATTTTTATTCAGAGTTTTATCGCTATTGTATTTGAATTAGGAAAAATATGCATTTTTCAAAATTTCATTTTAGGCCCAAATAAATGTTCACCTTGTCCGCCCTATTTTTAGAGGACGTGGAAAATTTATTTCGGAATTTTTGGAGTCTGTTTAGTATTTCTTTCCTTTCTTTTTCTGCATGTCAAAATTGTTTAAAAACAAGTCAAACCGACTCCGGGTCGTACCCGAGCGGAACTCCGCCCGGGGGGCCTTTATAAGCAGCCACCCCGAGTCGCTGAAGCCCAACCCGCACCACCACCCAAACCCTAACCCTAACCGCGCCCCGCTGCCGTGCCTCGCCGTCGCCACGCGCCGCCTCGCCAAAGCCCGCCCGCTGCCGCTGCCGTTCGCCGGACTTTTGCTGGAGGTAGCCGTCGTTGCTGCCTCGGTTTTCGTGAGAGAATCGACAGTTTTTTTCTCTAAACCTAGATCCGTTTTTTAATCCGGTTTGGTATATTTTTTTTAGTTATTTAGCGAACGACCGTTCATTAATTCGTTTTAACGAACGGTTTTCACAGTTTAGCCGTAGACAGCGAACGTTTGTTCGTTAGCCTGTTCGTCAGTTTTTCTTTTTCTTGGATTTTCCGCGATTATTTTCGATCGCGATTTCTGATCCGATTTTCGTTCTAGTATAACTTTTCGCTCGTTTATCGGAATCAGGCGATTCAAGCGCCTAGAGTTTCGTCTCGAAACCCTCTTTCTGTTTAACCAACTTAAACAAGATTTTGCTACTGTAAAATTTGACTTTAGTCCAGATTAGTAAATGAAGCTTGCTTCTTTCACCGTTTGAGTTGTGTTGCTTCGTTTGATTTGATTCTTTTGCAAACCGGAGTTCTTAAGTTGAACTTTCTGGTTAGATCTGTTATTTGAGTTTTACCCGTGCCCTTGCTTGATTGCTTATTGTATGCTTGTTTGTTTGTGATAGAGTACCCGTAGTGTGAAGCGTGCTACTACGAGTCTCTAGGTTTCACGGATCATCAGCAAGACAAGTAACACTTTGATCATACCTCTTTACTACCCAGTTTTGTTGCATTAGATCAATCCTCAAACATTGCATGGTTAGGATCTGATTAAATTGTGGGTTGGGAAGTAGATGAGGTAGTACCTATTCACCTGTTTATTATCAAACCTTGGGAGTTACTTCTACGTCGCTTATATTGCTATGCTATGCTCATAGATGTGGATTGGGTTTGAGAGTATTCATGACAAATGTGAGTATTGTTAAATAATGGTTAACTTAAGGTGGCAACTTTAATACACATCTAGGTGGATTGAGGCACCTTGGGAATTCCAGTGATTGTCTGTATTTTTGGAAATCCCGGGGTACCGTGTGATTCTCCTATGGACTGTCACCCACACTCAAAGGGATCATAAGATTATTCATGCTAGAAACTTCCGTGTGCAGCCACATGACATTATGAGCTCTGACATAGTTGAGTAAGTTGTGGGAAACCTTTCCATGATGGGCTAGCAGATGTAGGGGATTGTAGGTGTACCGGCCTATCTATCAGTTAAGGGGACCTCTTCGGAAACACTGTGTCTCGGTCATACATTTCTCAAACATCTTGTAGTGCGAGAAAACCAACGGAGGAGATCGAGTCTTGTGGGGAAAAGTGCACAAACCTCTGTAGAGTGTACAAACTAATCATGGTTAGCTGTGTCCCCGGTTATGGACATCTTGAGTATCTAGTTCTTGGATTATCATGTGGATCTCATCACTCTTAATTATATAATTTGATTGGGGTTAATGATTATTTTTAATTGGGATTGAGATGGGGTTTACCATTCTCAATGTTTAACAACCACCATGATAGTTAAATAAAATTTATTCCTTTGTTGTAGGCAAAATTTGGCTTTTCGCAAAACATATTAACCATACAGCCTCCACCAGTCAAATATGCATGTAGTGATAGCATTATTTTGTTCATTACTCTTTTTTGTTACCTTGCCAGCATATTCCATGTGCTGACCCATTTTCGGGCTGCAACGTATCATGTTGCAGACTTTTCAGACGACGAGTAAGGAGCCTTAGGTCGTGGTCTTTCACTCAGTGATGCCGTTGGAGTTGATGGACTCACTTTATCTTCGAAGCCTTCCGTTGTTATCGTATTAGATGGCCTTAAGCCATATTTATTGTAATAAGTTCTCTTTTGAGACATTCGATGTAATAAGTGTGTGATTGCTACTCTTTTATAAATCTTTCAAGTATTGTGTGTGTCAGCATTACCGATCCAGGGATGACACTTATGCACAGAGATCAGACTGTTTGAGGTCTGGTCGCTACACATATTTATAGATGTAACCCTTTCGAACGGGAGACACATAGTGGTCACGCATACTGAGGATTGAATACACCTATAGCTAGCAAGTTTCACCGGCACAAAGACCGGAACAGAGCAAATGAATGGGGGAGGAGGAGTTGTCATTTGTGCTCACCCACAAACGCAGGGGCGGAGCTCGTGAACGCACAGGGAGGTAGTCGAACACCAGACCCTCTCAGCGACAAAACAACTGCACATTTAAAACCACCAAATCAACACAAATATGATCTTTTTTACAATAAAATTGAAAAATATATTACCTAACTCATAATTCACCATTGGCCTTTGGAAGGCCGAAGAGCACCTTTTCGATCAACAGGAGGCGGAAGAGGTATCAGGGGTCGGGGTGTCTGATACGTTTCCAACGTATCTACTTTTCCTAACGCTTTTCCTCTTGTTTATCAGCCAGTGGGCCAACTTCTCCCACGCCGTCCCTGTTATCTTTGTCATCCTGGTCAGCCTGCATCGACAGGAGAGCCCATGTCACACATCAAAACATCTTCATCATGCGCACTTCTGGCCGGCAGCGCATGGGCGGTTGAACGGCAACCGGAGGCGGCGCGTGCAGTGGTTTTTCGTGGGGAAGTCGCAGAGAGAGTTGTGCTTTTTAGATACCGAGGGAATTGTTTTTGGGGATATAATTGGGAGAAAATTACGGGATTCTTTTTGTGGATAGCCACGTGATGTCCCACGTTTGAAGAGGTCCGATTTCCCAACGTTTTTTCTCTTTCCTTTTGGTTTTCTATATAGGGGTTATAGATCGTATACATGCAAAGTTAAAAAAATAGATGTTAACCGTAAGTTTAAGAAGAGGGTCCAATTTTCCAGCATTTTTTCTTTCCTTTTGGTTTTCTATAGAGATTATGATCGTATACATGCAGGTCTCTCACCACGGTTAATTATTTGATCTTAACCGTAGGTTTAAGATCCAAAGGTTAATTTTACGTGTTTTCTGAGAATTAACATGGAGGCTCGATTAGTGCTTCCAATTAGTAAATATAAGATATAAGATAAGATGGAGTGTTCGAGTCTACCACCAGTTGTTGCAAAATGGATCTTAGTCTCACCGAGATGGCCTGGCCAAGTTTCTGTGATGAAGTCGCTTCATTTCGGAATCATCGAAATGAATCGATCGGAATTTTTGAAATGTGGTCTTGCCCTAGCCATTGCACTTCAGTTGCACCGAGTCGTTCTGTTCGGTCTCACGGAAAAGCCTAACGGTCAACTCTTTATGAAGGAAGGAACCAGCGAAGCCACTCCTGTGAGTATTCGTCCCATCCCACTCTTTATGGGGTTTTTCAAGTCTTTAGAGTATGAATGTAGTAATGAAGCCGAGACCCTAGTTTGTTCAGCTATTGTGGACTTCAGATTTGGTGTAGCACTTATCTGTCGAAATCTTTCATCATTTACGTAAACGGTTGATTGATCATACATTGAGTACCATTTAGCTGGAATTAACCGATGCAAGTCGAAGAAGGACTTGTCGGTGCTGCCAGCTGATACGTCTCTATCGTATCTATAATTTTTTATTGTTCCATGCCAATATTCTACAACTTTTACTTACTTTTGGCAACTTTTTATACTATTTTTGGAACTAACGTATTGATCCAGTGCCTAGTGCCAGTTCTTGTTTGTTGCATGTTTTTTGTTTCGCAGAAAATCCATATCAAACAGAGTCCAAACGAGATAAAAACTTACGGATATTTTTTTGGAATATATGTGATTTTTTGGAATAAGAATCAACGTGAGACGATGCCCGAGGGGGCCACAAGGTAGGGGGCGCGCCCCAGGGGGTGGCGTGCCCTAGACCCTTGTGGCCACCCCGTAAGGCGGTTGGTACCCTTCTTTCGCCGCAAGAAATCCAATATCCGTATACAAATCGTGTTAATATTTCAGCCCAATCGGAGTTACGGATCTCCGGGAATTTAAGAAATGGTGAAAGGCCAGAATCTGAGAGCACAGAAACAGAAGGAGACAGAGAGACAGATCCAATCTCGGAGGGGCTCCCGCCCCTCCGCCTCCATGTAGGCCATGGACCAGAGGGGCAACCCTTCTCCCATCTAGGGGGGAGGTCAAGGAAAAAGAAGAAGGATGGGGGCTCTCTCCCCCTCTCTCCTGGTGTCGTTGTAATGCCGCCGGGGCCATCATCGTGTGACGGCGATCTACACCAACACATCTGTCATCTTCACCAACATCTTCATCACCTTCCCCCATCTATCTATAGCGGTCCACTCTCCCGCAACCCGATGTACCCTCTACTTGAACATGGTGCTTTATGCTTCATATTATTATCCAATGATGTGTTGCCATCTTATGATGTCTAAGTAGATTTTCTTTGTACTATCGGTAATTGGTGAATTGCTATGATTGGTTTAATTTGCTTGTGGTTATGTTGATGTCCTTTGGTGCCCATCATATGAGCGCACACGTGGATCACAACATAGGGTTAGTTGTATGTTGATAAGACTATGTATTGGAGGGCAAGAGTGATAGAAGCTTCAACCTAGCATAGAAATTGATGCATACGGGAGTGAAGGGGGACCAATATATCTTAATGCTATGGTTGGGTTTTACCTTAATGAAGTTAGTAGTTGCGGATGCTTGCTAATAGTTCCAATTAGAAGTGCATAGAATTCCAAGTCGGGGATGACATGCTAGCAGTGGCCTCTCCCACATAAAACTTGCTATTGGTCTAGTAACGTTGTCAATTGCTTAGGGACAATTTCGCAATCCCTACTACCACTTCTCCACACTCGCTATACTAACTTTATTTGCTTCTTTACCTAAGCAGCCCCTAGTTTTTATTTACGTGCTCTTTA
Organism: Triticum dicoccoides; assembly: GCF_002162155.2. Lineage (NCBI taxonomy): Eukaryota > Viridiplantae > Streptophyta > Magnoliopsida > Poales > Poaceae > Triticum > Triticum dicoccoides. The sequence continues at coordinate 34,395,551 of NC_041380.1, forward strand.
TACTCTTGCAAACCTATCCCACAACACCTACAAAGTACTTCTAATTTTATACTTGTTCTAGGAAAAGCAAACATCAAGCGTGCATAGAGTTGTATCGGTGGTCGATAGAACTTCAGGGAATATTTGTTCTACCTTTAGCTCCTCGTTGGGTTCAACACTATTACTTATCGAAAGAGGATACAATTGATCCCCTATACTTGTGGGTTATCAAGACCTTTTTTTGGCGCCGTTGCCAGGGAGAAATAGCATGGGGTGAATATTCTCATGTGTGCTTGTTTGCTTTATCACTAAGTAGATTTTATTTGCTTTTCTAAGTTGGTCTATATCTTTAGTTATGGATATGGAACACGAAATACCAAAAAAATTAGGTGTACTTGCTACTCATGGAGATGGGGAACCTCCTAAAACCCTCGATGCTCATTATGTGAAAGATATTATGTACTACTTTAATAATCCTGAGAAAACCCCATTCAATTATATGATGGGAGAGACGTTGGATCAACATGAATACTTTAGGAATTATTGCTTGACACAAAAATGGAAACTATTATGGGATCAAATTTATATGTTGCGTTGATATGCTCAGCAACTATGTTTGAGATATGATTATACTTGTTGCTCTAGGATGAAGGCTCCACACCTTCCCTTTTCATGCAAATTTAATGATAATGAAACCTTAGCTTCTTATGCTAATGGTATATATGATTACTATGATGTTGAACAAATTGAAGAATTTGTTGCTTTTAAGGGTGCTTACGAAATTGAATCTTTGTTTGAAAAGTATGAACCTTTTGATGATGATGTTTATAGGCCTGAAAATTTTGCTATATTCAAATATTTCTATGAGAATTATGAATATAATTTCGATATTGATGTGTTTATTGAGAAAGTCTCCGCTGTCCAAGAAGAGACAAATATTTTGTAGGAAACTATGGAAGAAGAAATTGATGACACTGAGCTCATTAGATGAAAAAGATGACTAGGAGAGCGAAGAACAAAAGGAGGAAGAGCAGATTAGCTACATTTTCCCACCTTCTAATGAGATTAACTCTTCAACTCATACATTGTTTAATTTCCCTTCGTGCTTACCGAAGGATGATTGCTATGATCCCTTTGATTCGTTTGAAATATCCCTTTTGATGAACTTGATGTTTGCTATGCTTGTGGCCATGATGCCAATATGAATTATGCTTATGGAGATAAACTTTCTATCGTTCCTTATCTTAAGAATGAAATTGTTGCTATTGCACCCACACATGATAGTCCTATTATCTTTTTGAATTCTCCCAACTACACTATATCGGAGAAGTTTGCTCTTATTAAGGATTATATCGATGGGTTACGTCTTACTACTACACATGATGATTTTGATGAATATAATATGCATGTGCTTACTGCTCCTACTTGCAATTATTATGAGAGAGGAACTACATCTCCGCCTCTCTATGTTTCCATTACGATAAAATTTCAAGAAATTGCTATACTATGTATTGGCCTTTACTCGATGTGCATGAATTGTTCTTTTATGACATGTCGATGCATAGAAAGAGAGTTAGACTTCGTTGTTTCATGATATATATTAATTTGTGCTCACTACTAAATCACAAATCATCGTTAATTAAAATTGGCTTGATATACCTTGGGATCCGGGTGGATCCATTACTTGAGCACTATATGCCTAGCTTAATGGCATTAAAGAAAGAGTTGCCAGGGAGACAACCCGGAAGTTTTAGAGAGTCATTTTATTCTGTTGTGTTCTTTTAAAAATTTTAAAAACAAAAAAAATAGGGGAACCTAAAAACCTTTTCAAAAAGAGAAGCAATTGGAAGGTTATGCATTGGAGAAGTGAGGGTCGACCTTGAACACTTGTGTTCATTCTCATGGAAACAATGTAGATTTTTTCATGGAAATTTCTCACAAAAATAATTTTCCCATTGCACAAATCCATTGTATTGTACAAATAATGTGCCAAGATTTGCCTTTAGGATGATTAGATTGCTTGTTTGGTTTGTGCGGTGCAAAAACAGAAACTTCGGCTGTAGTGCGTGATTTTACATTTTTTCTGGAAAGTCAAATGCTTCTGAAACTTTTTGGACAGTACTTCCATACGAATTGTTTATTTTTTCCTAATTTTTCAGAATTTTTAGAAGTACAAAAGTATGGTTAATGTTCAGATTACTACAAGCTGTCATGTTATCACAGATTGTTGTTATATTTTCATTATTTGCTTATGTTTGAAGTCTTGTTGAGCCTCTTTGACTAGGGGCCATAGAATTTTGATAGAATACATTGGGTAATGTTTGATTATAATTATACAATAATGGTAGGGTAGTACATTATGGGATTTGAAGTTGTATGTACTAACCCCTCTAATAAAAAAAGTTTTGTTAAGTTTTGTGTGGATGAAGTTTCCGAAGATCGATGATGTATAGATATGAGAAGAATGAGGAGAGACAAGAGCTCAAGCTTGGGGATGCCCAAGGCACCCCAAGTATATATTCAAGGAGACTCAAGCGTCTAAGCTTGGGGATGCCCCGGAAGGCATCCCATCTTTATTCGACAATTATCGGAATGTTTAGGTTTTTGTTTTGTTCACATGATATGCGTAAATCTTGGAGCGTCGTGTGCTTTTTATTTTTCTTTTAATAAATGCACCATGCTGGTATGAGATACCCTTGGTTGATTTATAGAATGCTCTTTGCACTTCACTTATATCTTTTGAGTATGGCTTTATAGAATGCTTCATGTGCTTCACTTATATCATTTGAAGTTTGGATTGCCTGTTTCTCTACACATGAAAAACCTGAAGGAAATATGCCCTAGAGGCAATAATAATGTTATTATTTTATTTCCTTATATCATGATAAATGTTTATTATTCATGCTAGAATTGTATTATCCGGAAACATAATACTTGTGTGAATACATAGACAAACTAAACGTCACTAGTATGCCTCTACTTGACTAGCTCGTTAATCAAAGATGGTTATGTTTCCTAACCATAGACATGTGTTATCATTTGATTAACGGGATCACATTATTAGGAGAATGATGTGATTGACATGACCCATTCCATTAGCTTAGCACCCGATCGTTTAGTATGTTGTTATTGCTTTCTTCATGACTTATACATGTTCCTATGACTATGAGATTATGCAACTCCCGTTTGCCGGAGGAACACTTTGTGTGCTACCAAACATCACAACGTAACTGGGTGATTATAAAGGAGCTCTACAAGTGTCTCCAAAGGTAAATGTTGGGTTGGCGTATTTCAAGATTAGGATTTATCACTCCGATTGTCGAAGAGGTATCTCTAGGCCCTCTCGGTAATGCACATCACATAAGCCTTGCAAGCATTCCAACTAATGAGATAGTTGCGAGATGATGTATTACGAAACGAGTATAGAGACTTGCCGGTAACGAGATTGAACTAGGTATTGAGATACCGGCGATCGAATCTCGGGTAAGTAACATACCGATGACAAAGGGAACAACGTATGTTGTTATGCGGTCTGACCGATAAAGATCTTCATAGAATATGTGGGATCCAATATGAGCATCCAGGTTCCACTATTGGTTATTGGCCGGAGACATGTCTCGGTCATGTCTACATTGTTCTCGAACCCGTAGGGTCCGCACGCTTAAGGTTTCGATGACAGTTATATTATGAGTTTATGAGTATTGATGTACCAAAGTTAGTTCAGAGTCCTGGATGTGATCACGGACATAACAAGGAGTCTCAAAATGGTCGAGACATAAAGATTGATATATTGGACGGCTATATTCGGACACGGGAAGTGTTTCGGGTGATTTCGGAGAAAACCGGAGTACCGGAGGGTTACCGGACCCCCCAAGTAATGGGCCATATGGGCCTTAGTGGAGAGAGAGAAGGGCAGCCAAGGTGGGCCACGCGCCTCCTCCCCCCTTGGTCCGAATTGGACTAGGAGAAGGGGGGCGGCGCACTCCTTCATGGCGCGCCAATAGGGCCGGCCGGCCTCCTCCCCTTGCTCCTTTATATACGGGGACATGGGCACCCCTAGACACACAAGTTGATCCTCGTGATCGTTTTCTTAGCCGTGTGCGGTGCCCCCTTCCACCATACTCCTCGATAATATTGTAGCAGTGCTTAGGCGAAGCCCTACGACGGCAGAACATCAAGATCGTCACCACGCCGTCGTGCTGACGGAACTCTTCCCCGACACTTTGCTGGATCAGAGTCCGGGGATCGTCATCGAGCTGAACGTGTGCTAAAACTCGGAAGTGCCGTAGTTTCGGTGCTTGATCGGTCGGGCCGTGAAGACGTATGACTACATCAACCGCGTTGTCATAACGCTTCCGCTGTAGGTCTACGAGGGTACGTAGATCACACTCTCCCCTCTCGTTGCTATGCATCACCATGATCTTGCGTGTGCGTAGGAATTTTTTTGAAATTACTACGTTCCTCAACAGTGGTATTAGAGCCAGGTTTTATGTGTTGATGTTATATGCACGAGTATAACACAAATGAGTTGTGGGCGATATAAGTCATACTGCTTACCAGCATGTCATACTTTGGTTCGGCGGTATTGTTGGACGAAGCGGCCCGGACCGACATTATGCGTACGCTTACGCGAGACCGGTTCTCCCGACGTGCTTTGGACAAAGGTGGCTAGCGGGTGACAGTTTCTCCAACTTTAGTTGAACCAAGTATGGCTACGCCCGGTCCTTGCGAAGGTTAAAGCAGCACCAACTTGACAAACTATCGTTGTGGTTTTGATGCGTAGGTAATATTGGTTCTTACTTAAGCCCGTAGCAGCCACGTAAAACTTGCAACAACAAAGTAGAGGACGTCTAACTTGTTTTTGCAGGGCATGTTGTGATGTGATATGGTCAAGACATGATGCTAAATTTTATTGTATGAGATGATCATGTTTTGTAACCATGTTATCGGCAACTGGCAGGAGCCATATGGTTGTCGCTTTATTGTATGCAATGCAATTGCGTTGTAATGCTTTACTTTATCACTAAACGGTAGCGATAGTCGTGGAAGCATAAGATTGGCGAGACGACAATGATGCTACGATGGTGATCAAGGTGTCGCGCCGGTGACGATGGTGATCATGAAGGAGCTTAGAAGATGGAGATCACAAGCACAAGATGATGATGGCCATATCATATCACTTATATTGATTGCATGTGATGTTTATCTTTTATGCATCTTATCTTGCTTTGTTTGATGGTAGCATTTTAAGATGATCTCTCACTAATTATCAAGAAGTGTTCTCCCTGAGTATGCACCATTGCGAAAGTTCTTCGTGCTGAGACACCACGTGATGATCGGGTGTGATAGGCTCTACGTTCAAATACAACGGGTGCAAAATAGTTGCACACGCGGAATACTCAGGTTATACTTGACGAGCCAAGCATATACAGATATGGCCTCGGAACACGGAGACCGAAAGGTCGAGCGTGAATCATATAGTAGATATGATCAACATAGTGATGTTCACCAATGAAACTACTCCATCTCACGTGATGATCGGACATGGTTTAGTTGATTTGGATCGCGTGATCACTTAGAGGATTAGAGGGATGTCTATCTAAGTGGGAGTTCTTAAGTAATATGATTAATTGAACTTTAATTTATCATGTACTTAGTCCTGGTAGTATTAGCATATCTATGTCGTAGATCAATATCTCGCGTTGTTGTTTTCATATGTTTATTTTGATATGTTCCTAGAGAAAATTGTGTTGAAAGATGTTAGTAGCAATGATGCGGATTGGATCCGTGATCTGAGGTTTATCCTCATTGCTGCACAGAAGAATTATGTCCTTGATGCACCGCTAGGTGATGGACCTATTGCAGGAGCAGATGCAGACGTTATGAACGTTTGGCTAGCTCAATATGATGACTACTTGATAGTTTAGTGCACCATGCTTAACAGCTTAGAATCAGGACTTCAAAGACGTTTTGAACGTCATGGACCATATGAGATGTTCCAGGAGTTGAAGTTAATATTTCAAGCAAATACCCGAGTTGAGAGATATGAAGTCTCCAACAAGTTCTATAGCTAAAAGATGGAGGAGAATCGCTCAACTAGTGAGCATGTGCTCAGATTGTCTGGGTACTACAATCGCTTGAATCAAGTGGGAGTTAATCTTCCAGATAAAATAGTAATTGACATAATTCTCTAGTCACCATCACCAAGTTAGTAGAACTTCGTGATGAACTATGATATGCAAGGGATAACGGAAACGATTCCCAAGCTCTTCGTAATGCTGAAATTGACGAAGGTAGAAATCGAGAAAAACATCAAGTGTTGATAATAGACAAGACCACTAGTTTCAAGAAAAGGGCAAAGGAAAAAAGGGGAACTTCAAGAAGAACAACAAGCAAGTTGCTGCTCAAGTGAAGAAGCCCAAGTCTGGTCCTAAGCCTGAGATTAAGTGCTTCTACTGCAAAGGGACTAGTCACTGGAAGCGGAACTACCCCAAGTGATTGGCGGATAAGAAGGATGGCAAAGTGAACATAAGTATATTTGATATACATGTTATTGATGTGTACTTTACTAGTGTTTATAGCAGCCCCTCAGTATTTGATACTAGTTCAGTTGCTAAGATTAGTAACTCGAAACGGGAGTTGCAGAATAAACAGAGACTAGTTAAGGGTGAAGTGACGATGTGTGTTGGAAGTGGTTCCAAGATTGATATGATCATCATCGCACACTCCCTATTCTTTCGGGATTAGTGTTGAACCTAAATAAGTGTTATTTGGTGTTTGCGTTGAGCATGAATATGATTTGATCATGTTTATTGTAATACGGTTATTCATTTAAGTAAGAGAATAAATTGTTGTTCTGTTTACATGAGTAAAACCTTATATGGTTACACACCCAATGAAAATAGTTCATTGGATCTCGATCGTAGTGATACACATATTCATAATATTGAAACCAAAAGATGCGAAGTTAATAATGATAGTGCAACTTATTTGTGGCACTGCCGTTTAGGTCATATTGGTGTAAAGCGCATGAAGAAACTCCATGATGATGGGATTTTGGAATCACTTGATTATGAATCACTTGGTGCTTGCGAACCATGCCTTATGGGCAAGATGACTAAGACTCCGTTCTTCGGAACAATGGAGCGAGCAACTGACTTATTGGAAATAATACATACTGATGTATGTGATCCGATGAGTGTTAAGGCTCGCTGCGGGTATCATTATTTTCTGACCTTCATAGATGATTTAAGCAGATATGGGTATATCTACTTGATGAAACACAAGTCTGAAACATTTGAAAAGTTCAAAGAATTTCATAGTGAAGTGGAGAATCATCGTAACAAGAAAATAAAAGTTTCTACGATATGATCGCAGAGGTAAAATATTTGAGTTGCGAGTTTGGTCTTCAATTAAAACAATGTGGAATAGTTTCACAAATTCGTGCCACTTAGAACACCACAACATAATGGTGTGTCCGAACGTCATAACCGTACTTTACTGGATATCGTACAATCTATGATGTTTCTTACCGATTTACCACTATCATTTTGGGGTCATGCATTAAAGACAGCTGCATTCACATTAAAAAGGGGCACCATCTAAGTCCGTTGAGACGACACTATATGAACTGTGGTTTGGAAAGAAACCAAAGTTGTCGTTTCTTAAAGTTTGGGGTTGCGATGCTTATGTGGAAAAGTTTCATCCTGATAAGCTCAAACTCAAATCGGAGAAATGTGTCTTCATAGGATACCCAAAGGAGAAAGTTGGGTACACCTTCTATCACAGATCCTAAGGCAAGACATTCGTTGCTAAGAATGGATCCTTTCTAGAGAAGGAGTTTCTCTCGAAAGAAGTGAGTGGGAGGAAAGTAGAACTTGATAAGGTAACTGTACCTGCTCCCTTATTGGAAAGTAGTTCATCACAGAAATCTGTTCCTGTGACTACTACACCAATTAGTGAGGAAGCTAATGATGATGATCATGTAACTTCAGATCAAGTTACTACCAAATCTCGTATGTAAATCAGAGTGAGATCCGCACCAGAGTGGTACGGTAATCCTATTCTGGAAGTCATGTTACTAGACCATGACAAACTTGCGAACTATGAGGAAGCGATGATGAGCCCAGATTCCGCGAAATGGTTTGAGGCCATGAAATCTGAGATAGGATCCATATATGAGAACAAAGTATGGACTTTGGTTGACTTGCCCGATGATCGGCAAGCCATTGAGATTAAATGGATCTTCAAGAGGAAGACGGACGCTGATAGTAGTGTTATTATCTACAAAGCTAGACTTGTCGAATTTTTTTTGACAAAGTTCAAGGTGTTAACTATGATGAGAGTTTCTCACTCGTATATATGCTTAAGTCTGTCCGAATCATGTTAGCAATTGCCGCATTTTATGAAATCTGGCAAATGGATAAACAAAACTGCATTCCTTAATGGATTTATTAAAGAAGAGTTGATACGATGCAACTAGAAGGTTTTGTCGATCCTAAAGGTGTTAACTAAATATGCAAGCTCCAGCGATTCATCTATGGACTGGTGCAAGCATCTCGGAGTTGGAATATACGCTTTGATAAGTTGATCAAAGCATATAGTTTTATACAGACTTGCGGTGAAGCCTGTATTTACAAGAAAGTGAGTGGGAGCACTACAATATTCCTGATAAGCATATGTGAATGACATATTGTTGATCGGAAATAATGTAGAATTATTCTGCAAAGCATAAAGGAGTGTTTGAAAGGATTTTTTCAAAGAAAACCTCGGTGAAGCTGCTTACATATTGAGCATCAAGATCTATAGAGATAGATCAAGACGCTTGATAAGTTTTTTCAATGAGTACATACCTTGACAAGATTTCGAAGTAGTTCAAAATGGAACAGTCAAAGAAAGAGTTCTTGCCTGTGTTACAAGGTGTGAAATTGAGTAAGACTCAAAACCCGACCACGGCAGAAGATAGAAAGAGAATGAAAGTCATTCCCTATGCCTCAGCCATAGGTTCTATAAAGTATGCCATCCTATGTACCAGATCTATTGTATACCCTACACTGATGTTGGCAAGGAAGTACAATAGTGATCTAGGAGTAGATCACTGGACATCGGTCAAAATTATCCTTAGTGGAATAAGGATATGTTTCTCGATTATGGAGGTGACAAAAGGTTCGTCGTAAAAGGTTACGTCGATGCAAGCTTTGACACTGATCCAGATGATTCTAAGTCTCAATCTAGATGCATATTGAAAGTGGGAGCAATTAGCTAAAGTAGCTCCATGCAGAGCATTGTTGACATAGAAATTTGCAAAATACATACGGATCTGAATATGGCAGACTCGTTGACTAAACTTCTCTCACATGCAAAACATGATCACACCTTAGTACTCTTTGGGTGTTAATCACATAGCGATGTGAACTAGATTATTGACTCTAGTAAACCCTTTGAGTGTTGGTCACATAATGATGTGAACTATTGGTGTTAAATCACATGGCAATGTGAACTAGATTATTGACTCTAGTGCAAGTGGGAGACTGAAGGAAATATGCCCTAGAGGAAATAATAATGTTATTATTTTATTTCCTTATATCATGATAAATGTTTATTATTCATGCTAGAATTGTATTATCCGGAAACATAATACTTGTGTGAATACATAGACAAACTAAACGTCACTAGTATGCCTCTACTTGACTAGCTCGTTAATCAAAGATGGTTATGTTTCCTAACCATAGACACGTGTTATCATTTGATTAACGGGATCACATTATTAGGAGAATGATGCGATTGACATGACCCATTCCATTAGCTTAGCATCCGATCGTTTAGTATGTTGCTATTGCTTTCTTCATGACTTATACATGTTCCTATGACTATGAGATTGTGCAACTCCCGTTTGCCAGAGGAACACTTTGTGTGCTACCAAACGTCACAACGTAACTGGGTGATTATAAAGGAGCTCTACAGGTGTCTCCAAAGGTAAATGTTGGGTTGGCGTATTTCAAGATTAGGATTTGTCACTCCAATTGTCGGAGAGGTATCTCTGGGCCCTCTCGGTAATGCACATCACATAAGCCTTGCAAGCATTGCAACTAATGAGTTAGTTGCGAGATGATGTATTACGAAACGAGTAAAGAGACTTGTCGATAACGAGATTGAACTAGGTATTGAGATACCGACGATCGAATCTCGGGCAAGTAACATACCGATGACAAAGGGAACTACGTATGTTGTTATGCGGTCTGACCGATAAAGATCTTCGTAGAATATGTGGGATCCAATATGAGCATCCAGGTTCCGCTATTGGTTATTGATCGGAGACATGTCTCGGTCATGTCTACATTGTTCTCGAACCCGTAGGGTCCGCACGCTTAAGGTTTCGACGATAGTTATATTATGAGTTTATGAGTATTGATGTACCGAAGTTAGTTCGGAGTCCCGGATGTGATCACGGACATAACGGGGAGTCTCTAAATGGTCGAGACATAAAGATTGATATATTGGACGGCTATATTCGGACACAGGAAGTGTTTCGGGTGATTTCGGAGAAAACTGGAGTACCGGAGGGTTACCGGAACCCCCCGGGAGAAGTAATGGGCCATATGGGCCTTAGTGGAGAGAGAGAAGGGCAGCCAAGGTGGGCCGCGCGCCTCCTCCCCCCTTGGTCCGAATTGGACTAGGAGAAGGGGGGCGGCGCCCCCCTTTCCTTCTCCCTCCCCACTTCCTTTCCCACTCCTAGTAGGAGTCCTACTCCTACTAGGAGGAGGACTCCTCCTTGGCGCGCCAATAGAGCCGGCCGGCCTCCTACCCTTGCTCCTTTATATACGGGGGCAGGGGGCACCCCTAGACACACAAGTTGATCCTCGTGATTGTTTTCTTAGCCGTGTGCGGTGCCCCCTTCCACCATACTCCTCGATAATATTGTAGCGGTGCTTAGGCGAAGCCCTGCGACGGTAGAACATCAAGATCGTCACCACGCCGTCGTGCTGACGGAACTCTTCCCCGACACTTTGCTGGATCGGAGTCCGGGGATCGTCATCGAGCTGAACGTGTGCTAAAACTCGGAGGTGTCATAGTTTCGGTGCTTGATCGGTCGGGCTGTGAAGACGTACGACTACATCAACCGCGTTGTCATAACGCTTCCGCTGTAGGTCTACGAGGGTACGTAGATCACACTCTCCCCTCTCGTTGCTATGCATCACCATGATCTTGTGTGTGCGTAGGAAATTTTTTGAAATTACTACGTTCCCCAACAAAACCGCCATTTGTAGAATGCCCCTTTGCTTCACTTATATTTGTTAGAGCGTGAGCATATCTTTTGTAGAAAGAATTAAAACTCTCTTGCTTCACTTATATCTATTTAGAGAGTTGACAGGAATTGGTCATTCACATGGTTAGTCATAAAATCCTAAATAAAACTTGTAGATCGCTGAATATGATATGTTTGATTCCTTGCAATAGTTTTGCGATATAAAGATGCTAATATGTGGGAGGTACTTAAATGATTGGTGTTTAGTAATAATATTGGTGTTAAGGTTTGTGATTGCCGAAGCATGCATGTATAGTCTCTCGTTATGCCGAGAAGTTGGAGCACAATTTATCCTTGATTGTCTATCTTTGTGTGAAGGTCGGGGCGCGCGATGGTTAACTCCTACCAACCTCTCCCCTAGGAGCATGCGTAGTAGTACTTTGCTCCGAGGGCTAATAAATTTTTTGCAATAAGTATGTGAGTTATTTATGACTAATATTGAGTCCATGGATTATACACACTCTCACCCTTCCACCTTGCTAGCCACTCTAGTCCCACGCAACTTTCGTCGGTGCATCAAACCCACCATATACCCTTCCTCAAAACAGCCACCATACCTACCTATTATGGCATTTCCATAGCCATTCCTGGATATATTGCCATCCAACTTCCATCATCATCATATACATGACTTGAGCGTTCGTCGTCATATTGCTTTGCATGATTGTAGGATAGCTAGCATGATGTTTTCATGGATTGTCTGTTTGATGTCATTGCTACGCTAGATCATTGTACATCCCGGTACACCGCCAGAGGCATTCATATAGAGTCATACTTTGTTCTAGATATCAAGTTGTAATATTGAGTTGTAAGTAAATAAAAGTGTGATGGTCATCATTATTAGAGCATTGCCCCATGTGAGGAAGAAAAGAGGCCAATGAAGCCTAAATAAAAAAGGGATTGCTGCTATCTTATTACCAGTAGCGTGGTTTACGACCGGTGCTACTGCTAAGCCGCAGCATATACCAACTTTTCCCTCCCCCTCCCCCTCCCCCTCCCCCATCCTCTCTTCCTTACTTTCCCCTACCTCCCACCTCCTCTCTCCGTCACTTTGCTTCTTCCTCACTACTTCTCCCCCCATTACTCTCCTTCTTCTACCTACCTTTCTCTCTCTTTATTACTCCTAGCTAACTACACCACCTCCATTAATGCATCTCCTTTCTATTTTTCCTCCCCCCTCCACTAGTTGAAGTTGTCTCCTCCCAAATTAGCTAGCTAGGTAGATGTACCATTTAGTGAAGTGACCTATCTACCCCCTAACTAGATCTAGCCTTGTCAAGAAGAGCTTTGTCCACTTTTGATCTCCCTACTACATCATCATCTCCACTACGTGTGCTTGATCTCGAGAGATATGTGATTAAAAATTCATGCTTTTGCAAGAATGGAAATATGTGAATGTGTGTGCGATATGACATAATCAGGCGGTGTGATGGAAATTGTGTGTGTGGCATGAGTTGACATCCAATTGTGCTTGTGAGTTGCCTATGTTTTTCCAAAATGTCGATTTATTTCCATTTTGGCGAATTCCGGGCAAACTCTAGATCTATATGTTCTATTTTTAAGGAAGGTCATGCCAAATTTTTGTATGACTCTGATGCATGCACGCCTTTTTATAATCAATTTTTTATTATTACCATGCAGGCGTTCATTATGGTCAGTGGAACTATGGTGGACAGGTGGTTGCGGTCGGCGCTGTAGGACATGAAACAAAATAACCTGACATAGGTCTTATGTCTGTGTCGAAGATGCAAAGGAATAGTTTGGCTCGACCCCTATGACGATGGTCGTGTCGAAGCACACCTGCTCATGACTAGTTTCATGGATGGCTATACTCGGTGGATAATTGAAGATGTTGAGGACGCCGACGGGGCAGGCAATGACAACACGGGGCAAGACGAAGAGATGATCGATAATGGCGGCGGGGAAGAGGCCGGCATAGCGACGGAGAAGGGACCGGACATGGCGGAGGAGAAGGGCCAGACATAGCGGCGGAGAAGGGGCCGGACATGGCGGCAGAGAGAACGCGGACTCCACGCTGCAAACTTCGTCCGTACTAAGTTCAATTGTGTGGAACCCTCATGTTCAAAGCACTACTTCGCAAGGAGACAAGTAATGAGAGAGCTTCTTCTAGAGAGGAGGCTAAGCAGCAACAACGGGTGGTAGACTCGAACACTCCATTGTATGATGGTTGCAATCCTGAGGTGACCCGCTTGAGTTTCACGCTCCAACTCCTGAAGACGAAGGCTAAAAACAAATGGACCGACACAATCCTCTATGAGCATCTCAAGTACCTAAAGGATGTTCTTCCCGCGGGGAATCTATGTCCTACTAGTGTGGATGAGGCCAAGAAGATCGTGTGCCCTCTTGATCTGCCACACGTTAGATACCATGTATGCATTAACGATTGCATAATTTATCGGAAGGAGCACGCAAAAAAACAAGTTGTCCATTGTGCAATGCTTCTTGATACAAGAAGGTCAGGAAGAAATCTCCCCAGAAAGTTGTATGGTACTTACAGATCACTCCCTGTCTCCAGCGGTATTTTGTAGATCCCAAGGAAGCAAAGATCATGCGCTAGCACGCAGAGATGAAGAAGCCCAACGATGGAGATGATCCGAAGCTGATACACGTCAAGGATGGAATCCAATGGAGAGCGTTGAACGGCTTTTATCGGTATTTCGAATGTGATGCAAGGAACATCGTGCTCGGCGCGTGTACCAATGGCATGAATCCGTTTGGCAACCAGAACACCAACCATAGCACATGGCCCGTGTTTGTATGGATGTACAACCTCCCCCCTGGTTGTGCATGAAGTCGAAGTACATTCACATGAGCATGCTGATTCAAGGGCCGAGACAACCGGGGAATAATAATAATTTGTATCTGGGGCTACTTCAAGAGGAGTTAGACACGTTATGGAAAACACCGGCCAAGACATGGGACGCCAGCAAAGACGAGTATTTCTACATGAGAGCCGTGGTGATCACGACGATGCACGACTATCTTAGTTACGAATATGTCGCAGGCCAGGTGTGCCATGGATATTGTGGATGCACGCGATGCATGCATGATACGACGTCTTAGCAACTAACGTCAAGGAAAGATGGCGGCTCTAGGAAAATTGTGTACATGGGGCATCGAAGATGGCTCGAGAAGGACGGCCCGTGGAGATCTATTCAATGTTCACACTGAGCATCAAGGACCTCCACGTAAGCGGAGCGGCGCCAAAATCGATGAGCTGTTGAAAACTGGGAATAGTGCCCCGCGCCGGGAAACACGATGAAAAAGGCACCGGAGCCGCTGCTGAAGGTATGGAAGACGAGGTCTGTGTTCTGGGACATGGAGAAAGTATCGCTCTAGCTTGGGGGAGGCTTAAGAGAATGTTATATTCATGCCCAATTCATGATCTCTTATTATTCAAAAATTTTATGCTTGGCTTTCTCGTAATGATCAATCCATGATTGATACTTCTTGTGCTGGTTCTTTTATGAAGAAGACTATTGAATTCAGGTGGGATCTCTTAGAAAGAATTAAATGCAACTCTCAAGATTGGGAACTCGACGAAGGTAAAGAGTCAGGTATTAAGCTTAAGTTTGATTGTGTTAAATCTTTTATGAATACTGATGCTTTTCAAAAGTTTAGCACTAAGTATGGACTTGACTCTGAGATAGTAGCCTCCTTTTGTGAATCTTTTGATACTCATGTTGATCTCCCTAAAAGATGTGGTATAAATAGCATCCCCCTATTAAAGAATAAATCAAAGAACCAGTAGTTCCTAAAGAAGAAACTATCATTTACAATGTTGACCAGTTGTTCCTACTGCTTACATTGAGAAACCACCTTTTCCTGTTAAGATAAAGGAGCATGATATGGTTTCAATTGTGGCTCACAGAAGTAATATTAAAGCACCTAAACCCCCCGAGCAAATTAAAGTAGAACCTAGTGTTGCTATGGTTAAAGATCTCTTGGTTGATAATTTTGATGGGCGTGTTATTTACTTCATCGGTGAAGTAGCAAGAATTGCTAAACCCGGTACAAAATACAAACATAGACATGTTGTAGGCATATCTGTTGTCTCGGTCAAAATAGGAGATGATTGTTATCATGGTTTATGTGATATGGGTGCTATCGCCCCTCTTCTTCCCCCGACCTCTCCCGGCCGAAGAAGAAGCGCCCGCCGTTGGTGACTGCATACTGTCTATCAGCCCTCTCTGGAGGTGCTGGGGTGGAAGGGAAGCACCCCTCCCAGCACGCGCTGAGGAAGGAGCCTCGGAGCGCTCTGGACCCGCGCCCACCATCTGTCAACACCTGCAATGACAAAGAGTAAACGAAATTAGTACAACATAAAAAAATTGAACCTGACATGAATAATAATATGTATATAATTTAAGTGTATCATCATCAAGAACATGATAAAAAATGGAATACCTAATAACATGAACTAATTAATAATCTTCATCGTCTATAAATGCTCCAGGATCAATAAATGCATCATCATCATCACTATCAGTAATGATGTGCTCATCATCATCCTCAATAAATGCATCAACATGTGGAATGCCTCCTTTACATAATCGGACAAGCATTGACATGTTATCCACAGCAGTAACCTCTTCTTGTTCCGGCTCTTCTTGTTCCGGCTCAGGTGTGAAGTTGGATTCACTGTCGCTGTCTACTTCAATGTTCTGGGCTGAAGTAGAGCAGTTCTTGATATGTTTTCTGGAATGGCGTGTTTCTTGGAAGAATTCTCCTTCATATGTGCCTGGGTTAATTTGAGGTTCATAATCCTCTTCATTGGGGGGGGGAGGTGGTCTAACACGTGGTGGAACTTCATAAACGACATCCCAACCATTAAGATTTGGATCACTTTGACAGGCCCACGGTAGATAGAAAACTTGGGTTACTTGTTGAGCCATAATGTAGACATCGGCAACATCCAAATGGGTGCTCTGTTTGATTTCGACTACTATATGTTCATGAGTCCTTCTAGTCTCCTTTGGCTAGAACCAATAAAATTTGAAGACTACGACATTTGGTGGGATTGCACCATAGAATAAAAGTTCATAAATTGCTTCAACTCTTCCATAGTACTTGGTACCTCCTTCGCCGATAGCAGAGACACAACAATTTGTAAACTTTTGGTCGGCCGTAGATAGCTCTTTGCCATAGGTAAAAAAGCGATACCCGTTAATGTCGTATTTGTCAAATGAACGAACCTTATAGTCAAAGCCATTAGCGACTTGTCTCAATTCGGCGTTCATAAACTGAATTAGCCTAAAAAATTAATACAAAAGAAGGATTGTTGCATTAGCCGCAAATTAGACGAAGAAATGAAATGGTCTAATGGAAATTGCCGTTTGTTTGAACCAAGAGATGAAACTGGGATAGTCGCCTCGTTGCTTTGCCAGAAGCTCATACTCTTCGACGGAATCCTTTTGTATCACCACTCCATACGAGAATTTGGCGACGTATCGACTGTATCAAATATCCGGAATAAGAGTAGTTCAAAGGAATTAGAAGTTGTGAAACAATGTACCGAGAACTTACTTGATGTACGGCCGCACTTCTGTTAGGTTGTTGAAGATATACAACGAAATGGCCCGCCATTCTTAGACATCCAACGAATAGGGATTAGAAGAACCGGCTGGTGCGAGCTTTGTTGGAAATATGCCCTAGAGGCAATAATAAAAGGATTATTATTATATTTCCTTATTCATGATAATTGTCTTTTATTCATGCTATAATTGTGTTATCCGGAAATCGTAATACATGTGTGAATACTTAGACACCAACATGTCCCTAGTAAGCCTCTAGTTAACTAGCTCGTTGATCAACAGATAGTCATGGTTTCCTGACTATGGACATTGGATGTCATTGATAACGAGATCACATCACTAGGAGAATGATGTGATGGACAAGACCCAATCCTAAACATAGCACAAGATCGTATAGTTCGTTTGCTAGAGTTTTTCCAATGTCAAGTATCTTTTCCTTAGACCATGAGATCATGTAACTCCCGGATACCGTAGGAGTGCTTTGGGTGTACCAAACGTCACAACGTAACTAGGTGACAATAAAGGTATACTATGGGTATCTCCGAAAGTGTCTGTTGGGTTGACACGGATCAAGACTGGGATTTGTCACTCCGTATGACGGAGAGGTATCTCTGGGCCCACTCGGTAATGCATCATCATAATGAACTCAAAGTGACCAAGTGTCTGGTCACGGGATCATGCATTACGGTACGAGTAAAGTGACTTGCCGGTAACGAGATTGAACGAGGTATTGGGATACCGACGATCGAATCTCGGGCAACTAACGTACCAATTGACAAAGGGAATTGTATACGGGGTTGCTTGAATCCTCGACATCGCGGTTAATCCGATGAGATCATCGAGGAGCATGTGGGAGCCAACATGGGTATCAAGATCCCGTTGTTGGTTATTGACTGGAGAGCCATCTCGGTCATGTCTACATGTCTCCCGAACCCGTAGGGTCTACACACTTAAGGTTCGGTGACGCTAGGGTTGTAGAGATATGAATATGCAGTAAGCCGAAAGTTGTTCGGAGTCCTGGATGAGATCCTGGACGTCACGAGGAGTTCCGGAATGTTCCGGAGGTGAAGAATTATATATAGGAAGTGCAGTTTCGGCCATCGGGAGAGTTTCGGGGGTCACCGGTATTGTACGGGACCACTGGAAGGGTCCCAGGGGTCCACCGGGTGGGGCCACCCATCCCGGAGGGCCCCATGGGCTAAGTGGGGAGGGAAACCAGCCCATAGTGGGCTGGTGCGCCCCCCTTGGCCCACCCCATGCGCCTAGGGTTGGGAACCCTAGGGTGGGGGGGGGGGGCGCTCCACCTGGCTTGGGGGGCACTCCACCCCTTGGCCGCCGCCCCCCTAGGAGATCCCATCTCCTAGGGCCGGCGCACCCCCTAGGGGGCCTATATAAAGGGGGGGAGGGGCAGCGGCACCCTTGAGTCTTGGCGCCTCCCTCTCCCCCGCTACACCTCTCCCTCTCGCAGTAGAATGGCGAAGCCCTGCTGCGGTGACCCCTGCATCCACCACCACGCCGTCGTGCTGCTGGATCTTCATCAACCTCTCCTTCCCCCTTGCTGGATCAAGAAGGAGGAGACATCACGCTGACCGTACGTGTGTTGAACGCGGAGGTGCCGTCCGTTCGGCGCTAGGATCTCCGGTGATTTGGATCACGTCGACTACGACTTCCTCATCCCCGTTCTTTGAACGCTTCCGCGCGTGATCTACAAAGGTATGTAGATGCAATCCGATCACTCATTGCTAGATGAACTCATAGATGGATCTTGGTGAAACCGTAGGAAAATTTTTGTTTTCTGCAACGTTCCCCAACAGTGGCATCATGAGCTAGGTCTATGCATAGTTCTCTTTGCACGAGTAGAACACAATTTGTTGTGGGCGTAGATGTTGTCAACTTTCTTGCCGCTACTAGTCTTATTTTTCTTCAGCAGTATCGTGGGATGAAGCGGCCCGGACCAACCTTACACGTACGCTTACGTGAGACCGGTTCCACCGACTAACATGCACTAGTTGCATAAGGTGGCTGGCGGGTGTCTGTCTCTCCCACTTTAGTTGGAGCGGATTCGATGAAAAGGGTCCTTATGAAGGGTAAATAGAAGTTGATAAATCACGTTGTGGCTTTCACGTAGGTAAGAAAACGTTCTTGCTAGAACCCTATTGCAGCCACATAAAACTTGCAACAACAATTAGAGGACGTCTAACTTGTTTTTGCAGCAAGTGTTTTGTGATGTGATATGGCCAAAGTTGTGATGAATGATGAATGATATATATGTGATGTATGAGATGTTCATGCTATTGTAATAGGAATCACGACTTGCATGTCGATGAGTATGACAACCGGCAGGAGCCATAGGAGTTGTCTTTATTTTTTGTATGACCTGCGTGTCATTGAGAAATGCCATGTAAATTACTTTACTTTATTGCTAAACGTGTTAGCCATAGTAGCAGAAGTAATAGTTGGCGAGCAACTTCATGGAGACACGATGATGGAGATCATGATGATGGAGATCATGGTGTCATGCCGGTGACAAGATGATCATGGAGCCCCAAGATAGAGATCAAAGGAGCTATGTGATATTGGCCATATCATGTCACTATTATTATTTGATTGCATGTGATGTTTATCATGTTTTTGCATCTTGTTTACTTAGAACGACGGTAGTAAATAAGATGATCCCTCATAATAATTTCAAGAAAGTGTTCCCCCTAACTGTGCACCGTTGCGACAGTTCGTTGTTTCGAAGCACCACGTGATGATCGGGTGTGATAGATTCCAACGTTCACATACAACGGGTGTAAGACAGATTTACACATGCAAACACTTAGGTTGACTTGACGAGCCTAGCATGTACAGACATGGCCTCGGAACACAGAAGACCGAAAGGTCGAGCATGAGTCGTATAGAAGATATGATCAACATGAAGATGTTCACCGATGTTGACTAGTCCGTCTCACGTGATGATCGGACACGGCCTAGTTAACTCGGATCATGTTATACTTAGATGACTGGAGGGATGTCTATCTGAGTGGGAGTTCATTGAATAATTTGATTTAGATGAACTTAATTATCATGAACTTAGTCTAAAATCTTTACAACATGTATTGTAGATCAAATGGCCAACGTTGTCCTCAACTTCAACGCGTTCCTAGAGAAAACCAAGCTAAAAGACGATGGCAGCAACTATACGGACTGGGTCCAGAACCTGAGGATCATCCTCATAGCTGCCAAGAAAGATTATGTCCCACAAGCACCGCTAGGTGAAGCACCTGTTCTCCCTGCAGAACAAGACGTTATGAACGCTTGGCAGACACGTACCGATGATTACTCCCTCGTTCAGTGCGGCATGCTTTACAGCTTAGAGCCGGGGCTCCAAAAGCGTTTTGAGAGACACGGAGCATATGAGATGTTCGAAGAGCTGAAATGGTTTTTCAAGCTCATGCCCGGGCCGAGAGATATGATGTCTCCGACAAGTTCTTCAGCTGTAAGATGGAGGAAAATAGTTCTGTCAGTGAGCACATACTCACTATGTCTGGGTTACATAACCGCTTGACTCAGCTGGGAGTTAATCTCCCGGATGACGCGGTCATTGACAGAATCCTTCAGTCGCTTCCACCGAGCTACAAGAGCTTTGTGATTAACTTCAATATGAAGGGGATGGAAAAGACCATTCCTGAAGTATTTGCAATGCTGAAATCAGCAGAGGTAGAAGTAAAAAAGGAACATCAAGTGTTGATGGTGAATAAAACCACTAAGTTCAAGAAAGGCAAGGGTAAGAAAACCTTCAAGAAGGACGGAAAGGGAGTTGCCGCGCCCGGCAAGCAAGCTGCCGGGAAGAAGCCAAAGAATGGACCCAAGCCCGAGACTGAGTGCTTTTATTGCAAGGAAAGTGATCACTGGAAGCGGAACTGCCCCAAATACTTAGCGGACAAGAAGGCCGGCAAAACGAAAGGTATATGTGATATACATGTAATTGATGTGTACCTTACCAGTACTCGTAGTAGCTCCTGGGTATTTGATACCGGTGCAGTTGCTCACATTTGTAACTCAAAGCAGGAGCTGCGGAATAAGCGGAGACTGGCGAAGGACGAGGTGACGATGCGTGTCGGGAATGGTTCCAAGGTCGATGTGATCGCCGTCGGCACGCTACCTCTACATTTACCTACGGGATTAGTTTTGAACCTCAATAATTGTTATTTAGTGCCAGGTTTGAGCATGAACATTGTATCAGGATCTCGTTTAATACGAGATGGCTACTCATTTAAATCCGAGAATAATGGTTGTTCTATTTATATGAGAGATATGTTTTATGGTCATGCTCCGATGGTGAATGGTTTATTCTTAATGAATCTCGAGCGTAATGCTACACATATCCATAGTGTGAGTACCAAAAGATGTAAGGTTGATAATGATAGTCCCACATACTTGTGGCACTGCCGCCTTGGTCACATAGGTGTCAAACGCATGAAGAAGCTCCATGCAGATGGACTTTTAGAGTCTCTTGATTACGAATCATTTGACACGTGCGAACCATGCCTCATGGGTAAAATGACCAAGACTCCGTTCTCAGGAACAATGGAGCGAGCAACCAACTTATTGGAAATCATACATACTGATGTATGCGGTCCAATGAGTGTTGAGGCTCGCGGTGGTTATCGTTATGTTCTCACCCTCATTGATGACTTGAGTAGATATGGGTATGTCTACTTAATGAAACACAAGTCTGAGACCTTTGAAAGGTTCAAGGAATTTCAGAGTGAGGTTGAGAATCAACGTGACAGGAAAATCAAGTTCTTGCGATCAGATCATGGAGGAGAATACTTGAGTCACAAATTTGGCACACACTTAAGAAAAAGTGGAATAGTTTCACAACTCACGCCGCCTGGAACACCTCAGCGTAATGGTGTGTCCGAACGTCATAATCGCACTCTATTAGATATGGTGCGATCTATGATGTCTCTTACCGATTTACCACTATCATTTTGGGGCTATGCTTTAGAGACTGCCACATTCACTTTAAATAGGGCTCCGTCGAAATCCATTGAGACGACACCGTATGAATTATGGTTTGGGAAGAAACCTAAGCTGTCATTTCTAAAAGTTTGGGGATGCGATGCTTATGTCAAGAAACTTCAACCTGAAAAGCTCGAACCCAAGTCAGAAAAATGCGTCTTCATAGGATACCCTAAAGAAACTATTGGGTATACATTCTACCTCAGATCCGAAGGCAAGATCTTTGTTGCCAAGAATGGATCCTTTCTAGAGAAGGAGTTTCTCTCGAAAGAAGTAAGTGGGAGGAAAGTAGAATTTGATGAACTATTACCTCTTGAACAGGAAAAAGGCGCAACTCAAGAAAATGTTCCTGAGGTGCCTGCACCGACTAGAGAGGAAGTTAATGATGATGATCATGAAACTTCAGATCAAGTTGCTACTGAACTTCGTAGGTCCACAAGGACACGTTCCGCACTAGAGTGGTACGGCAACCCTGTCTTGGAAATCATGTTGTTAGACAACGGTGAACCTTCGAACTATGAAGAAGCGATGGCGGGCCTGGATTCCGACAAATGGCTGGAAGCCATGAAATCCGAGATAGGATCCATGTATGAAAACGAAGTATGGACATTGACTGACTTGCCCATTGAGCGGCGAGCCATAGAAAATAAATGGATCTTTAAGAAGAAGACAGACGCGGATGGTTATGTGACCATCTATAAAGCTCGGCTTGTCGCTAAGGGTTATCGACAAGTTCAAGGGGTTGACTACGATGAGACTTTCTCACCGGTAGCGAAGCTGAAGTCCGCCCGAATCATGTTAGCAATTGCCGCATTCTATGATTATGAGATATGGCAAATGGACATCAAAACGACATTCCTTAATGGTTTCCTTAAGGAAGAATTGTATATGATGCAGTCGGAAGGTTTTGTCGACCCTAAGAATGCTAACAAGGTATGCAAGCTCCAGCGATCCATTTATGGGCTGGTGCAAGCATCTCGGAGTTGGAATGTTCGCTTTGATGAGATGATCAAAGCGTTTGGGTTTATGCAGACTTATGGAGAAGCCTGCGTTTACAAGAAAGTGAGTGGGAGCTCTGTAGCATTTCTCATATTATATGGAGATGACATACTTTTGATGGGAAATGATACAGAACTTTTGGACAGCATTAAGGCCTACTTGAATAAGAGTTTTTCAATGAAGGACCTTGGAGAAGTTGCTTATATATTAGGCATCAAGATCTATAGAGATAGATCAAGACGCCTCATAGGTCTTTCACAAAGCACACACCTTGATAAGATATTGAAGAAGTTCAATATGGATCAGTCTAAGAAGGGGTTCTTGCCTGTGTTGCAAGGTGTGAAATTGAGCTCAGCTCAATGTCCGACCACGGCAGAAGATATAGAAGAGATGAGTGTCATCCCCTATGCCTCAGCCATAGGTTCTAATATGTATGCCATGTTGTGTACCAGACCTGATGTAAACCTTGCCATAAGTTTGGTAGGTAGGTACCAAAGTAATCCCGGCAAGGAACACTGGACAGCGGTCAAGAATATCCTGAAGTACCTGAAAAGGACTAAGGAAATGTTTCTTGTTTATGGAGGTGACGAAGAGCTCGTCGTAAAGGGTTACGTCGATGCTAGCTTCAACACAGATCTGGATGACTCTAAGTCACAAACCGGATACGTGTATATTTTGAATGGTGGGGCAGTAAGCTGGTGTAGTTGCAAGCAGAGCGTCGTGGCAGGATCTACATGTGAAGCGGAGTACATGGCAGCCTCGGAGGCAGCGCATGAAGCAATTTGGGTGAAGGAGTTCATCACCGACCTAGGAGTCATACCCAATGCGTCGGGGCCGATCAAACTCTTCTGTGACAACACTGGAGCTATTGCACTTGCCAAGGAGCCCAGGTTTCACAAGAAGACCAGGCACATCAAGCGTCGCTTCAACTCCATTCGTGAAAATGTTCAAGATGGAGACATAGATATTTGTAAAGTACATACGGACCTGAATGTAGCAGATCCGTTGACTAAACCTCTCCCTAGAGCAAAACATGATCAACACCAGAATTCCATTGGTGTTCAATTCATCACAATGTAACTAGATTATTGACTCTAGTGCAAGTGGGAGACTGTTGGAAATATGCCCTAGAGGCAATAATAAAAGGATTATTATTATATTTCCTTGTTCATGATAATTGTCTTTTATTCATGCTATAATTGTGTTATCCGGAAATCGTAATACATGTGTGAATACTTAGACACCAACATGTCCCTAGTAAGCCTCTAGTTAACTAGCTCGTTGATCAACAGATAGTCATGGTTTCCTGACTATGGACATTGGATGTCATTAATAACGAGATCACATCATTAGGAGAATGATGTGATGGACAAGACCCAATCCTAAACATAGCACAAGATCGTATAGTTCATTTGCTAGAGCTTTTCCAATGTCAAGTATCTTTTCCTTAGACCATGAGATCGTGTAACTCCCGGATACCGTAGGAGTGCTTTGGGTGTACCAAACGTCACAACATAACTGCACTGGTAGAAAAAGGGCCTATAGTCCCGGTTCGTAAGGGCCTTTAGTCCCGGTTTCTGAACCGGGACTAAAGTGTCGGTACTAATGCCCTGTACCTTTAGTCCCGGTTCAATCCAGAACCGGGACTGATGGGCCTCCACGTGGGCAGTGCGCAGAGCCCAGGCAGGAGACCCTTTGGTCCCGGTTGGTGGCACCAACCGGGACCAATAGGCATCCACGCGTCAGCATTTCTGTGGCTGGGGTTTTTGTT
>NC_041380.1:34420646-34474334 GCF_002162155.2 Triticum dicoccoides
GGTTTTGGGGGGTTAATTTAGGTGTTTCATATATTGTGTTAGCTAGCTATAATTAATAGAGAGAAGTGTCCTCTCTTACGTCCGTGCTTGGTCGACGCTACGTACTATACATACGTATAGAGAGGACTAGACACGCTAGTTAGCTAGTAAGCAAACAAAGGAAATAGAAGAACGTCATGAACATATATGCATACAGAGAGAAGTGATATCGACCACCTCTCCTTCTCCGAGAGATTGGTCGAACAACAAGTTCTCATATACCTATCCGACACTACCGGCTACATATATTCAATAATTATCTCTTACAAATATAATCATACGGACTCATGGTCCACATAGTATTCTCCGTCTTCAGCGATCACTTGGTCAAGAAAGAATGCCGCCAATTCCTCTTGAATTGCTCGCATGCGAGCTGGTGCTAGGAGTTCATCCCGCTTCCGAAACATCTAATTTGAAGAAGGGGGTCAATACATATATATATGAATGAATGAAACTCAATAAAAATGATGGTAATAAAATAAAATTGTGAACATTGTTATTTACGTACTTCATATTGTTCGTCAGAGTACCCGCCCCGCTCACAGGTCGTGTGGCGGATGGACTCGCAGACGTAGTATCCACAGAAATCATTCCCTTTTTCCTGCCACAACCACTTTACAAGAAATAGAGGTCAATCAAACTGATAAGCAAGAATGCTAAATGGTATTGATGAAACTAGCGCTTGAATCACTAGGAGATGCGCGGAACATGCTACTATAGTACTTACTTTCAGGTGTCTAAATTCCAGCTCCTTCAGCAGTCCCGGAACTGTTCTGATGAATTTTCTCCAAACCCTGCCGGACAAAGAAAACAATTACTTGATATCAGGAAATGAACAAAGTTGCTGATATGGTGGATAATGATCGATTTAACTTACTTCTTGAGGATTTCAGTCATGTCCGCATACTCCTGGGGATCTTTTCGTTTAGAGTCCAAGACGGTTACTACTCCCTGCTCAAGCCTAATCTCTAGGAGAATATAGTGGAAACTGCACACGCATGCATAACTCATCAATTACATTACTATAACCTGGACTAATATATAAGGGAAACCGAATATGCAAAAGACAGTAACACTCACTTGAAGTTGTAAGGAAAGAGTATTATATCTTTGTTTTCATTTTTTTTTGAATGATCGTAGCAAGTTGGCCTCGGTGTCTCCGGGACGATGTTGAACCTCAGTTGCATCTATGAGATATGTGTTAATGAACCCAATATCACCGATTTGTCTTTTCTTCAATTCGGCGATCTTCATTCTGCATAATATAGTGAGGATAATTATAAATACATGCAATGAAAGAGATGAGCTATATAGAGAGACTTAATGACAGAAGTAGTAGTACTTACAGACAGTAGCAGGTGATCGTTGTTTTATCGAGGGCCAATTGATTGAAAAACTGATAGAACTCCTCAAATGGAATAGGCAACAGTTCAATTCCAATGAGGTCATGCTCCGGTTCAACTCTCACATACAAAGTACTCCTCCCCCAGACTCTCTGCAGATTTTCAAGTACCAATCATGTAATCTTCGCATCATCGTTGTTAAAGATTTTTCATCTTTGACGAGAGGCTTCCCGTACTCGTATCTGTGTATCTGCACCTCCATGGTATCATAATGTACATCGTCGGGCAGGTAATCGTCAACATTGCCATAACCGGGCACCATCCTCGGATCGACGATGTCGCTAGGCACCTTGAGGGGGGGGGCACGATTGCTTCGCTTGTTCGCCGAGCTGGGCAATTTGTTTCCCAGCTGCCCGTCGTTCTTTCAGCCTTTGATCACTGACTGTACTTCTCGACCGCTCCACTTCAACGCATGTCTTTGCAATAATGCGCTCATAGTTGCCTTTCGGCGGAGACTTGGGTGGTTTTGCCAGGGCAGCCAGAGTGCGCTTCACTTTAATCGGATCTACCTTCTCCTCCGGAGGTGGATGTCTCTTTGCTCTCAACCCTTGAAACCAGTCATCCACTTCGGTTCACGCGATCTCTGTTGGAAATATGCCCTAGAGGCAATAATAAAAGCATTATTATTATATTTCCTTGTTCATGATAATTGTCTTTATTCATGCTATAATTGTGTTATCCGGAAATCGTAATGCATGTGTGAATAACAGACACCAACATGTCCCTAGTAAGCCTCTAGTTGACTAGCTCGTTGATCAACAGATAGTCATGATTTCCTGACTATGGACACTGGATGTCATTGATAACGAGATCACATCATTAGGAGAATGATGTGATGGACAAGACCCAATCCTAAACATAGCACAAGATCGTATAGTTCGTTTGCTAGAGTTTTGCAATGTCAAAGTATCTCTTCCTTCGACCATGAGATCGTATAACTCCTGGATACCGTAGGAGTGCTTTGGGTGTATCAAACGTCACAACGTAACTGGGTGACTATAAAGGTGCACTACAGGTATCTCCGAAAGTATCTATTGTTTTATATGGATCGAGACTGGGATTTGTCACTCCGTATGACGGAGAGGTATCACTGGGCCCACTCGGTAATGCATCATCATAATGAGCTCAGAGTGACCAAGTGTCTGGTCACGGGATCATGCATCACGGTACGAGTAAAGTGACTTGCCGGTAACGAGATTGAACGAGGTATTGGGATACCGACGATCGAATCTCGGGCAAGTAACATATCGATAGACAAAGGGAATAGCATACGGGGTTGATAGAATCCTCGACATCGTGGTTCATCCGATGAGATCATCGTGGAGCATGTGGGAGCCAACATGGGTATCCAGATCCCGCTGTTGGTTATTGACCGGAGAGTCGTCTCGGTCATGTCTGCTTGTCTCCCGAACCCGTAGGGTCTACACACTTAAGGTTCGGTTACGCTAGGGTTGTAGGGATATGTATATGCAGTAACCCGAATGTTGTTCGGAGTCCCGGATGAGATCCCGGACGTCACAAGGAGTTCCGGAATGGTCCGGAGGTAAAGATTTATATATAGGAAGTGCTATTTCGGGCTCCGGGACAAGTTTCGGGGTTATCGGTATTGTACCGGGACCACCGGAGGGGTCCCGGGGGCCCACCGGGTGGGGCCACCCATCCCCGGGGGCCACATGGGCTGTAGGGGGTGCGCCTTGGCCTGCTTGGGCCAAGGGCACCAGCCCCACATAGGCCCATGCGCCTAGGGTTAAGGGGGGCAAGAGTCCTGGGAGGGTAAGGCACCTCCTAGGTGCCTTGGGGGGGAGGGAAACCCCCCTAGGCCGCCGCACCCCCTAGGAGATTGGATCTCCTAGGGCCGGCCACCCCCCCTTGGCACCCCTATATATAGTGGGGAGAGGAGGGACTTCAGACCTTGAGTCCTTGGCCTTTGGTTGCCTCCTTCTCCCTCCCCAACACCTCCTCCAACTCCATAGTGCTTAGCGAAGATCTGCCGGAGAACTGCAGCTCCATCAACACCACGCCGTCGTGCTGCTGCTGGTGCCATCTCCCTCAACCTCTCCTCCCTCCCTTGCTGGATCAAGAAGGAGGAGACGTGGCTGTTCCGTACGTGTGTTGAACGCGGAGGTGCCGTCCGTTCGGCGCTAGTCATCGGTGATTTGGATCACGTCGTGTTCGACTACTTCATCCCCGTTCTTTGAACGCTTCCGCTCGCGATCTACAAAGGTATGTAGATGCATCCAATGACTCGTTGCTAGATGAACTCCTAGATGATCTTGGTGAAACGAGTAGGAAAATTTTTGTTTTCTGCAACGTTCCCCAACAGTGGCATCATGAGCTAGGTCTATGCGTAGTTCTTCTTGCGCGAGTAGAACACAATTTGTTGTGGGCGTAGATTTGTCAACTTTCTTGCCGTTACTAGTCCTTTCTTGCTTCAACGGTATTGTGGGATGAAGCGGCCCGGACCAACCTTACACGTACGCTTACGTGAGACCGGTTCCACCGACAAACATGCACTAGTTGCATAAGGTGGCTGGCGGGTGTCTGTCTCTCCTACTTCAGTTGGAGTGGAATCGATGAACAGGGTCCTTATGAAGGGTAAATAGAAGTTGACAAATCACGTTGTGGCTTTAACGTAGGTAAGAAAACGTTCTTGCTAGAACCCTAATTCAGCCACGTAAAACTTGCAACAACAATTAGAGGACGTCTAACTTGTTTTTGCAGCAAGTGGTTTGTGATATGATATGGCCAAAGTTGTGATGAATGATGAATGATCTATATGTGATGTATGAGATGTTCATGCTATTGTAATAGGATTCACGACTTGCATGTCGATGAGTATGACAACCGGCAGGAGCCATAGGAGTTGTCTTTATTCTTTTAATGACCTGCGTGTCATCGAGAAACGCCATGTAAATTACTTTACTTTATTGCTAAACGCGTTAGCCATAGTAGTAGAAGTAATAGTTGGCGAGCAACTTCATGGAGACACGATGATGGAGATCATGATGATGGAGATCATGATGATGGAGATCATGGTGTCAAGCCGGTGACAAGATGATCACGGAGCCCCAAGATGGAGATCAAAGGAGCTATGTGAAAATGGCCATATCATGTCACGTTTATTATTTGATTGCATGTGATGTTTATCATGTTTTGCATCTTGTTTACTTAGAACGACGGTAGTAAATAAGATGATCCCTCACAATAAAATTCAAGAAGTGTTCCCCCTAACTGTGCACCGTTGCGACAGTTCGCTGTTTCAAAACACCACGTGATGATCGGGTGTTTTATTCAGACGTTCACATACAACGGGTGTAAGACAGATTTACACATGCAAACACTTAGGTTGACTTGACGAGCCTAGCATGTACAGACATGGCCTCGGAACACAGAAGACCGAAAGGTCGAGCATGAGTCGTATAGAAGATACGATCAACATGAAGATGTTCACCGGTGTTGACTAGTCCGTCTCACGTGATGATCGGACACGGTCTAGTTTAACTCGGATCATGTAATACTTAGATGACTAGAGGGATGTCTAATCTAAGTGGGAGTTCACTAATAATTTGATTAGTTGAACTTAATTATCATGAACTTAGTCTAAAATCTTTGCAATATGTCTTGTAGATCAAATGGCCAACGTAGTCCTCAACTTCAACGCGTTCCTAGAGAAAACTAAGCTGAAAGACGATGGCAGCAACTATACGGACTGGGTCCGGAACCTGAGGATCATCCTCATAGCTGCCAAGAAAGATTATGTCCTACAAGCACCGCTTGGTGACGCACCTGTTCTCCCTGCAGAACAAGATGTTATGAACGCTTGGCAGGCACGTTTCGATGACTACTCCCTCGTTCAGTGCGGCATGCTTTACAGCCTAGAGCCGGGGCTCCAAAAGCGTTTTGAGAGACATGGAGCATATGAGATGTTCGAAGAGCTGAAAATGGTTTTCCAAGCTCATGCCCGGGTCGAGAGATATGAAGTCTCCGACAAATTCTTCAGCTGTAAGATGGAGGAAAACAGTTCTGTTAGTGAGCACATACTCACTATGTCTGGGTTGCATAACCGCTTGACTCAGCTGGGAGTTAATCTCCCGGATGATGCGGTCATTGACAGAATCCTCCAGTCGCTTCCACCAAGCTACAAGAGCTTTGTGATGAACTTCAATATGCAGGGGATGGAAAAGACCATTCCTGAAGTATTTGCTATGCTGAAATCAGCAGAGGTAGAAGTCAGAAAGGAACATCAAGTGTTGATGGTCAATAAAACCACTAAGTTCAAGAAAGGCAAGGGTAAGAAGAGCTTCAAGAAGGACGGCAAAGAGGTTGCCGCGCCCGGCAAGCAAGCTGCTGGGAAGAAGCCAAAGAATGGACCCAAGCCCGAGACTGAGTGCTTTTATTGCAAGGGAAGCGGTCACTGGAAGCGGAACTGCCCTAAGTACTTAGCGGATAAGAAGGCCGGCAAGACAAAAGGTATATATGATATACATGTAATTGATGTGTACCTTACTAGTGCCCGTAGTAGCTCCTGGGTATTTGATACCGGTGCAGTTGCTCACATTTGTAACTCAAAGCAGGGGCTGCGGAATAAGCGGAAACTGGCAAAGGACGAGGTGACGATGCGCGTCGGGAATGGTTCCAAGGTCAATGTGATCGCAGTCGGCACGCTACCTCTGCATCTCCCTTCGGGATTAGTTTTAAACCTTAATAATTGTTATTTAGTGCCAGCTTTGAGCATGAACATTGTATCGGGATCTCGTTTAATTCGAGATGGCTACTCTTTTAAATCTGAGAATAATGGTTGTTCCATTTTTATGAGAGATATGTTTTATGGTCATGCTCCTATGGTGAATGGTTTATTCCTTATGAATCTCGAACGTGATGCTACACATATTCATAATGTGAGTACCAAAAGAAGTAAGGTTGATAATGATAGTCCCACATACTTGTGGCACTGCCGCCTTGGTCACATAGGTGTCAAACGCATGAAGAAGCTCCATGCTGATGGACTTTTAGAGTCTCTTGATTATGAATCATTTGACACGTGCGAACCATGCCTTATGGGTAAAATGACCAAGACTCCGTTCTCAGGAACAATGGAGCGAGCAACCAACTTATTGGAAATCATACATACTGATGTGTGCGGTCCAATGAGTGTTGAGGCTCGCGGTGGCTATCGTTATGTCCTCACCCTCACTGATGATTTAAGTAGGTATGGGTATATCTACTTAATGAAGCACAAGTCTGAAACCTTTGAAAAGTTCAAGGAATTTCAGAGTGAGGTTGAAAATCAACGTGACAGGAAAATCAAGTTTCTACGATCAGATCGTGGAGGAGAATACTTGAGTCACGAGTTTGGGGCACACTTAAGAAAATGTGGAATAGTTTCACAACTCACGCCGCCTGGAACACCTCAGCGTAATGGTGTGTCCGAACGTCGTAATCGCACTCTGTTAGATATGGTGCGATCTATGATGTCTCTTACCGATTTACCGCTTTCTTTTTGGGGCTATGCTTTAGAGACTGCCGCATTCACTTTAAATAGGGCTCCGTCGAAATCCGTTGAGACGACACCGTATGAATTATGGTTTGGGAAGAAACCTAAGCTGTCGTTTCTAAAAGTTTGGGGATGCGATGCTTATGTCAAGAAACTTCAACCTGAAAAGCTCGAACCCAAATCGGAAAAATGCGTCTTCATAGGATACCCAAAAGAAACTGTTGGGTACACCTTCTACCACAGATCCGAAGGCAAGATCTTTGTTGCCAAGAATGGGTCCTTTCTGGAGAAAGAGTTTCTCTCGAAAGAAGTAAATGGGAGGAAAGTAGAGCTTGATGAAGTATTACCTCTTGAACCGGAAAATGGCGCAACTCAAGAAAATGTTCCTGAGGTGCCAGCACCGACTAGAGAGGAAGTTAATGATAATGATCAAGATACTTCTGATCAAGCTCCTACTGAAATTCGAAGGTCCACAAGGACACGTTCCGCACCAGAGTGGTACGGCAACCCTGTCTTGGAAATCATGTTGTTAGACAACGGTGAACCTTCGAACTATGAAGAAGCGATGGCGGGACCAGATTCCGACAAATGGCTAGAAGCCATGAAATCCGAGATAGGATCCATGTATGAAAACAAAGTATGGACTTTGACTGACTTGCCCGTTGAACGGCGAGCCATAGAAAATAAATGGATCTTTAAGAAGAAGACAGACGCGGATGGTAATGTGACCATCTATAAAGCTCGGCTTGTCGCTAAGGGTTATCGACAAGTTCAAGGGGTTGACTACGATGAGACTTTCTCACCGGTAGCGAAGCTGAAGTCCGTCCGAATCATGTTAGCAATTGCCGCATTCTATGATTACGAAATTTGGCAAATGGACGTCAAAACGGCATTCCTTAATGGTTTCCTTAAGGAAGAATTGTATATGATGCAGCCGGAAGGTTTTGTCGATCCTAAGAATGCTGACAAAGTGTGCAAGCTCCAACGCTCGATTTATGGGCTGGTGCAAGCATCTCGGAGTTGGAACATTCGCTTTGATGAGATGATCAAAGCGTTTGGGTTTACACAGACTTATGGAGAAGCCTGCGTTTACAAGAAAGTGAGTGGGAGCTCTGTAGCATTTCTCATACTATATGTAGATGACATACTTTTGATGGGAAATGATATAGAACTCTTGGACAGCATCAAGGCCTACTTGAATAAAAGTTTTTCAATGAAGGACCTTGGAGAAGCTGCTTATATATTAGGCATCAAAATCTATAGAGATAGATCAAGACGCCTCATAGGTCTTTCACAAAGCACATACCTTGATAAGATATTGAAAAAGTTCAAAATGGATCAGTCCAAGAAAGGGTTCTTGCCTGTTTTGCAAGGTGTGAAATTGAGCTCAGCTCAATGTCCGACCACGGCAGAAGATATAGAAGAGATGAGCGTCATCCCCTATGCCTCGGCCATAGGTTCTATTATGTATGCCATGCTGTGTACCAGACCTGATGTAAACCTTGCCGTAAGTTTGGTAGGAAGGTACCAAAGTAATCCTGGCAAGGAACACTGGACAGCGGTCAAGAATATCCTGAAGTACCTGAAAAGGACTAAGGAAATGTTTCTCGTTTATGGAGGTGACGAAGAGCTCGTCGTAAAGGGTTACGTCGACGCTAGCTTCGACACAGATCTGGATGACTCTAAGTCACAAACCGGATACGTGTATATTTTGAATGGTGGGGCAGTGAGCTGGTGCAGTTGCAAGCAAAGCGTCGTGGCGGGATCTACATGTGAAGCGGAGTACATGGCAGCCTCGGAGGCAGCACATGAAGCAATATGGGTGAAGGAGTTCATCACCGACCTAGGAGTCATACCCAATGCGTCGGGGCCGATCAAGCTCTTCTGTGACAACACTGGAGCTATTGCACTTGCCAAGGAGCCCAGGTTTCACAAGAAGACAAGGCACATCAAGCGTCGCTTCAACTCCATTCGTGAAAATGTCCAAGATGGAGACATACAGATTTGTAAAGTACATACGGACCTGAATATAGCAGATCCGTTGACTAAACCTCTCCCTAGAACAAAACATGATCAACACCAGAATTCCATGGGTGTTCGATTCATCACAATGTAACTAGATTATTGACTCTAGTGCAAGTGGGAGACTGTTGGAAATATGCCCTAGAGGCAATAATAAAAGCATTATTATTATATTTCCTTGTTCATGATAATTGTCTTTATTCATGCTATAATTGTGTTATCCGGAAATCGTAATGCATGTGTGAATAACAGACACCAACATGTCCCTAGTAAGCCTCTAGTTGACTAGCTCGTTGATCAACAGATAGTCATGATTTCCTGACTATGGACACTGGATGTCATTGATAACGAGATCACATCATTAGGAGAATGATGTGATGGACAAGACCCAATCCTAAACATAGCACAAGATCGTATAGTTCGTTTGCTAGAGTTTTGCAATGTCAAAGTATCTCTTCCTTCGACCATGAGATCGTATAACTCCTGGATACCGTAGGAGTGCTTTGGGTGTATCAAACGTCACAACGTAACTGGGTGACTATAAAGGTGCACTACAGGTATCTCCGAAAGTATCTATTGTTTTATATGGATCGAGACTGGGATTTGTCACTCCGTATGACGGAGAGGTATCACTGGGCCCACTCGGTAATGCATCATCATAATGAGCTCAGAGTGACCAAGTGTCTGGTCACGGGATCATGCATCACGGTACGAGTAAAGTGACTTGCCGGTAACGAGATTGAACGAGGTATTGGGATACCGACGATCGAATCTCGGGCAAGTAACATATCGATAGACAAAGGGAATAGCATACGGGGTTGATAGAATCCTCGACATCGTGGTTCATCCGATGAGATCATCGTGGAGCATGTGGGAGCCAACATGGGTATCCAGATCCCGCTGTTGGTTATTGACCGGAGAGTCGTCTCGGTCATGTCTGCTTGTCTCCCGAACCCGTAGGGTCTACACACTTAAGGTTCGGTTACGCTAGGGTTGTAGGGATATGTATATGCAGTAACCCGAATGTTGTTCGGAGTCCCGGATGAGATCCCGGACGTCACAAGGAGTTCCGGAATGGTCCGGAGGTAAAGATTTATATATAGGAAGTGCTATTTCGGGCTCCGGGACAAGTTTCGGGGTTATCGGTATTGTACCGGGACCACCGGAGGGGTCCCGGGGGCCCACCGGGTGGGGCCACCCATCCCCGGGGGCCACATGGGCTGTAGGGGGTGCGCCTTGGCCTGCTTGGGCCAAGGGCACCAGCCCCACATAGGCCCATGCGCCTAGGGTTAAGGGGGGCAAGAGTCCTAGGAGGGTAAGGCACCTCCTAGGTGCCTTGGGGGGGAGGGAAACCCCCCTAGGCCGCCGCACCCCCTAGGAGATTGGATCTCCTAGGGCCGGCCACCCCCCCTTGGCACCCCTATATATAGTGGGGAGAGGAGGGACTTCAGACCTTGAGTCCTTGGCCTTTGGTTGCCTCCTTCTCCCTCCCCAACACCTCCTCCAACTCCATAGTGCTTAGCGAAGATCTGCCGGAGAACTGCAGCTCCATCAACACCATGCCGTCGTGCTGCTGCTGGTGCCATCTCCCTCAACCTCTCCTCCCTCCCTTGCTGGATCAAGAAGGAGGAGACGTGGCTGTTCCGTACGTGTGTTGAACGCGGAGGTGCCGTCCGTTCGGCGCTAGTCATCGGTGATTTGGATCACGTCGTGTTCGACTACTTCATCCCCGTTCTTTGAACGCTTCCGCTCGCGATCTACAAAGGTATGTAGATGCATCCAATGACTCGTTGCTAGATGAACTCCTAGATGATCTTGGTGAAACGAGTAGGAAAATTTTTGTTTTCTCCAACGTTCCCCAACAATCTCGGCGTTCTCCTCCGGGGTCCTCTCATATGGTAACTTCTCTGGAGTCTTCAGAGAAGGACCGAATCTGTATGTCCTCCCGCCTCTGGTTGTACTGCTAGACACCGACCGAGCAGACGGAGCGGTTGTCTTCTTTACTTGCTTATGAGGCGGAGGAGAAGGACTACGACGCGCCGGAGCAGCTGGAGCGGCGGCAGGTCTCTTCCGCCCTTGCTGACGAGGCGGAGAAGGAGGAGGTTGGCTGCTCGGGCGCGTCGGCACAGGCGGAGAAGGAGGCGGAGTGCCGCCACGCGCCGGAGAAGGAGCCGACCGAGTGCCCTGATCGTCACTCGCCGGAGGAGGAGGCGGTGGAGGAGGCGGAGTGCCCTGACTCGCCGGAGGAGGAGGAGGAGGAGGAGGAGGAGGCGGAGGCGTCCAGTTCGGAAGGTTGATCATCTCCTTCCGCCATAGGCATGGAGTCTTCAGAGCAGACCCCAGCCGAGTCTCCCCTTCACCGGTAGGGTGGTCAAGCTGGAGGTCCTCATATCCCTCCGTTATTTCATCCACGCCGGCAGTGAAAAGTTGCGCCGGGTTCAGTAGGATAAACAGAGCCAATAGCCGCCTTGACCTTCAAATTTATCCATTGCGTCATAAGGTGGCAATTTTGAGACTCCGTGATAGCATCCACGGGATAGCTGGCAGGAGCCACCAAGGCATGCTCCGGCTGAAGCAGCTCGGTGGAAGCCACGCTGCTTCTGCGCTGAGATGGCGGGGTAGCTTCGGGGGAGGCTTCGGCAGTACCTTTGCTGCGATTTGCTTCTCGTTCCTCTATCGCGTCTACCCTTGCTTGCAGCGCGTGCATTTGGGTCTGCTGCACTTTTTTCCTCCTCTCATGGGATTTGTAACCGCCTGCGTCCGGAAACCCAACCTTCCACGGAATGGAGCCTGGCGTGCCTCGTGTCCGTCCAGGGTGCTCAGGATTCCCGAGGGCCATTGTGAGCTCGTCGTTCTCTCTGTCTAGAAAGAACTTCCCTTGCTACGCTGCTTCGATATACTGCTTAAGCTTCCTGACTAGTATGTCCATTTGATCGTTCGTCCAAATGCACTTCCCTGTTACAGGGTCCAAGGTTCCGCCAGCCCCGAAGAACCAAGTCCGGCAACGGTCTGGCCAGCTAATTGTCTCTGGTTCGATCCCTTTATCAACCAGATCATTCTCAGTCTTGGCCCACTTAGGCCGGGCTACGAGGTAGCCACCTGACCCCGTGCGATGGTGAAGCATCTTCTTCGCAGCATTTTGCTTATTTGTCGCCGACATTTCTTACTCTTTTCCGATGTCTTGTGGGCCACAAATGCGGGCCAGTGATCTCTGATCTTCCACATGGGTGCGTGTCCCTCAGCGTCATTCGGAACAGCTAGTCCACCGGGACCCTTTCCAAAGATTACGTAGTGTAAATCATTGACCATAGCAAGCACGTGATCACCGGTGCGCACGGCGGGCTTCTTCCGGTGATCTGCCTCGCCTTTGAAATGCTTGCCTTTCTTTCGACATTGATGGTTGGTCGGAAGAAATCGACGATGGCCCAGGTACACATTCTTCCTGCATTTCTCCAGGTATATACTTTCAGTGTCATCTAAACAGTGCGTGCATGCGTGGTATCCTTTGTTTGTCTGTCCTGAAACGTTACTGGGAGCGGGCCAATCGTTGATGGTCACGAACAGCAACGCCTTAAGGTTAAATTCCTCCTGTCTATGCTCATCCCACGTAGGTACACCGTTTTCATTCCACAGCTGTAAAAGTTCTTCAACTAATGGCCTTAGGTACACATCAATTTCGTTGCCAGGTTGCTTAGGGCCTTGGATGAGAACTGGCATCATAATGAACTTCCGCTTCATGCACATCCAAGGAGGAAGGTTATACATACATAGAGTCACGGGCCAGGTGCTGTGATTGCTGCTCTGCTCCCCGAAAGGATTAATGCCATCCGCGCTTAAAGCAAACCATACATTCCTTGGGTCGTTTGCAAACTCATCCCAGTACTTTCTCTCGATTTTTCTCCACTGCGACCCGTCAGCGGGTGCTCTCAACTTCCCATCTTTCTTTCGGTTCTCACTGTGCCATCGCATCAACTTGGCATGCTCTTCGTTTTTGAACAGACGTTTCAACCGTGGTATTATAGGAGCATACCACATCACCTTCGCAGGAACCCTCTTCCTGGGGGGCTCGCCGTCAACATCACCAGGGTCATCTCGTCTGATCTTATACCGCAATGCACCGCATACCGGGCATGCGTTCAGATCCTTGTATGCACCGCGGTAGAGGATGCAGTCATTAGGGCATGCATGTATCTTCTCCACCTCCAATCCTAGAGGGAATACGACCTTCTTTGCTGCGTATGTACTGTCGGGCAATTCGTTACCCTTTGGAAGCTTCTTCTTCAATATTTTCAGTAGCTTCTCAAATCCTTTGTCAGCCACAGCATTCTCTGCCTTCCACTGCAGCAATTCCAGTACGGTACCGAGCTTTGTGTTGCCATCTTTGCAATTGGGGTATAACCCTTTTTTGTGATCCTCTAACATGCGATCGAACTTCAGCTTCTCCTTTTGACTAATGCATTGCGTCCTTGCATCGACAATGACCCGGCGGAGATCATCATCATCGGGCACATCGTCTGGTTCCTCTTGATCTTCAGCAGCTTCACCCGTTGCAGCATCATTGGGCACATCGTCTGGTTCCTCTTGATCTTCACCAGCTCCCCCCATTGCAGCATCACCGTATTCAGAGGGCACATAGTTGTCATCGTAGTCTTCTTCTTCGTCGTCTTCCATCACAACCCCTATTTCTCCGTGCCTCGTCCAAACATTATAGTGTGGCATGAAACCCTTGTAAAGCAGGTGGGAGTGAAGGATTTTCCGGTTAGAGTAAGACCTCGTATTCCCACATTCAGTGCATGGACAACACATAAAACCATTCTGCTTGTTTGCCTCAGCCGCATCGAGAAACTCATGCACGCCCTTAATGTACTCGCGGGTGTGTCTGTCACCGTACATCCATTGTCGGTTCATCTGCGTGCATTATATATAATTAAGTGTCCAAATTAATAGAAGTTCACCATCACATTAAAACCAAAGTGCATACATAGTTCTCATCTAACAACATATAGCTCTCCAGAGCATCTAATTAATTAAACCATACATTGAAACTATGTAAAACATTTCAATGCGAAAACAAATGCGATCATAATCGCAACCAATGTAACAATTGATCCAATGGCATAATGATACCAAGCCTCGGTATGAATGGCATATTTTCTAATCTTTGTAATCTTCAAGCGCATTGCATCCATCTTGATCTTGTGATCATCGACGACATCCACAACATGCAACTCCAATATCATCTTCTCCTCCTCAATTTTTTTATTTTTTCCTTCAACAAATTGTTTTCTTCTTCAACTAAATTTAACCTCTCGACAATAGGGTCGGTTGGCATTTCTGATTCACATACATCCTAGATAAATAAAATCTATGTCACGTTGGTTGGCATAATTTTCATAAACAATAAATGAACTAATAGTTATAAAGATAATATACATACCACATCCGAATCATAGATAGGAAGAGGGCCGACGGGGGCGGATACCAAAACCATCGCACTATATAAGATGCAATAATAAATGTAAGAAAATGATACAAGTATCTATCTAAACATACAAGTAAGAATATTTTTCCTTTCAGAAAGAAGATAAGAACAAGAGCCTCACCACGGTGGTGTCGGTGATGAGATCGGCGTGGGTGATCGACGGCGGTGAAGACGGGGACGGGGCGTGATGGACCGCTAAATCTAGACAAATCTCAAGGAAAATGGAGCTTGGAGGTCGAGCTTCGAGAGGAGAAAGCTTAAGTAGTGTGGCTCGGGCATTCTATCGAACACCTCATGTGCATAGGAGGTGAGCTAGAGCACCACAAAGCCCTCTCCCCCTCGGCCAGAAAAAACAGAGCACTGTGCTCTGCTCTTGCGCGAGGGGGTATATATATAGGCACCTCATTGGTCCCGGTTGGTGACATGAGCCGGGACTAAAGGGGAGCCTTTGGTCCCGGTTCAAGCCACCAACCGGGACCAATGGTGGTGGGCCAGGAGCGAGGCCCATTGGTCCCGGTTCATCCCACCAACCAGGACCAAAAGGTCCAGATGAACCGGGACCAATGGCCCACATGGCCCGGCCGGCCCCCTGGGCTCACGAACCGGGACCAATGCCCACATTGGTCCCGGATCTAGACTGAACCGGGACTAATGGGCTGACCCGGCCTAGACCAAAGCCCTGTTTTCTACTAGTGTTGGGTGACTATAAAGGTATACTACGGGTATCTCCTAAAGTGTCTGTTGGGTCGACACGGATCAAGACTGGGATTTGTCACTCCGTATGATGGAGAGGTATCTCTGGGCCCACTCGGTAATGCATCATCATAATGAGCTCAAAGTGACCAAGTATCTGGTCACAGGATCATGCATTACGATACGAGTAAAGTGACTTGTCGGTAACGAGATTGAACGAGGTATTGGGATACCGATGATCGAATCTCGGGCAAGTAACGTACCGATTGACAAAGGGAATTGTATACGGGGTTGCTTGAATCCTCGACATCGTGGTTCATCCGATGAGATCATCAAGGAGCATGTGGGAGCCAACATGGGTATCCAGATCCCGCTGTTGGTTATTGACTGGAGAGCCATCTCGGTCATGTCTACATGTCTCCCGAACCCGTAGGGTCTACACACTTAAGGTTCGGTGACGCTAGGGTTGTAGAGATATGAATATGCAGTAACCCGAAAGTTGTTCGGAGTCCCGGATGAGATCCTGGACGTCACGAGGAGTTTCGGAATGTTCCGGAGGTGAAGAATTATATATAGGAAGTGCAGTTTCAGCCATCGGGAGAGTTTCGGGGTTCACCGGTATTGTACTGGGACCACCGGAAGGGTCCCGGGGGTCCACCCATCCCGGAGGGCCCCATGGGCTAATTGGGGAGGGGAACCAGCCCATAGTGGGCTGGTGCGCCCCCCTTGGCCCACCCCATGCGCCTAGGGTTGGGAACCCTAGGGTGGGGGGGCGCCCCACCTGGCTTGGGGGGCACTCCACCCCTTGCCCCCCCCCAGGAGATCCCATCTCCTAGGGCCGGCGCACCCCCTAGGGGGCCTATATAAAGGGGGGAGGGAGGGGCAGCGGCACCCTTGAGTCTTGGCGCCTCCCTCTCCCCTGCTACACCTCTCCCTCTCGCAGTAGAACGGCGAAGCCCTGCTGCGGTGACCCCTGCATCCACCACCAGCCGTCGTGCTGCTGGATCTTCATCAACCTCTCCTTCCCCCTTGCTGGATCAAGAAGGAGGAGACGTCACGCTGACCGTACGTGTGTTGAACGCGGAGGTGTCGTCCGTTCGGCGCTAGGATCTCCGGTGATTTGGTTCACGTCGAGTACGACTTCCTCATCCCCGTTCTTTGAACGCTTCCGCGCGTGATCTACAAAGGTATGTAGATGCAATCCGATCACTCGTTGCTAGATGAACTCATAGATGGATCTTGGTGAAACCGTAGGAAAATTTTTGTTTTCTGCAACGTTCCCCAAGAAGCTTCCCTTTGAATAGGTTGGGGTTGGATCCACCCTTTTTAGGGTCGCCAGCATTGTACCGAGGCTTCGGATTATGAAAATGACGATTTTTGGCTTCGTAGTGTGATGTCATGAAGTTTGTCGCCTCCTCAGTAATGAATGCCTCGGCCATCGATGCTTCAATTCTACGTTTATTTTTACATTTTGCTCGAACCGTCTTCTGCATCCTCTCTCTTGCGTAGCACCAAGGATTTTGCACGCCCCCCCCCACCAATCGTGCCTCGGTCGGGAGATGCAAAATCAAGTGTTGCATTGGATTAAAGAGGCCCGGTGGAAAGATCTTCTCTAACTTGCAGATCAACTCCGGCGCCAACTCTTCCATTTCTTCTAGCATGGTAGGCGATAGTTCTTTCGCACAAAGAACACGGAAGAAATAGCTCAGCTCGGCCTGTACTAGTCGTTCATCCTCAAGAATAAAGCCACGCAACATCACCGGCATTACCCGCTCAATTCATCTGTGCCAATCATGACTCTTGAGACCAAATATTTTCAATTTATCAAGACTCGCTCCCCTCTTTAGATTCGTTGCATACACATCGGGCAATATCAACTACATTTTCACCCACGAGATAATTTTCCTCATAGCTGGCCTTCCAAGATTGAACCATGCCTTTGGCTTTGTCCAGTTCTGCTTTCCTTTCAGTTCTTTCATGTTTTGTAACGGTCTATCACATAGCGCCTCTTGATCGACTCTAGCCTTAGTATTATCCTTTGACTTCCCCTTTATGCCGAACAATGTACCAAATAGGGCCTCGGCGATATTCTTTTCAGTGTGCATCACGTCGATGTTGTGTGGGCAAAGGAGGTCTTTGAAGTAAGGCAGATCCCACAAGCATGTCTTGTGAGTCCAGGCGTGTTCCGAGTTATACCCCTTGAAATACCCCGGACGCTCTGGATCTGGCTCGAGAGCATTTAACTGATCCATGGTCTCTTGGCCTGTCAACGGAGGTGGTGCAGAGTTCTTGTCAACTCTACCTTTGATGAAGTTCTTCTTGCCTTTCCTGAACTTATGGCGAGGATCCAGGAACTGTCTATGCAAGTCGAAGCAAGAAAACTTGCGACCGTCTTGAAGCCAACGAAACTCAAGAGCTGCCTTGTATGTGGGGCACGGGAACCTTCGATGCACACACCAACCAACGAATAGCGCATATGTTGGCAAGTCATGCGTCGAGTACATGTACCAGACAAGCATTATGAAGTTCATTTTGCTAAAGGCGACGTATGTCTTGAACCCATTATCCTAAGCTTCTTGTAATTCGTCCTTAAGCAGCTACATGTACACATTCATATTCTTCCCCGAATAGTTGGGCCCTGGAATTACAAACGTCAAGAAAATGTTCTTTCTTTGCATAATCTGTCCTGGGTGGAGATTGAGTGGAATGACAAATACGGGCCAATAATTGTATTGGGCTGCTGTCAGACCAAACACATTGAACCCATCTGTGATGATGGCGACTCGAGGATGCCTTGGATCTACCGCTTTTTGCTCATGTAAGTCATCGAAGCGCTTCCACGCTTCACCATCCGATGTGTGTACCATCATCAGATTCCCATCTGCATCTAGTTTGGTTCTTTTGCCCGTTTTGTGCCATGTCATCTGTCTGGCTGTCTCTTCGACCACGAAAAGACGTTGAAGTCTTGGTACGATTGGCATATACCAAAGAATAACGGGGATTTTGGTCTGCATCTTCTCACCCATACCGTTGCCTACCACAACATACCTAGAAGACTTGGAAATGGGACAATAGTTCAAGTCCGCATACTCAAACCTAAATAAGGCACATCCTTTCTCACAGGCATGTATCTTCTTATAGGGCATCTTAAGAGCACGGAGGATTTTGTCTGACTGGTACAGGTTTGCAGGCAGTACATGGCCATTGGGTAGAAAGCATCCAAATACTGTCATCATCGCGTCGTAGCATTCTCTGCCTTAGTTGAATTGAGCCTTCAGAGCCATTATTTGTGAGATGGCATCCAGCTGACAAAGCTCAATGTGCTCATGGAGAGGACATTTTGAAGACTCCAACATTTCATTGAAGGCCTTTGCAGATTCCTCCATCTCATCGTTCGAGTCCCGAGCATCATCAAATTTTGCACCATGTCTTCCATCCCGGTACAATGCTTGTCGGTGCGACGACGAACCACCTCAGCTCTAGCAAGTTGGGCAGACTCACCATGAAATGTCCAGACCGTATAACCAGGCGTAAAACCAAACTTCTGCCGGTGTTTACTCATTTCAAGCTCGTTCCTCCTATGATAGTTGTCGCACCGGACATAGGGGCACCACCTTTCTCTCTCGCAATTTGCAAATGCGACTCTCACAAACCCCTTGGTTTTTGTTAACCATTCATCGGTCATGTCTTCTTGACTAGTGTGACCGGTGTACATCCACGCACAATCACTCATATTGCATAGCTAGTGGACACACAAGAAATATATACATAATTCAGCAAACCATATCCATCAGTTAATGGAGTTTGTCAGTTTTATTACGTCCATGCAACCTAGACGCTAATAGGTAAAGATAGGTCCTAATCCCACCCGAGTATGTGTAGATTGGGTTTGTTTTCCCATGCTCTGCTCCGGATCTGACACAAAATTTCGGCAGCACCTCCCCGCTGTTCTCTTGATACATGTCTCGGCAATAAGAAGAGAGGATGTGTACCCAGAGAACAACAGGAGGTACTGATGAAATTCTGCATCGGATCCGGAGCAGAGCATATGGGAAAACGAATCCAATCTACACATACTCGGGTTGTCCATGGATAACGTTGGACAATTCGAAAGAATCACGGTTATAAATATGCAAATGCATGCATATTGTAACATCCCAAATTTTCAATTTGGAATGTTATACATTAGATCATCATTGCATATCATATTTTATTGCATTTTGGTTTGATCCTAGAAATTCTACGCAACTCAAGGACCCACGGAGAGAGTTGGGGATTTCG
The DNA here is from genome assembly GCF_002162155.2 of Triticum dicoccoides. Classification (NCBI taxonomy): domain Eukaryota; kingdom Viridiplantae; phylum Streptophyta; class Magnoliopsida; order Poales; family Poaceae; genus Triticum; species Triticum dicoccoides. The sequence continues at coordinate 34,440,061 of NC_041380.1, forward strand.
TTATTTTCATATTCGAGTTTTCTCGAATTTTGAAAAGAGGATCGTTTGATTTTGATTATTTTCTCTATGAATATTTCTTTTATAAAAATAAAAGAGAGAGGATAAAATGACTTCCTCAAAAATAAAGAAATATCGTAGATTTAATATTAAAATCAAAAACGATTTTTATTCAGAGCTTTATCGCTATTGTATTTGAATTAGGAAAAATATGCATTTTTCAAAATTTCATTTTAGGCCCAAATAAATGTTCACCTTGTCCGACCTATTTTTATAGGACGTGGAAAATTTATTTCGGAATTTTTGGAGTCTGTTTAGTATTTCTTTCCTTTCTTTTTCTGCATGTCAGAATTGTTTAAAAAAAGTCAAACCGACTCCGGGTCGTACCCGAGCGGAACTCCGCCCGGGGGGCCTTTATAAGCAGCCACCCCGAGTCGCTGAAGCCCAACCCGCGCCACCGCCCAAACCCTAACCCTAACCGCGCCCCGCCGCCGCGCCTCGCCGCCGCCACCCGCCGCCCCGCGCCGCCTCACCAGAGCCCGCCCGCCGCCGCCGCCGTTCGCCGGACTTTTGCCGGAGGTAGCCGCTATTGCTGCCTCGGTTTTCACGAGAGAATCGACAATTTTTTTTTCTAAACCTAGATCCGTTTTTTTAATCCGGTTTGGTATATTTTTTTTAGTTATTTAGCGAACGACTGTTCGTTAATTCGTTTTAACGAACGGTTTTCACAGTTTAGCCGTAGACAGCGAACGTTTATTCGTTAGCCTGTTCGTCAGTTTTTCTTTTTCTTGGATTTTCCGCGATTATTTTCGATCGCGATTTTTGATCCGATTTTCGTTCTAGTATAACTTTTCGCTCGTTTATCAGAATCAGGCGATTCAAGCGCCTAGAGTTTCGTCTCGAAACCCTCTTTCTGTTTAACCAACTTAAACAAGATTTTGCTACTGTAAAATTTGACTTTAGTCCAGGTTAGTAAGCGAAGCTTGTTTCTTTCACCGTTTGAGTTGTGTTACTTCGTTTGATTTGATTCTTTTTGCAAACCGGAGTTCTTAAGTTGAACTTTCTGGTTAGATCTGTTATTTGAGTTTTACCCGTGTCCTTGCTTGATTGCTTATTGTATGCTTGTTTGTTTGTGATAGAGTACCCGGAGTGTGAAGCGTGCTACTACGAGTCTCTAGGTTTCACGGATCATCAGCAAGACAAGTAACACTTTGATCATACCTCTTTACTACCCAGTTTTGTTGCATTAGATCAATCCTCAAACATTGCATGGTTAGGATCTGATTAAATTGTGGGTTGGGAAGTAGATGAGGTAGTACCCATTCACCTGTTTATTATCAAACCTTGGGAGTTACTTCTACGTCGCTTATATTGCTATGCTATGCTCATAGATGTGGATTGGGTTTGAGAGTATTCATGACAAATGTGAGTATTGTTAAATAATGGTTAACTTAAGGTGGCAACTTTAATACACATCTGGGTGGATTGAGGCACCTTGGGAATTCCAGTGATTGTCTGTATTTTTGGAAATCCCGGGGTACCCTGTGATTCTCCTATGGACTGTCACCCACACTCAAAGGGATCATAAGATTATTCACGCTAGAAACTTCCGTGTGCAGCCACATGCCATTATGGGATCTGGCATAGTTGAGTAAGTTCTGGGAAACCTTTCCATGATGTGCTAGCAGATGTAGGGGATTGTATGTGTACCGGCCTATATATCGGTTAAGGGGACCTCTTTGGAAAGACTGTGTCTCGGTCATCCATTTCTCAAACATCTTGTAGTGCGAGAAAACCAACGGAGGATCGAGTCTTGTGGGGAAAAGTGCACAAACCTCTGTAGAGTGTACAAACTAATCATGGTTAGCTGTGTCCCCGGTTATGGACATCTTGAGTATCTAGTTCTTGGATTATCATGTGGATCTCATCACTCTTAATGATATAATTTGATTGGGGTTAATGGTTATTTTTAATTGGGATTGAGATGGGGTTTACCATTCTCAATATTCAACAACCACCATGATAGTTCAATAAAATTTATTCCTTTGTTGTAGGGAAAAATTGGCTTTTCACAAAACATATTAACCATACAGCCTCCACCAGCCAAATATGCATGTAGTGATAGCATTATTCTGTTCATTACTCTTTTGTGTTACCTTGCCAGCATATTCCATGTGCTGACCCATTTTTGGGCTGCAACGTACCATGTTGCAGACTTTTCAGATGACGAGTAAGGAGCCTTAGGTCGTGGTCTTTCACTCAGTGATGTCGTTGGAGTTGATGGACTCACTTTATCTTCCAAGCCTTCTGCTGTTATCGTATTAGATGGCCTTAAGCCATATTTATTGTAATAAGTTCTCTTTTGAGACATTCAATGTAATAAGTGTGTAATTGCTACTTTGTTATAAATCCTTCAAGTACTGTGTGTGTCAGCATTACCGATCCAGGCCGATGACACTTATGCACAGAGATCAGACTGTTTGAGGTCTGGTCGCTACAAAGATGGTATCAGAGCACACGCTGACTGTAGGACACGACCACTAAGCTAAAGCCCTAGATCACTACTCTCTTCTCATTTCTAACTCCTCTCCTTTTTATACTCTTTAGGATGGCGGATGCAAGGATCAAGTTCACACAACCGGATGAAGACACCCCTTTTTGGAAGCCACTTGAAGGAAGTCACTAGGTACCTGAACATCGGAATACTAAGCTTCACCGGGACTTACAACGCCACTTTACCAGAAGAGGAGCGTTGGATGATTCAAGTTCAAGTTCCAGGAAGGACATTCACACCTGTCACTGAGCCCATAGAGTTTTCTTTTGATGCACCAACCTGGAGTCTAGGAAAAGTATGGCAGCTCACATCACCATGGGACGCATTGGAGAAGTTTACCACAATGATCTCAAGGATACAATCTACCAGATTTGTGGGCACCGAGATGAGCAATGGGAGATGATCAGCACTAGGAAGGATAGATCGATTGCCGCTTTCATCCAGGAGTTAAACCAGCACATTCGACGCCAGGAGAACCAGATGTGCGCAGGCATGACAGATTTGAAGAAGGCGATGACAAGGATCACAGAACTGGAGGAAGAACTCAAGGCTACACCCGAAGATTATATGGAGGAAATCATCGTACTAGTGGAGAAGAATTACGACCTGACAAGGAAGCTCAGAGTTTTCATGGGAGATCCCGCGCTAGGAGGAGAAGATGACAGTTCCACTTGCCCGGTGAACTACATCATCATCGACGACACTGACTCGGGCCCTGACGATAGTGATGATGACTATGTTGATGAAGCTAGAGCAGGTATCATGGAGTCTTCGACCGATCAATTTTTATAGTCGACCACCATATCAGTAGTAGTATTCCACCATGTATATAGTATAGTCCAAGCACTTTTGTAACAATAGTTCTAGACCGATTGTATGCCCTTGTTTGATTGATTGAGTGAAATGTTTGTGTTTGTTTCATGTGCATATGGGTAGTGTTTTCCCCCTAGACCTCATTCTATTCTGTTTTCTCATCTTTTCTAAACCCAGCAGATGCCTCCGAGACGCGACAATAGGTTTGCTTTCCCACCGGAGCTGACTCAGTTGATCCAGCAGCAGAATGCATTGATGCGGATACTAGTCCAGAATCAGAACCAGGGGAACAACAACAACAACCCACCACCACCACCACCAGTTCATCACTTAGCCCGTTTTCTTAGGCTGAATCCGCCGGTGTTCTCCAGTAGCACCGAGCCGATTGTTGCAGATGATTGGCTCCGCAAGATTGAAAGGAAGTTGACTACTGCAGGATGCACAGATGCGGAGAGAGTGCATTTCGCCGCACATCAGCTTGATGGACCCGCAGCATCATGGTGGGAGAATTTCATAGTCACTTACCCCATCGACACTGTGACATGGGACCAGTTCCAGCAGGCTTTTCGCACTGCCCATGTCTCAGCAGGAGCTATGGCCATGAAGAAGCGTGAGTTTCACAACTTACGCCAAGGAGGGTGCACTGTTGGTCAGTATGTGAATGAATTTAGTAAGCTAGCATGTTATGCCCCAGATGATGTCGCTACAGATGCAACTAAGAAGGAGAAGTTTCTCGAAGGACTGAATGATGAGATGAGCATGCAGTTGGTGATGGCAAATTTCAATAACTACGAGGAGTTGGTGGATCTAGCTCTTGTGCTTGAAGGGAAGCAGCAGCAGATTGACAGCCGCAAGAGGAAGTATGGACAAGGGAAGTATAGTTCTGGAGCTCATCAGAGACCCCGTTTCACCCCGAACTCGGGAGGACTTGTTCATAACCATGGAGGCCACACTCATAATGGAGGAAGTACGCAAACCATAGTGGCCCCAAGAATGGGAATGGTAATGGTGGAAGCACCGGACAGAACCGTTCCAACCCGGCAACACCCGCTATGAAAGATCTAAACCACGTTACTTGCTACAAGTGCCAGAAGACCGGACATTACGCCAATGAATGTCCTGAAGCAAAAAATGGAAATGGCAATGGAAGCTCTGGGAAGAAGCCCAACCCTTTCAACAGGGGACAAGTGAACCACGTTAACATGGAGGAGGTTGAAGCCCAACCAGATGCAATAATAGGTAAGTTTTGGTTAAGTCCTTTACTGCAGTCGTACTTTCTGATACTGGTGCATCGCACTCATACATATCAAGGGGGATTTGTGGATAAGTATAAGTTGCCCACTAGAGTTCTTAAGACACCATGCTAGTAACCTCACCCGGAGCAGAGTATATGGCAAGCCATGGATGTTTCAGATGCCATTGACCATAGGTAGGCATGTTTTCCCCTCAGATCTGATAATTTTGGAGTCGCAAGGTTTGGATGTGATTCTGGGTATGGATTGGCTATCAATGTATGGAGGAAACATCGATTGCGCCAGTAAGACGATTTTGCTCACCACCCTAGAAGGAAGAAGGATCAAGTATGTATCCTGGCATGTTCCGAATAGGACGCAAGTAAATTCCTTATCAGGAGTTGTACATGAGGAAGTACCAGTGGTAAAGGATTTCCCAGATGTATTTCCAGAAGAATTGCCAGGCATGCCACCGGATAGAGACATTGAGTTTTTGATTGAGCTTTTGCCAGGCACAGGGCCAATATATAAGAGACCGTACAGAATGCCCACAAAGGATTTGGAGGAAATTAAGAAGCAGATTAAGGAGTTACTGGATAAAGGTTATATATGCCCAAGTTCGTCACCTTGGGGATTACCAGTACTTCTAGTGGAGAAGAAGGATGGATCGTTAAGGATGGTTGTTGATTATCGAGGATTGAATGAGGTGACGATCAAGAACAAGTACCCACTGTCGATGATCAATGATTTGTTTGATCAGCTGCAAGGAGCTAAGGTGTTTTCCAAGATCGATCTACGATGAGGATATCACCAGCTGAAGATTCGAGAGTAGGATATACCTAAGACAGCTTTTACCACAAGGTATGGGCTATATGAGTATACTGTTATGTCATTTGGCCTAACTAATGCACCTGCCTATTTTATGAACATGATGAACAAAGTGTTTATGGAGTTTTTGGATAAGTTCGTCGTGGTGTTCATGGATGATATTTTGGTCTACTCGAAGAACGAAGAAGAGCATAAGGAACATTTGCGTTTAGTACTTGGGAAGCTCAGAGAACATCAGCTATACGCCAAGTTCAGCAAGTGCGAGTTTTGGCTGAAGGAAGTTGGATTCCTTGGACATGATATATCTGGAGAAGTAATAGTGGTAGACCCCACCAAGGTTGTCACGGTCACAAATTGGGAGCCACCCATGTCAGTTGGAGAGATCCGGAGTTTTCTTGGACTCGCAGGATACTACCGGAGGTTCATTGAGAATTTCTCAAAGATTGTGAAGCCCATGACGGAGTTGTTGAAGAAGGACACCAAATTCAAATGGACTGAGGAATGTGAGGCCAGTTTTCAGGAGTTGAAGAGATGCTTGGTTACATCACCAGTCTTGATTCTGCCAGATCAACGCAAGGATTATGAGGTGTATTGTGATGCTTCTCGTCAAGGACTTGGAGCCGTACTTATGCAGGAGGGAAGAGTTGTTTCATATGCCTCACGACAGCTTAAACCCCATGAGTTAAACTATGCTACGCATGATTTGGAGCTAGCAGTCGTAGTGCATGCATTGAAGACATGGAGGCATTTTATCATCGAAAATCATTGTGAGGTATACACGGATCACAAGAGTTTGAAGTATATCTTCACGCAGAAGGAGTTGAATCTCAGGCAGAGGAGATGGTTAGAGCTCATTAAGGATTATGATATGAGATTGCATTATCATCCCGAAAAGGCTAAAGTAGTAGCCGATGCTTGAGCCGAAAAAGTCATGTCAACACACTCATGACCGGAGGATTGCCCAAGGAGTTAGCAGAGGACCTTCGCAAACTATGTTTGGAGATAGTTCCAAGAGGATATGTAGAAGCTTTGGATATTCAATCTACTTTAATGGATAAGATCAGAGAAGCTCAGAAGACGGACAAGGAGATTGCCAAAATAAAGGAAAGAATGAGTAAAGTAAAGGCTAAGGGATTTCGTGAAGATGAGCACGATACCTTATGGTTTGAGGACCGCGTATATGTGCCAAATGATCAGGAGATCAGGAAGTTGATTCTGCAAGAGGCTCATGATTCGCCATATTCAATTCACCCAGGAAATATCAAGATGTATCTGGATTTGAAGGATAGTTTCTGGTGGACCGGAATGAAGAAGGATATTGCAGAGTATGTAACAGTTTGTGATGTATGTCAGAGACTGAAGGCAGAGCATCAGAAGCCAGCAGGATTGCTACAGCCATTGCCGATACCCGAATGGAAGTGGGATAAGTTAGGCATGGATTTTATCACGGGATTACCTAGGACTCGTTCAGGCTATGACTCGATATGGGTTATACTCGATCGTTTGACGAAAGTAGCTCACTTCATCCCAGTGAAGACCACTTACACCAGTGCTAAGTTGGCAAAGATATACATGACCAGGATCGTATGTCTGCATGGAGTTCCGAGGATCATTGTATCAGATAGAGGAACCCAGTTTACTTCAAAGTTTTGGAATCAGTTGCATGAAACTTTGGGAACCAGGCTAGAGTTCAATACATCTTTTCACCCGTAGACAGATGGGCAGACTGAAAGAGTCAATCAGATTCTGGAGGACATGTTGAGAGCTTGTGTGCTAGACTATGGATCTAGTTGGGACGATAATTTGCCGTGTGCAGAGTTCTCATACAACAACAGCTACCAGGCCAGTTTGAATGGCACCGTTTGAAGCATTGTACGGAAGGAGGTGCAGAACTCCGTAGTTGTGGGACGAAGTTGGAGACCGACAATTGTTTGGACCAGATTTGATTAAAGAGTCTGAAGAGAAGGTTAAGCTGATTCGCGATAGACTCAAGGTAGCCCAGTCCAGGCAGAAGAGCTATGTGGATTCTAAACGCAAGGAGACAGTTTATGAAGTTGGAGACAGAGTGTATCTTCGTGTATCCCCACTTCGAGGAGTGAAGCGCTTTGGAGTTAAGGGAAAGTTAGCGCCACGTTTTGTGGGACCATACAAGGTTTTGGAACATATAGGAGAAGTTGCTTACAAGTTAGAATTGCCCGAAGGATTGTCACGAGTTCACGATGTGTTCCACGTTTCTCGGTTGAAGAAATGCCACGCAGAGATGGCTGAAATTCCTTTGAGAGATACAGTGCCGCTGGAATCAATACAGTTGGATAGCGATTTGACGTACGAGGAGAAGCTAGTCAAGATACTCAAGTTTGCCAGCCGAGTCACACGCAACAAGGTAATCAAGTTCTGCAAAGTTTAGTGGAGCCACCATACCGAGGATGAAGCCACCTGGGAACGAGAGGAAGACCTACAGAAGGATTACCCACACCTATTTTCTAGCCAACCCGAATCTCGAGGGTGAGATTCATCTTAAGGGGGGTAGGTTTGTAACATCCAAATTTTTAATTTGGAATGTTATACATTAGATCATCATTGCATTTTGGTTTGATCCTAAAAATTCTACGCAACTCAAGGACCCACGGAGAGAGTTGGGGATTTTGTTATTTTCATATTCGAGATTTCTCGAATTTTGAAAAGAGGATCGTTTGATTTTAATTATTTCGCTTCGAATATTTATTATATAAAAATAGAAGAGAGAGGATAAAATGACTTCCTCAAAAATAAAAAAATATCGTAGATTTAATATTAAAATCAAATACGATTTTTATTCGGAGTTTTATCGCTATTTTATTTGAATTAGGAAAAATATGCGTTTTTTCAAAATTGTATTTTAGGCCCAAATAAATGTTCACCTTGTCCGGCCTATTTTTAGAGGACAGGGAAAATTTATTTCAGGATTTTTGGAGTCCATTTACTATTTCTCTTCTTCTTTTTCTGCATGTCGGAATTGTTTTAAAAAAAGTCAAACCGACTCCGGACCGTACCCGAACGGGACTCCGCCTGGGGGGGCTTTATAAGCCGCCGCTCCGAGCCGCCGAAGCCCAACCCGCGCCGCGGCCCAAACCCTAACCCTAACTGCGCCCCGCCAACGCCGTTGCCGCCCCGCGTCACCACCGTCGCGCCTCGCCGACACCCGCCGCCCCGCGCCGCCTCGTCGGAGCCCACCCGCCGCCGCCCCCGTTCGCCGGACTTTCGCCGGAGGTAGCTGTTGCCGCTGCCTCGGTTTTCGCGAGAGAACCGACGATTTTTTTCTAAAACTAGATCCGTTTTTTTTATAAATCCGGTTTGGTTTATTTTTTCGGTTTTTATTTAGCGAACGCCCATTCGTTAGTTCGTTTTAACGAACGGTTTTCACGATTTAGCCACAGACAGCGAACGTTCGTTCGTTAGCCTGTTCGTCAGTTTTTCTTTTTCTCGGATTTTCCGCGATTATTTTCGATCGCGATTTCTGATCCGATTTTCGTTCTAGTATAACTTTTCGCTCGTTTATCGGAATCAGGCGATTCAGGCGCCTAGAGTTTCGTCTCGGAACCCTCTTTCTGTTTAACCAACTTAAACAAGATTTTGCTACTGTAAAATTTGACTTTAGTCCAGATTAGTAAACGAAGCTTGTGTCTTTCGCCGTTTGAGTTTTGTTGCTTCGTTTGATTTGATTCTTTTTGCAAACCGAAGTTCTTAAGTTGAACTTTCTGGTTATATCTCTTATTTGAGTTTTACCCGTGCCCTTGCTTGATTGCTTATTGTATGCTTGTTTGTTTGTGATAGAGTACCCGGAGTGTGAAGCGTGCTACTACGAGTCTCTAGGTTTCGCAGATCATCAGCAAGGCAAGTAACACTTTGATCATACCTCTTTACTACCCGGATTTATTGCATTAGATCAATCCTCAAACAATTGCATGGTTAGGATCTGATTAAATTGTGGGTTGGGAAGTAGATGAGGTAGTACCTATTCACTTGTTCATTATCAAACCTTTAGAGTTACTTCTACATCGCTTATATTGTTATGCTATGCTCGTAGACGTGGATTGCGTTTGAGAGTATTCATGACAGATGTGAGTATTGTTAAATAATGGTTAACTTAAGGTGGCAACTTTAATACACATCTGGGTGGATTGAGGCACATGAGGAATTCAAGTGATTGCCTGTATTTTTGGAAATCCCGGGGTACCGTGTGATTCTCCTATGGACTGCCACCCAGACTCAAAGGGATCATAAGATTATTCATGCTAGAAACTTCCGTGTGCAGCCACATGCCATTATGAGCTCTGGCATAGTTGAGTAAGTTCTGGGAAACCTTTCCATGATGGGCTAGTAGATGTAGGGGATTGTAGGTGTACCGGCCTATCTATCGGTTAAGGGGACCTCTTCGGAAAGACTGTGTCTCGGTCATCCGTTTCTCAAACATCTTGTAGTGCGAGAAAACCAACGGAGGAGATTGAGTCTTGTGGGGAAAAGTGCCCAAACCTCTGCAGAGTGTACAAACTAATCATGGTTAGCTGTGTCCCCGGTTATGCACATCTTGAGTATCTAGTTCTTGAATTATCATGTGGATCTCATCACTCTTAATTATATAATTTGATTGGGGTTAATGATTATTTTTAATTGGGATTGAGATGGGGTTTACCATTCTCAATGTTTAACAACCACCATGATAGTTAAATAAAATTTATTCCTTTGTTGTAGGGAAAAATTGGCTTTTCGCAAAACATATTAACCATACAGCCTCCACCAACCAAATATGCATGTAGTGATAGCATTATTCTGTTCATTACTCTTTTGTGTTACCTTGCCAGCATATTCCATGTGCTGACCCGTTTTCGGGCTGCAACGTATTATGTTGCAGACTTTTCAGACGACGAGTAAGGAGCCTTAGGTCGTGGTCTTTCACTCAGTGATGCCGTTGGAGTTGATGGACTGACTTTATCTTCCAAGCCTTCCGCTGTTATCGTATTAGATGGCCTTAAGCCATATTTATTGTAATAAGTTCTCTTTTGAAATATTCGATGTAATAAGTGTGTGATTGCTACTCTGTTATAAATCCTTCAAGTACTATGTGTGTCAGCATTACCGATCCAGGGATGACACTTATGCACAGAGATCAGACTGTTCGAGGTCTGGTCGCTACACATATTTATAGATGTAACCCTTTCGAACGAGAGACGCATAGTGGTCACGCATACTGTGGATTGAAGACACCTATAGCTAGCAAGTTTCATCGGCACAAAGACCGGAACAGAGGAAATGAATGGGGGAGGAGGAGATGTCATTTGTGCTCACCCATGAACGCAGGGGCGGAGCTCGTGAACGCACAGGGAGGTCGTTGAACACCAGACCCTCGCAGCGACGAAACAACTGCACATTTAAAACCACCAAATCAACACAAATATGATGTTTTTTATAATAAAATCGAAAAATATATGACCTAACTCATAATTCAACATTGACCTTTGGAAGGCCGAAGAGCACCTTTTCGGTCAACAGGAAGCCGAAGAGGTATCAGGGGTCGGGGTGTCTGATACGTCTCCAACGTATCTACTTTTCCTAATGCTTTTCCTCTTGTTTATCAGCCAGTGGGCCAACCTCCCTCTTTGTCGTCTGCTAGCAGACGGCAAAGACCTGGCTGATGGCAAAGCCATCCTTGGCCGTTAGCCAGCTCTTTGTCGTTTGTTTTTTGAAGCTGTTGGCAAAGCCATCCATTGCCATCAGCTAGCAGACGACAAAGAAGTGGCTGACGGCAAATCTTTTGATTCCAGTAGTGTTGGCTGCCGGCGGCGGCCGTGGCTTCCTCCTCCGACCAAAGAGGCCCTCCTCAACCTTCATCGCCGCCCCTACGCTGCTCTTCCTCCTCTCTCCGCCTCGAATTGCCGCAACTCCGCCGTCCCTCCGTCGCTCCTCGCTGCTGCTGCGCCGACGCCGCCACCTTCCGAACTGCCACCGCCCCTATTTGGCCGACGCCCACTAGTTTTTACATCTCCACTTTGCATCATCTATTGGAGTTGCTCTTTTACATCTTCAATGTACATCATTTATTGGAGTTGCCTCTTTTTTGGAGATGTAAATTTTGACATCTCCTGTTTTACATCTCCAAATATGCATCTTCTATTGGAGATGCTCTTAGTGATGCTTCTTCTACAAGTTGTCGACCTGTATGTTATGTTGGTATAAGTATTATATGTAGCTCGGTTGAATTTTGTGTTTTTTTAAGTCATGCTTCATCAATGTCCTTTTGTTTTGTGCAAGAGAATTGGAAATTTGTCCCGTCTACTGCGTTAACTGGCAAAGCCTATTAAGCACCCGTTTCTTTAGTTCGCGCAAATGGGCACATACTCCCACGCCGCGCTGGGCCGGCATGTTTTTTTTTTCAAAACTGGAGCAAAAAGGGTGTTTGTGCAAGCGTTGTTTCGAACTCAGGATCTCTCGTTGAGAGAGCAGCACAATGACCACCAGGACAACAACGAAGCAATTGAGCCTATAAACTTCATTCCTTTCCTTTATTCCTTCAGTCGCGAGAGCCCCTGGTTTTGGGAAGCTTCCCGAATCAGTTATTCTCACTGGTCCTTCCTTTTTTCTTGGCCCTTTTTCATTTTTGTTTTTTCCTTAAACACGTGAACTTTTTTCAAATTCGATGAAATATTTTCAAATTCAGTCAACTTTTTCTAAATCAGTGAACCTTTTTGGAAACTCGATGAACTTTTTTTCAAAATCGATGAACTCTTTTTTCAAATCGATTAATTTTAAAAAAAACCGATGAACTCTTTTCTTAAATCAACTAATTTTTTAAAAAACCGATGAACTTTTTTCAATATAGACACACTCTTTTTTCAAAATCGATAAACTTTTTCCAAATTCGATGAACATTTTTCAAAATCGATGAACTCATTCTTCATTTTTGATTTAATTTTTTCCAAAACAAATGAACTTACTTTTTTTCAAAATTGATGAATTATTTTTTCAGTTGTGTTGGATTTTTTTCAAAATCAATTAACTTTTTCAAATTCGTGAACTTTTTTGAAGTTTCTGGACTTTCTTTCAAATGTCATGAACTGTTTTAAATTCAGGATTTTCTATGATTTTTTTGTCAAAAGTCAACGGTTGACCGGTCAACTGGCCAGCTGTCGACTGGTCAACCGTGATCGACGGGAGCGAAGGAGGCGATCGAGGCAACCTGGGCCAGCCCAGTTCCCAGCCGCGTGGGCGCACGAACTGCCAACTGGCACCCATTAGGAGCTCTCGTGTTAACTTTCTCTGACTATTTAAATGCAGAGTTATTTTCTGGCCCAGGCCCATTTCGATCGCTCTACTTTTCTAGTCAATAAATAAAAGGCAGGAACCGTCCGAAACATTTCCACAGTTCTTTAGTCCCACCTCGATTGGGGAATATCAAGTTATACGGCTTAAGTATGCGTCTGCAAATGGTTCCGCTAAGCCGATGATGACTATCCTAGAGACCGACATTCTGAGCGCCCTGTGCGCAGTGAGGAAAATGTCATCAGGAATTAAATAGTCTGAGGCGACTTTTTTTATGCCACCGCTGTCGTATTTGTTTACCCATGTCAAATTTGCTTTCAATGACCATAGAAAAGATAGCCGTTCGAAGCAAAGTACAATGCCAAAACTGCTTTTGAAGGACGGTTTTTAAAAAATTCAGAATTCAACAAAAAAACATATTTTTACATTTCAAAAAATACAGGCATACATGAAGGCATAACTCACATGTGTAAATTTTCAGGACGAAATACGTTAAAATGAAGGTTGTGCAAAAAAAGACAATGGCTTTTCAAGACACGTTACTATTCATCCCAAAAGTCCATGATTTTTTTTTTGTGCATAGATCGCATCTCAATGTATTTTATTCTGAAATTTTATACGCACACACATCACATCATTGTGTACTGTACAAAAAAAATTACCAAAAAGTATGAATTTTGAATTTAAGAAAAAACGGCCTCGAAGGAGGCCGAGCTCCAAAACGCCATTCTCAGTTCAAAGCTCGTATTCCCTCCGTTCCTAAATATAAGTCTTTTTAGACATTTCAAATGAAATACAACATATAGATGTATGTAGACATATTTCAGAATGTAGATTCACTCATTTTGCTCCGTATGTAGTCACTTGGTGGAATCTCTAGAAAAACTTATATTTAGGAACAGAGGGAGTACATGCCATCAATGAGCCAAAATATGTCTAAAAACATCCATTTCTCTGACAAGTATTACCGGACGGAGGAAGTATTAGCTAAATAACCTCTAAAAGCATGGAGATATTATTAGGTTCAGAATGAAAAGAAACTTATGCCAAACGGATGTATCTAGTAATGAAATACATATGGATCCGAGAGATTATTATAATATCGCCATGTTTCTTAGACACCGAATTATTCTGCGTTGTCAGATAAGAAAAATGATGAGAGAAGACGATCAGAACAACTAACCAGCAGCAGACTGTTTAAAGGGCTTCAAAATCTCATTATGTTTCAAGAACTATTTTCATTCAAGTAGAACAGAGAAATTCATTTGAGGGGTAGCCTTAACATCATAATCGCGGTACGTTCTCAAGAATATTTCTATTCAAGCAAATTGTTCTAGAAAGAAATATACTGCCACCGATCTGAATTAATCACCGCAGCCTCTTGTCTTGAATAGAGGTTGCGTCAATTAATTCGGATCGGAGGGAGTACCTTTACTTTTCTTTTGATCCAAGTCCATGATGAATGATGCACTTGATAATAGTTCCCTTTTTAGTGGGAGGCGACAAAGACATGTCATACTACTTGTCGATGCTTGGGTAAAAGCAGAGATTCTGAAGTTGCTACAGAAAGCAAAAGCCTAAAAACTAAAAGATTATGATGATAGTTGGATAATCAATATTAAGCTATATTTCTTTTAGAGCTGATTGGAAGAATGAGCTGGACCAATGGGAGTTTGTGACATAAGGAGAGTATAAACATTACAGATGCACTATATAAAGTATATTGAGAAAAACATTATTACATCAGACTCCCTCCGTTTCTAAATATAAGCCCTTTCAGATATTTCAATATGGACTACATAGTACATACGGATGTATATAGACATATTTTAGAATGAAGATTCACTCGTTTTGCCTGTTACGTAGTCAATATTGACATCTCTAAAAGGTCTAATATTTAGGAACGGAGGGAGTATAACGTAACATAACATAGAGATATAATAAACATGTCCTGATCTTAAAAACAAATTTACTACGATTAGGGCATTTTGAAGACCGAGCTCCATGGAGCCCTTTATTTTGAAAAATTCAAAATTCATAAATTTCAATTTCAAAAAATTCTGAAAAAAATAAACATGTATGCAAGGATGTAATGTGTATGTGTGATAAGTTTCAGGATGAATTGCGAGCTGCACAAAAAAAACAAAATCATGGACTTTAAAGATGAACAGTACATATATGGTAAAAGGCCCCACATTTGTCTTTTTTGTGTAGCTCAAGTTTTAATGTATTTTGACCTGAAAATTTGCATACATGTACATTATGTATCTAGGTGTATCTGTATTTTTTTTCCAGAATTTTTGAAACTGAAAATTTTGAATTTTGAAGTTTTCAAATAAAGGCCTCCATGGAGCTCGGTCTCCTTTTGACATTTTCGATTTACTACTCCCTTTGTACATAAATACTAATTTTTTTTTATTTGTGAACAAAGGAAGAATAAAGTAATACGATAGGATTACGAGAAGATGGAAAAGGAACAAAAGAATATGTACCCCTCAGAAGCTAACACGTACCTTAAATAGCATATAGTAGTTCTTCTGTACGATTCATACATGTTCCTCTTTCAGTTGATTCCTTGTCGTATTTTGAGCCATCGAGCCTAACAATTAAATCCAAATCTTCCGCTCTTATCATCCTCGAAGTCTATCATAGGAGGAATGGAGAACCATTTAACAGAAAGTGATAGCAAATCTTTTCTATAGCCAAAAATTCCCTGTTTGTTGTGCTTAGACTTTGTGTCAAAATATTGTCTTTTTTGCTCATCCAACAGATAAAGTTCCTATACTTAACACAACTTACATACCTTGGCATATAGTGATCCTTTGGTGTAAGAATCTGCATAGAAAATAAATCAGATCCATAAGAAAGATATCAAGGAGTGAGCAATCCATTTTCATATCCTAGTCCATGTTGCAATTCCTTTCCCCAAATTGATTGTAAATCTGCAGGATATAATTCGGCTAGCTACAGTGTGTGAACCATGTAGTGTTCCACCTCTCCACTAAATCGCAACAGTTCTTGCTTCTGAGGTAGGAAAGGAATCATGGTCTAGGGGTACAGCATAACATATGGGACTAAGCACTACCTCCTAGCTCAAACCCCTAAAAAATTAACAACTTCTTACCTTAATCCCAAAAAACCTGAGCTCAATAATTCCACGCATACCTACTGGGTTTGGCCAAGCTTCTCGTCAACGAATGCCTACCAGTGGAGAATGTTGTGCTGCTCCAGGGTGAGGTAAGGAATAGATTAGGGGGCAGGTACTGGATTATTGCATAAAGTACACTTTTCATATCACCAGAAAGCAACAATCATGATTATAAAATCGAATGAGCAACTGGACCTTTGCCTAGCCCAGAATAGTAGGCCTACAAAAATAGTGCAATTCCGAACATCATGTGGTACATTACAGTTCATAAACAACAGACCCTCTCTCAAAAGCACAACCAGCTAAGGCTACTCCGGTGAAGCAAATGTCTAGGCCATAACATGAAACAGCAAAATAACTAAACTATCACTAAATAGTAGTACCAGCAATCATGTAAGAGCATCTCCACTGGCCCCCCAACAAGCCCCTCAGGGTGCCTTTTTTAGCGTCGGCGGCGAAACATCGGCCAAGTTGCGCCCCCAGATTGTTGTTTATCGCCGATTTGGGCCAAAATAACAACCGGCAAACCCAAGCCGAACCCAGCGCACCAGGGGGCGCCTGGGGGTACCGGCTGAAGCGAAAAGGCGCGTGGGCCCACGTGGTCGGCGACAGACCGGCCTATTCCCGCAGTTTTCCCCCATTTTCCCTCCATTGCCCAAGCACTTCCCCCCTTCTCCACCGCCGCTCCCGCTATTCTCCTCATCAGATCCGACCGCCATGCCGCCGAAGAAGTATGCGGCCCCTCGCCTAGCCACCGATACCGCCCAGCCAAAGCAGAGGAAGCCGAGGGCGCCGATGGCAAGGCCACAGGGCTTGTCGAACGCCGAGTGGAAGGTAGGCGTTGAGTAACCACCGATCACCAGAACAGGCTCATCACCAAGAGGGCCAGGGACGCGGCGGCGGCGGCGGAGCAGGAGAGGCGTCTCGCGTGGGGATGATGAACCTTCCGCATGGCCACTGCCCACAAGCTGCGTGAGGGAGCCAGCAGAGCGTCGCGTCGCCGGCCAACTTCTCGCCGCCGCTATGGGGGTGCGCGCCCTCGCCTGGCTACTCCGACGGCAACACGCATGGCGGCTTCAACCCCAGCATCACCTTCCTGCATGGCGCAGTGCCGCGTGCCTCCGGCCTCAACACCCAGTACAACTACTCGCCGCCGGCGTACTCAGGCTCGCCTGCGCCGCCTCTGCGCCGTGCCGCCCTACCCTTCGCACACGGCTCGGCGCCACAGTTCAGCAACACCGACACCAACATGGACGAGATCATCACAAGCGGCTCAGTCCCCGCCGCTTCGTGCCCCGGGTTCCATGCGCAAGACGAAACGATGGACACCGCCATCGACATGGACGACGTGCTCGACGACGCCAAGGAGGAGGCGGAGGAGGAAGAACAGGTGGAGCCGGAGCCGGGGCTGAAAGAGAGAAAGAAGAAGCGGGCGCCCAACACAAGCCGGGCGAGCCTCGCATCAAGTGGACGTCCAAGGAAGACGAGTGCCTCGCCGATGCATGGAAGACCGTCAGCATCGACCCGATCACCGGCTTGAATCAGAACACCGACACGTACTGGAGAAGAATCAAGACGGCGTTCGACGAGCACAAGCTGGTCGACCCCGACTTCGCCAACATCCACATGGATCACAGCGACAAGGCCATGGCGAACCATTGGGCGACCATCTAGGCGGCCTGCAACAAGTGACATGGGATCCTAGAGGAGGTCGCGGCTCGCCCGAAAAGCGGCGCCAACATCGAGGGGCAGGTATGGCCAGTCGTCGGCTTAGTTCTTTCGTCGTGTACTTCGCCGACACTTGTTCTTCGGCTGTGCAGATGGTTCGAATGTTCAACATGTTTCGCCAGGACAACAGCGACCAAGAGTTCAAGTTCCTTCACGTGTTCTCCAGGATCGAGTCGTGCAAGAAGTGGAGGGAGTGCCGACTCACTCTCGCAAGGCCAAGGAGACCTACAAGCCGGATGCGCCTGCCCCGTCGGCGGCAGAAGGGCGCCCTGATGGCAACAAAAGAGACAAGGCGGCGAGGGGCGCGGCACCCGCTGCTGAACGGCTGCAATCATCGATCAAGCAGTGCATCGCCGATGCCAAGAACAGCGCCGCCAAGAGGGAGGAGAAATCCGATGCGAGGTGGTCGGCGTTGATGACGAAGCATGACGTCAAGCTCGACCTTCTCAGGACCAAAGTCGCCGCGAAGAAGAGGAACACCGACCTAGCGCTCTTGATGGCGGCAGACATGTCGACGATGGACGAGCAGGTGAAGGCGTGGTACCTGGCAGAGCATGGCCTCATCTTGAACCAGATGCCTCGACAGGCGGCAACCGCCGCCTCTACGCCCACAACGACGCCAACACCGACGCCAAGCCTGAGAAGTGAACATGTGCGGACGCCCTGCGTGAGCACTGAAGCCACGCCAACGCCAACGTCGAGCCCGAGCACTGAAGATGCGCCCACACTGACCTCAGCCAGTCCCATGGCAGAGGAGCCTGCCGTTTGATGCGTTCCATGTCTATGATTCCTTCCTTTTGATCACCGAACTTTTGGGTATGTTTGATCGCCGACCTGTGCCATGATGATCGCCTAACCTGTGGCGTTTTTTGGCAGCAGGAAAGATAAATTAGAATTTTCGGGCGTTTGGGGGCCGAAACCTGGGGGCGCGACTGGAAACTCGATCGCCCCCAGGGCGGAAAAACCGCCGGCGCATACGCCAAAAGACATTTGTCGGGTGCCCTGGGGGGGCAAATGGCTGGAGATGCTCTAATGGTTAAATCAAAACCTGGAAAATGCACTCATGAACACCTACAGGACGAGATGGGCCTTCAAACCTAAGAAGGAGCAACAAAGACAAGGTGGCCATTGACAGATTGACGAGGAAGCACAAGGACGTGGCCGCTAGACTTCTCATGATCATTTATCCCCCTTGAGGCTGTATTTCCTTTCCTTGTGGGCTTATTTTTGCTCTTGCCCCCAGCCTGTACCTTACCTTTATTTTCTTTCGTTTCTATGGACCTCCGTTTTTTGGTTGGATGTTGTGCTTCGGTTGTGGTTTGCTTTATTTATAAAGCGGGGCGAGAAGCCTTTTTCGGTACAAAATTCAATTAGCCGTGGCCCTTTTCAGGAATCATCCACAACACCCTATCCTAACAACTGAGTGTGTAATCCATCCTCACACAATGACAAAAAAGTATACTAGAACACAATTAACGAATTCAACAAAAATAGATGTAGCTAGTTAAAGCCTAGTTTGATAAATGTCAAAGAGCAGTTTCATATGATTCCATTGTGTTATGTGTGTGCATCAGTTTTCAAACATGATATATATAAAAACAGGAGGGTGACAGAACCTATACTAGAACCTACTACAACGCCCCTTCGGTCAGTTTTGCATCAGGTTCACTATGGGCAGAAAAGACAACACAAAAGTTGAGTGGAAGAAAATAGTGAAACTAATCTGATATGTCTTGTGGTTCCACGTCCTATCGAGGGCATCGCTGCTGACCTTGGCAACACTGAGGAGGTCATGGTCCACACGAAGTTCTTGGGCCTAAAGCTTCTTGGTTCCTCCCCCAGCTAATCCACTTTCCGAGCTAACCAAGTCAAATCAATATAATTTTAGTTCCATTGTGAGTATCCAAGACGCTCTGAAACAACTGGATATTCTCCTAAAAGGCAAATAAAAAGCACTCTGAATAGATGCAAACTTTGAGAATTTCTTGTTGATTCAGTCCAGAGGAAGAGACGGCGATGGGGTGGTAGTGGGGGCAGAAAACGAAGGAATGCAGGGGTGAAGAGCAGATGGAAACGGGGGCAAACACAGCGGTGGTGCTCTGAAAGGAGCAGAGGCAGCCCCGACAACAGCGTGCGAACAAGAGCAAGGGTGGCCATGGCAGGAGGTACCACCAAGGAGAAGAGCAATTGCGGCGCGGAGGCGGACAAGCAGCGGGTGGCAGCCGGAAACCGTAGTGCGGGCACTTGGAAGAGGACGGAATGGGAGTTACACGGCAGTGTTGTGCGGCGTGTGAGGGTGAGAGGCCAACGAAGCCAGACATAGTGGTAACCCAACAAGTTTAGAACAAATGCTCATGTAGCTACTTTTTTTTCACCCGTCTATTTCCATGAAATAGTGAAGAATTGGCTATCAGGAATAGGGCTTAAGTGTACTCTCATTTCAGAGATGTGCTTGCATTTTTGCAATATATTCAGTTTAGGTCAACTGTGAGAATCAGGAATATGGCTTAAGTCTCAGCTACGCTTGCACGCATCATATTTGAAGTTAGCGAGCAGCACAAGTACTTCACAACCAGTCTTGAATCAAAGGAAATAACATCATATTTGAAACGATAAAAAAGAGGTTACACTTTTTCTAGGGAAAGATGTATGTTAACACACTAACTTATTAGTGATCGGATGTTTGAATGTAGCAAAACATGGATTTTCAAGGCTTCAGAGCGAAATGAAAGTGATCAGAAGACAAAACATTTGCAAGTAGAGCTTTCCCTGTTCCCCATACAGTATGACTACCTTGAGAGGCCTAAATCCAATGTCCTCATATAGCTCGGGAAGTTCAACTGGTTCTTTAATATCTTGAATTGGAACAAGTAAACCACCGACATCCGAACAAGACTCCAAACGTGTCATTTCAATTTTCATGACAGAAATCATAGGACCAACTTCACCTTGCAAAATTCCGACCACCAAGAGAACCTGAGAAAAAGACAGGTAAAGCTCAATAAATAAATACTCCAAGGCAGAATTGAAATTCATCACATCAATCAAACAGATACTCCGATGGCCTAAGCTAACCAGTCCTCTCTCTGAGTGTATAAATAAATAAACCACAAAAAGAATATGAGAGCTGAAGACTTAAATGCAGATTTCTATTGCAACCATTTCACTCTTTCCAATTGAATAAAAATATAATGACCACAGATTCTGCCAACTTTTCTTCTCCTGGTAATTGGAACCATGTAGTAAGGACCAAGAAACTTCAGAAAACCTGAAGAAGCAAACAAGTGGTAAATGTTATAATTTGAACAACTAAAACGATTTGATAGATATACTCTATGAATCTCAGTTCATGTTGAAATACAAATTATTCCATAGCATTTTGTGACAAAATTCAGCACAGCAGTCAACCTATTTCCCTCGTGAATCCGCCAAATTAGTTCTTGACAATCAATTCTCCGTGTAACTAGTAGGATACTCCTGGATACCCAAATCAATAGACTCCAACCGGTCAATCTTCAGCACCGTCCAAAGAGTCCTGCTCTTGTGATCTGATGGGGTAGCAAAAAGAAGCCTTATGGTGTAGCACAAATACAAATACGCATGATGGTGCAGGGAAAAAGAGTGAGGAGTAAAAGGATGGGGGTGACCTTGATGACGACGGCGGTGAGGAAAGGTGCTGGAGCGGCGGGCTTACTGCTCCGAGGATTTGTCCGGGCCTTCTCCTCGGGCTGCTACCGAAAGAAACGATTTTATCCGCCTCGGAGATGGTCGCTGGGCCGCCGAGACGACAGGGTTTGGCGGAATCGCAGCCGGAGAGGGAGTCCACGGCCCTTGGTGGCTCGCGTCGGCGCCGTCGCAGGATCCGGCATCGGCACCACCGGATCAATCCGGAATTACTCCTCCCGTCGAAAAAAAAATCGATCTTTTCCGGCGTCGCCACCACCGGATGAAGCCGGAGTTACTCCTCCAATTGATCTTTTCCAAGGGAGGGAGTACGGGACGGGGATGGCGGAGTTTGGAGAAGGGCACGGGGACGGGGATGCGGCGAGGAGAGAAGAATCGTGGGCCGAGGAGGAATCGGAGATGGGGAGGAGGGCGTCAGGAGGTATTTGCGGGTTTCTTTTTTATTATTATTATTACGGACGTCGCGATATCTTTTCTAGACGGACAAAAAAAATGTCATCAGGAATTTAAATATTTAGGCTTCCTTAGCGAGAATTCCAGAAATTCATTCCACACAAGAATCGAACTCTGGTTGTCAAGGAGTGAGACTACTACCCCAACCATTGGGCTAAAGCCCAGTTCCCGTTCAATTTGCTTCAACGCATATATAATAGTTTTAAGCTATTTCGTATTTGTGTTCTTCTCCTCGTTTAGCCACATAACAGTTTTTTTCTTTTTCGTTTTCTTTTGAGAATCACATAACATCTTTCTGAGACATGCATAGCTTAGCTGTACTGATGTTCTATTGCTAGCCCAGCCATGTATGAAGTTATAGTCCTTGGCTCTGGTTGGTCGACATTGCGGGCTTAATTTACTTTTGGATGAATTTTTTGATCAAGCTCTTATTGTGTGGAGGTTGTTTTGAAGTTCCGGTCCTTTCGAGGGAAGAAACTTTTGCTTTTGGTTTTGGTTCTTCAAGCAACACACACAAACAACACTGGTAATTGGGTATACCAAACAAAACCTATAAAATGTAGGACAGTAAAACTGAGTCTAACTTCAGCCCTCTCACGCACCGAGTGTTTCTGGCCATCTATTTTCCGTGATATGGGCGTTCCTTACCATCAGATATGCTGGGTTTTTTTACTTCCACCACACATTTGATTTCCTGGCCCAACTGTCCTAAAGGTCGGCTGCTCCAGGGGCAAAATCTGAGTCCTCTGGTTGCCTGGGCCTTTTTCCCCGGCCCAACTAGCAAACCACTCATATCCCACCCCACAAGCGTTACTGAAGAAAGGCCTGCCAAACGATCACAGTCGAGTTAGAAAAGAAATGCCTCATGAACCCTAACAGAGGAGACGCCCGGAGATGGCAATCCATATTCTCGTCAACCGCCACCGCTACGCTCGTCCGATCAACCTCCGCACATCACCCCGTCGTGAAAAAAGATCTCCACAGTCGGTGGAGTTCCCTTTCCCATCCCCATGACAGCCGACGAACATGGAGCGACCGACAAATCTATCCACCTAGGCGAGGAGATGTGACTTACAGTTAGGGCGCATCGTCCCCGGAAAAGGACACAAGTACTTGTCTACATCCATTCAGCTTCTCGATGAGTAGCCTAATCGATTGATCTGCACATGCTTAATCGAAGGTACAAACTGTTGTACGCATTGCTTTATTTTCCCCATTTTGGTTCCTTCTTTTCTTTTGGTTATTTGGTTTCATTTGTTCTAGAATCTGGCTCATGGCATCGGTGTGGAAGCTCGATTTAGTCGATCCGTTGATTTATGGTGGCACAAAGGTATGCGTCTTGTGAGGTTCTATCGCCAATTCAATGATGATTGATTGAGAGTTTAACCAGACATTACTCATAGTATAATGCACCGGATGCCGGTTATTGCAGGTTTGTTACAATTGGGGATTCATAATTTTCATTCCATTGGGCTTGCAGGTACGTGGGATGGAAGCACATCTGAGAGCAGCGATACGAGTCAATGGGATTGAAAGCAATGCATGGGAAGACATTAACATGACGCAATGGCCAGTACGGAATATTATATGCCAAAATCCGATGAGACGTCAGTCAACAATATTAGCTTTTGTTTTTGTTTTAGATTGTTAATATCTGAAATGCTGATCTAACAACATAAAATGTTGCAGTTCTTGTTGTGCACTGTACATGCTGAAGAACATCGAATTATTTACGGGAGTAAAACTGAGGTTGCAATATGACGAAGTACGTAGAGTAACACCTAAAATTCTGTCATTTTTTGAAACATATGGAACGATACTAACATATCCTCGCATGCAGGCCTACATCGACAAATTCAGAAGAGAGCTGCCTGTTGTGCTTGTCGATTCACCCTACAGCAAAATGAAATACAGGAGTAGGTTCAAGCAGTACCATGCTAGGCAATCAGATGCAGCTGCGGTTGAAGACGACGAGGATGCAAGCAGTTAGTCCAACATTGTGGTTCATTCTTACATGCGGAGTGTACACTTGGCCATAAAGCGACAGAGTAGGGTGTGGTTGGGTTTTAGTCCCGAAGAAGGTTTCCTAGCCGTGTTCTTAGTCCATTGCACATGAGTCAAGTTGTAAAACTTTAATAATATTGGTTACTATATTTTTCTTGAAATAAATTTGGTCTCCACGGGATCTCGTAGAAATCTATATTTGCTTTTTACTACCATGTGATAGTAATGGTGCCTGGGGCAACCCTAGAAGAATAATGGATTATGATATGTCTATTTTTATACGAGAGAAAAAGGTACGAGCATTACAATAGCCTCACAACAGAAGTCAAAAATACTGCCTGATTCAACACGCAATCCCAGCTATATCTCGTAGGCAGGCCGCAAAGCCAAAAAATAGAGCATAGGATAACAATAGTAAAAGCATGTACCATAGGGGGCCTCTGCAGGTGCTGCAACGCTGAATTGAAGCGATCACCTTCAGGAGCATAGTGGTGTGGCCATGGTACATCCATCCTGCCTCATGGAATCACATAGCATGTTCTGTCATAGCCCTGCAAAACAGAGGAAAAATTACTACTTGTACTAACCTTCTCAAGTGTGTGCATGTAACAAATGTTGGACATAAGTAAACACGGAAGAATGAAATGCAACATATGGAAGAATTGAATGGTCATTCCTTTCTCTCTGCTTTTTGCGAGGACCATTACTCTCCCTTTAACAAGGCTAAAACATCATAATAAGACTTAATAGCAATCTTGAAAAGGTGGATATCCCATGTGAATCTAATTTTTCATATAAAGCACATGCCAAGTCTGTTGATCCCAGTCCAGCAATTGCACAAGAAGAAGCGAGCATCATAAATATTGAGCAACATAAGCTATGAATTGTTTATAGTACATTCCAAAATTAATAGCTTATCATCTCTATTGATCTCTAAATCTCACCTATCAGCCAAATTGAAAGAATACATGTTGAATGCAACGATGGAACGTTCGTAGATCATGCAGTTGGGGTTGGACGAATGGGGCTGGCCGTCGAGGCCGGCGGCCAGCTTCATCTAGTCCCGCGGAACATGATCCATACCCAACCACCTTGCCATCAGACGAGACGCATGGCCAGATCAAAGCTGCACCCATGGCTGAGAAATGATATGTAGAGGACGCAAACAACCAATTGAGGTGTGGGAAAGAGGTTGCCTATAACCTTGTGGCTATAGGCACCCGCATGGAGGGCTGGGAGGTGGGATGGCGCCGACTCTTCGCCGGCGGCCGCCGCAGGAAGGGCAGTGGGCCTTCTCTCGTGTTCGTTGAAAAGGTGGTGCGAGATCGCGAGGGAATTGGGGTGGTGGAAGGGAGGGGCCGCGACGCGCGGCTAGATCCTGCCGGCAACGAGGGAGGGAGGGGCCGCGATGAGCGGCTAGATCCTGCCGGCGAGGATTAAAACCGTAGTGGCGGCAAGGAATAAACCCTAGCGAACGGGATAAATATCGAACCGAAAATAGCCTTGAAATTCGTACCGAGAATACCCTCGAAATATTTGGGAGGGAAAATCAGATCAGTTCGAAATATTTTTTCTCCTGAAAATGCCCCTCGGGGTCTGATATAATACACGTGACATCAGCGTATTGCATCGGATCTGGACCGTCGAATTCGCTCCGACGGACGGTCCATATTGTCTGGATGCACTGTAAAATGACCCTTATTATTTGTGTATAACAGTCTTGATAGAAAATCCTTTCCAACAGAACGGTTGAGTGCAAGCCTGAAAAATGATAAAATCATGGATGGTACTTCCAGTAACATAAATCAAAATATTGTTGCAGAATCTTTTCAGTCTGCACTTCCATCCATGGTTAATTCCATCAAATATATGTCAACTTAACTAAATGCAAACATGAAATGCGAGATTATAGAGATTCATGCACAATAATATAAAATATGTAAGATGGTAACGGAAGAGGTACTCTAGCAAAAGCAGAGGTACAATGATTCTAGTTTCACACCGAAATAGCAATGAATACATGACTATCAGGACGTGAGTAGTACAAAAAAAATGAGCATATGAGAAGCAGAGATAATGCCACTTGTGCTGATGTGCATATAAACCTATCGAATTCAGACTAGGTAATAATTGGGAGGTACCTTAGCGTTAAGAAAGTACTTGTAAAAATTGTAGATTTGCAGGAAGAACATAGTAGTGACCATTGTTGAAGAAGAAAGAGATCTAATTATTCATACTAAGTATATTATTTTTAAGACACCAATTTGCATTACTACATATAAAATAGGAATCCCAGGTTTGTTCAGATGAATGAATGTCCTACCACATATATACTTTAAAAGAACCGAAATCTCCTTAAAAGTTGACTAACATAGAAGACATGCACAAGAAAAATAACTCATTGCACATGAACAGAGAAGTATTGGAATGGCGATGAGCTCAAATATAAATCTAGAAATTTTACTGTGTGAAGATTTATATTTTTCTTATCTATTTTCAATGGGAATGTAACATGCACAATTTAGCACATAGTGGCAACTACAAAATTAGTGATCTGAATTAACTTAGAACTGAAGACACATGCTGCACTTTTAATCAGTTCATGCCTTTAAATGCCCTAGTGAAGAGTGAAAGATCTGATGCACAATATTACTATCTTTTAGAAAATAGCAGTACAGACTATGGGTATAGATATACATAGCCATGATGCATGCATGTAGTACGTGATCCCAGTTTCATCCATATACTTATGTACACGTATTGAAAAGGCAGGAGTACCTGTTGTGAGTATCAAACCGTGAACGACATGAACAGAGATGGATGATGGACCGTTGTTGCTACGTTTCTCCGGCAATAAAGCATCAACCTTAGCAGCAGACACAGAGGTAGTAGTACCTACTATGTGCCTCCTGTAGCCAGATGTGCTTGCCGCCATCTTGTACATCTAGCTCCTGCAGCATATATGTTGCCATCTCACTATCTGCTGGGATAAGATGGAGAAGATCGCTCAGATCTCTAAGACCGTCCACCCAGAGCCCGTAGTCTGGCACCTCCTTGCCTGGCTATAGCCTTGTAAGGTCCGAACTTGTTGGTTTGTCGCCGACGGCGTGCGAGTACACCATGGTGTACAACTCGCCGTGATGCAGCATCGCCAGTCGGTGGCAGAGACACTTGGCACAGGGTGCGCAACAACTCATGCTACCCTCCTCTAGCGTGTGGTTGTCGTCCCGTGGGTCCCAGAATAGTTACTCCGTCAGCATGTCAAGTCACACCGGTCCACATAATGGGGACAGATCGTCGTCCACGGTACCACAGCACCACGATGACACAATTTGGTAGATTGTTTCCAAACACTATGTTGCTTCCGCATAGTTCCTCTGGCGAGAAGGCTGGTTGGGTAGACCTGAACACATAGGTACATAACCTACCTGATCAAACGTCCACTCGATTGATATTTGCAGATTAATTTTACTAATAATTCCGTTAGATCATGGAGAAAAAAGAGGAGGACCTAGAACCAATCTGATAGAAATAGAAAGGAGGACAACATCACGACATGGAGAGAAAGAAGAGAGAGAATGACAGATTGATTATGATACTACCTCAAAATCCCTCCTTGTGGTACACCCTCTGCATGCTGACTCATCTCCACCAATCTGGAGATAATCACTCCATGCTTTTCACCATCCATGACTCTCTCTCTCTCCGAATAGGCTTGGGCATGACGTACGCCTTGGTTCCGTGGCCGAGGCACTGCTGATAGTCTCGCACCTGATCCCAGCGGAGTGCCAACTTCTCCCACGCCGTCCCTGTTATCTTTGTCATCCTGGTCAGCCTGCGTCGATAGGAGAGCCCATGTCACGCATCAAAACATCTTCATCATGCGCACTTTTGGCCGGCGGCGCATGGGCGGTTGAACGGCAACCGGAGGCGGCGCGTGCGGTGGTTTTTCGTGGGGACGTCGCGGAGAGAGTTGTGCTTTTTAGATACCGAGGGAATTGTTTGTGGGGATATAATTGGGAGAAAATTACGGGATTCTTTTTGTGGATAGCCACGTGATGTCCCATGTTTGAAGAGGTCCGATTTCCCAGCGTTTTTTCTCTTTCCTTTTGGTTTTCTATATAGATGTTAACCGTAAGTTTAAGAAGAGGGTCCAATTTTCCAGCATTTTTTTTCTTTCCTTTTGGTTTTCTATAGAGATTGCGATTGTATACATGCAGGTCTCTCACCACGGTTAATTATTTGATCTTAACCGTAGGTTTAAGATCCAAAGGTTAATTTTACGTGAGAATTAACGTGGAGGCTCGATTAGTGCTTCCAATTAGTAAATATAAGATATAAGATAAGATGGAGTGTTCGAGTCTACCACCACTTGTTGCAAAATGGATTTTAGTCTCAATGAGATGGCCTGGCCAAGATTCTGTGATGAAGTCGCTTCATTTCAGAATCATCGAAATGAACCGATCGGAATTTTTTAAATGTGGTCTTGCCCTAGCCATTGCACTTCAGTTGCACCGAGTCGTTCTGTTCGATCTCACGGGAAAGCCTAACGGTCAACTCTTTATGAAGGAAGGAACCAGCGAAACCACTCCTGTGAGTATTCGTCCCGTCCCACTCTTTATGGGGTTTTTCAAGTCTTTAGAGTATGAATGTAGTAATGAAGCCGAGACCCTAGTTTGTTCAGCTATTGTGGACTTCAGATTTGGAGTAGCACTTATCTATCGAAATCTTTCATCATTTACTTAAACGGTTGATTGATCATACATTGAGTACCATTTAATTGGAATTAACCGATGCAAGTCCAAGAAGGACTGGTCGGTGCTGCCAGCTGATACGTCTCTGTCGTATCTATAATTTTTTATTGTTCCATGCCAATATTCTACAACTTTTACTTACTTTTGGCAACTTTTTATACTATTTTTGGAACTAACATATTGATCCAGTGCGCAGTGCCAGTTTTTGTTTGTTGCATGTTTTTGTTTCGCAGAAAATCCATATCAAACAGAGTCCAAACGAGATAAAAACTTATGGAGATTTTTTTGGAATATATGTGATTTTTTGGAATAAGAATCGACGCGAGACGATGCCCGAGGGGGCCACAAGGTAGGGGGGGCGCCCCAGGGGGTGGCGTGCCCCAGACCCTTGTGGCCACCCCGTAAGGCGGTTGGTGCCCTTCTTTCGCCGCAAGAAATCCAATATCCGTATATAAATCGTGTTAATATTTCAGCCCAATTGGAGTTACGGATCTCCGGGAATTTAAGAAACGGTGAAAGGCCGGAATCTGAGAGCACAGAAACAGAAGGAGACAGAGAGACAGATCCAATCTCGGAGGGGCTCCCGCCCCTCCGCCGCCATGGAGGCCATGGACCAGAGGGGCAACCCTTCTCCCATCTAGGGGGGAGGTCAAGGAAAAAGAAGAAGGATGGGGGCTCTCTCCCCCTCTCTCCTGGTGGCGCTGTAATGCCGTCGGGGCCATCATCGTGTGACGGCAATCTACACCAACACCTCTATCATCTTCACCAACATCTTCATCACCTTCCCCCATCTATCTACAGCGGTCCACTCTCCCGCAACCCGATGTACCCTCTACTTGAACATGGTGCTTTATGCTTCATATTATTATCCAATGTAGAAAAAGGGCCTGTTGTCCCGGTTCGTAAGGGCCTTTTGTCCCGGTTCCTGAACCGGGACTAAAGGGTCGGTACTAATGCCCTGCCCCTTTAGTCCCGGTTCAATCCAGAACTGGGACTGATGGGCCTCCACGTGGCCTGTGCGCGGAGCCCAGGCAAGAGACCCTTTGGTCCCGGTTGGTGGCACCAACCGGGACCAATAGGCATCCACGTGTCAGCATTTCTATGGCTGGGGTTTTTGTTTTTTTTGTGAAAGGGGGGGGGGGTTGGGGGTTTTGGGGGGTTAATTTAGGTGTTTCATATATTGTGTTAGCTAGCTATAATTAATAGAGAGAAGTGTCCTCTCTTATGTCCGTGCTTGGTCGACGCTACGTACTATACATACGTATAGAGAGGACTAGACACGCTAGCTAGCTAGTAAGCAAACGAAGGAAACAGAAGATCGTCATGAACATATATGCATACAGAGAGAAGTGATATCGACCACCTCTCCTTCTCCGAGAGATTGGTCGAGCAACAAGTTCTCGTATATCTATCCGACACTACCGGCTACATATATACAATAATTATCTCTTACAAATATAATCATACGGACTCATGGTCCACATAGTATTCTCCGTATTCAGCGATCATGTGGTCAAGAAAGAATGCCACCAATTCCTCTTGAATTTCTCGCATGCAAGCTGGTGCTAGGAGTTCATCCCGCTTCCGAAACATCTAATTTGAAGAAGGGGGTCAATACATATATATATGAATGAATGAAACTCAACACAAATGATGGTAATAAAATAAAATTGTGAATGTTGTTATTTAAGTACTTCATATTGTTCATCAGTGTAGCCCCGCTCACAGGTCGTGTGGCGGATGGACTCGCAAACGTAGTATCCACAGAAATCATTCCCTTTTTCCTACCACAACCACTTTACAAGAAATAGAGGTCAATCAAACTGATAAGCAAGAATGCCAAATCAATAGGAGATGCGCGGAACATGCTACTATAGTACTTACTTTCGGGTGTCTAAATTGCAGCTTCTTCGGGGGTCCTGGAACTTTTTTGGAGATTTTTTTCCAAACCTTGCCAGACAAAGAAAACAATTACTTGATATATCAGGAAATGAACAAAGTTGCTGATATGGTGGATAATGATCGATTTAACTTACTTCTCGAGCATTTGAGTCATGTCCGCATAGTCCTAGGGATCTTTTCGTTTTGAGTCTAAGACAGTTACTAGTCCCTGCTCAAGCTTAATCTCTAGGAGAATATAGTGGTAACTGCACACACATGCATAACTCATCAATTACATTACTATAACCTTGACTAATATATATAAGGGAAACCGAATATGCACAAGACAGTAACACTCACTTGAAGTTGTAAGGAAAGAGTATTATATCTTTGTTTTCATTTATTACCAACGATCGTAGCAAGTTGGCCTCGGTATCTGTGGCATGAAATTTAACCTGAGTTGCATCTATGAGATATGTGTTAATGAACCCAATATCACTGACTTGTCTTTTCTTCAATTCGGCGATCTTCAATCTGCATAATATAGTGAGGATGATTATAAATACATGCAATGAAAGAGCTGAGCTATATAGAGAGACTTAATGACAGAAGTAGTACTACTTACAGACAGTAGCAGGTGACCGTTGTTTTATCGAGGGCCAATTGATTGAAAAACTGAAAGAACTCCTCAAATGGAACAGGCAACAGTTCAATCCAACGAGGTCATGCTCCTTTTTAACTTTCACATACAAAGTACTCCTCCCCCAGAGTCTCTACAGATTTTCAAGTACCAATCATGCAATCTTCGCATCATCGTTGATAGAGATCTTTCATCTTTGACGAGAGGCTTCCCGTACTCGTATCTTTGTATCTGCACCTCCATGGGTTCATAATGTACATCGTCGGGTAGGTAATCGGCAAGACTGCTATAACCGGGCACCATCCTAGGATCATTAGCAACATTGTCGCTAGGCACCTTGAGCGGGGGGCACGATTGCTTCGCTTGTTCGCCGAGCTGGGCAATTTGTTTCCCAGCTCGTCGTTCTTTCAGCCTTTGATCACTGACAGTACTTCCCGACCGCTCCGCTTCGGCAAATTCCTTTCCAATAATGCACTCATAGTTTCCTTTCGGTGGAGACTTGGGTGGTTTTGTCAGGGCAGCCAGAGTGCGCTTCGCTTTCACCGGATCTACCTTCTCCTCCGGAGGTGGATGTCTCTTTGCCTTCAACCCTTGAAACCAGTCATCCACTTTGGTTCACGCGATCTCGGTGTTCCCGTCCGGGGTCCTCTTGTATGGTAACTTCTCAGGAGTCTTCAGAGAAGGACCGAATCTGTATGTCCTCCCGCCTCTGGCTGTACTGCTAGACGCCGGCCGAGCAGACAAAGTGGTTGTCTTCTTTACTTGCTTACGAGGCGGAGGAGAAGGACTACGACGCGGCGGAGCAGCCGGAGTAGCGGCAGGTCTCTTCCGCCCTTGCTGACGAGGCGGAGAAGGAGGAGGCTGGCTGCTCGGGCGCATCAGCACAGGCGGAGAAGGAGGCGGAGTGCCGCCACACGCTGGAGAAGGAGCTGGTCGAGTGCCCTGTTTGTCACTCACCGGAGGAGGAGGCGGTGGAGGAGGCGGAGTGCCCTGACTCGCCGGAGGAGGAGGCGGTGGAGGAGGCGGAGTGCCCTGACTTGCCGGAGGAGGAGGAGGAGGCGGAGGCGTCCAGTTCGGAAGGTTGATGAGCTCCTTCTGCCATAGGCATGGAGTCTTCAGAGTAGACCCCAGCCTAGTCTCCCCTTCACCGGTAGGGTGGTCAAGCTGGAGGTCCTCAAATCCCTCCGTTATTTCATCCAGCATCACCCTAGCATATCCTTCTGGAATCGACCGACAGTGAAAAGTTGCACCGGGTTCAGTAGGATAAACAGAGCCAATAGCCGCCTTGACCTTCAAATTCATCCATTGCGTCATAAGGTGGCAATTTTGAGACTCCGTGATAGCATCCACGGGATAGCTGGCAGGAGCCATCAAGGCATGCTCCGGCTGAAGCAGCTCGGTGGAAGCCACGCTGCTTCTCCGCTGAGATGGCGAGGTAGCTTCGAGGAAAGCTTTGGCAGTACGTTTGCTGCGATTTGCTTCTCGTTCCTCTATCGCTTGTACCCTTTCTTGCAGCGCCTGCATTTGGGTCTGCTGCACTTTTTTCCTCCTCTCATGGGATTTGTAATCGCCTGCGTCCGGAAACCCAACCTTCCACGAAATGGAGCCTGGCATGCCTCGTGTCCATCCAGGGTGCTCAGGATTCCCGAGGGCCATTGTGAGCTCGTCGTTCTCTCTATCTGGAAAGAACGTCCCTTGCTGCGCTGCTTCGATATACTGCTGAAGCTTCCTGACTGGTATGTCCATTTGATCGTTCGTCCAAATTCACTTCCCTGTTACAGGGTCCAAGGTTCCGCCAGCCCCGAAGAACCAAGTCCGGCAACGGTCTGGCGAGTTAATTGTCTCTGGTTCGATCCCTTTATCAACTACATCATTCTCAGTCTTGGCCCACTTAGGCCGGGCTACGAGGTAGCCACCTGACCCCGTGCGATGGTGATGCTTCTTCTTCGCAGCATTTTGCTTGTTTGTCGCCGACATCTTACTCTTTTCCGATGTCTTGTGGGCCACAAATGCGGGCCAGTGATCTCTGATCTTCTCACATCTGCCCTTGAATTCTGGTGTCTTATTATTTTCGACAAACTTATTCAGCTCTTTCTTCCACCTCCTGAATAGTTCTACCATCCTCTTAAGAGCAAAAGACTTGATTAATTGCTCTTTAACTGGCTTCTCTGGATTATCTTCTGGCGGTAGGGTGAAATTTGACTTTAGCTCAGTCCAAAGATCATTTTTTGCATATCATTGACATAAGACACCTCAGGGTCTTCTGTAGCCGGCTTAAACCATTGCTGGATGCTGATCGGGATCTTGTCCCTAACCAAAACCCCGCACTGAGCAACAAATGCGCTCTTTGTCCGGAGGGGTTCAATCGGTTGGCCGTCGGGCGCGATTGCTATGATCTCAAACTTTTCATCCGAGCTCAACTTTTTCTTCGGGCCTCGTCTCTTTACCGAAGTTGTGCTCGATCCGGAGGGCTAGAAAAAAGAACAAATACTTAATTAGTATGTGTACATACCAAAACAATGAATGCATCAATTAGCTAGTCAGCAGAAGCTTAACTAATATATATACCTGACCGGACTTGGTTCGGTCACCGGAAACGTCATCACGGTCTCCTTCTTGCACCGGCATTGGGTCACCGGAGCCGTCCTCATGGTCTCCTTCTTGCACCGGCATTAGGTCACCGGAGCCATCATAATCATAGCCAGCTGCTTCCAAACCATCGGTGTCGTTGAGAAACAACGAGCAGACGGCATCACTTCCTCATGTGATTATGTCCCCCAACAACTCTTCTTGTACTTCGTCTCGGGCGGTGTCCATAGTTTCTACAAATATTGACAACATGGCAATTATTATTCAAACATGACAGATGGATATATTAGTGGCAAACGTAGAACTAATATTAATTAGTGGCCTCGACGCTGCTTCTCTAGGGTTTGGGGTAGCCTCGACGCTGCTTCTCTAGGGTTTGGGGTGGCCTCGACAACGCTTCAAGGATAAAAAAAGAAGAGGAAGAAGAAAAAAAAAGAGGAGAAGAAAGAATAGAGGAGTTACTCCTCTATTCTTTCTTCTCCTCTTTTTTTCTTCTTCCTCTTTTTTTTTATCGGGAACGAGGGTCGTCGAGGGTCACCGAGCGGTAGAGGAAACCCTAAATAGCAAGTATCGTGGGTGTGAGATACATGTGTCCGTTGGTGTCGGACACTACATCCACGTCCCACAAGTGACGTGGGCGTCGAAGCCCGCGCCACTTGTGGGACGTGGATGT
>NC_041380.1:34474734-34476298 GCF_002162155.2 Triticum dicoccoides
TTTATCGAAAACGAGGGTCGTCGAGGGTCAGGGTCGCCGAGCGGTAGAGGAAACCCTAAATAGAAAGTATCATCGGTGTGAGATACATGTGGCCGTCGGTGTCGGACACTACATCCACGTCCCACAAGTGACGTGGGCGTCGAAGCCCGCGCCACTTGTGGGACGTGGATGTAGTGTCCGACACCGACGGTACATGTATCTCACACTGACAATACTTTCTATCTAGGGTTTCTCCTCTACCGGGACCAACCGGGACCAAAGGTCTCTTTTCGGCAGCCCAAAGGGCCAATTTTCGGCAGCCCACGTCGCTTGTGGGACGTGGATGTAGTATTCGACACCGATGACCACATGTACCTCGCACCGTCGATACTTGCTATTTAGGGTTTCCTCTACTGCTCGGCTATCATCAACACCCTCATTTCGATAAAAAAAGAAGAGGAAGAAGAAGAAGAAAAAAAGAGAGGAGAAGAAAGAATAGAGGAGAAGTTCTTCTCATATATTCTTTCTTCTCCTCTTTTTATTCTTTTATTCCTCTTCTTTTTTTATCCTCGACGTCGATGGGAACCCTAAATAGCAATAAGTATGAACGGTGCAAGGTATATGTGGCCGTCGGCGTTGAACACTACATCTACGTCCCACAAGCGACGTGGGCGTCACTTGTGGATGCCCACGTCGCTTGTGGCACGTGGATGTAGTGTTCTACACCGATGGCCACATGTACCTCGCACCGTCGATACTTGCTATTTAGGGTTTCCTCTACCGCTCGGTGATCATCAACACCCTCATTCCCGATAAAAAAAGAAGAGGAAGAAGAATAAAAAAAGAGGAGAAGAAGAAAGAATAAAGGAGAAGAAGTTTTCTTCTCCTCTATTCCTTCTTCTTCTCCTCTTTTTTTTCTCCTCTTCTTCCCGACCCTCGCCCCCTCGAACACTTGGCGACCCTCGACCCTCTACCCTAGCTAGTTCCTGACCCTCGCCCCCTCGATCCCTCGAACACTCGGCACCCCTCGACCCTCTACCCTAGTTAGTTCCCGACCCTCACCCCCACAAACCCTCAAACACTTGGTGACCCTCGAACCCTCGGCGACCCCCTTCCCCCATCATGTGGAAGTTATCGGGGAGGGGGTATATCGACCCCCCTCATGTTGAAGTTATCTGGTAGGGGGTATATCGACAACGACATACCCGATACATACATACATACATAGCCACATGCATCCATACATATATGAACAAAATTAATATCTACTAATTAACAACCTAAATAAAAAACCTAATACACATCTGCATGCACACACATATACACTGCACACACATACACATACATACACATATACACTACACACATGCATACATATCTCAAAAAAACTAACAGAGGCCGACGGCGGAGGCGGGGTGCGGCGGCAAACCGGCGGTGGCGCGGCCAGGCGGCGGCGTCGAGGCAGAGCACGGCGGGCGGCGGCGGCGAACCGGCGGCGGCGCGGCAAGCAGAGCACGGTCAGGCGGCGTCGTTAGGGCAGAGCACGGCGGGCGGCGGCGTCGGGGCGCAGCAAGAGAGCACGGCT
>NC_041380.1:34476946-34513286 GCF_002162155.2 Triticum dicoccoides
ACCGGGACTAAAGAGGGGCATTGGTCACGGTTCGTGGCACCAACCGTGACCAATGCCCCCTTTAGTCCCGGTTGGTGCCACCAACCGGGACCAAAGGCCTTGTGCTGCCCCGCGCCCAAATGTTTAGTCCCACCTCGCTAGTTGAGAGGGAGCCGCACCTGTTTATAAGGTGCGGTGCCCCTTCCCTCTCGAGCTCCTCTCTAAAGTAGGCTTTCGGGCCTAACCGTGCAATGTGTGCCTGTGGGCCTACTGGGCCTCCTGCGGGCCTGTATCCTGGCCCATGGTAGGGTTTCTAGTCGTATTCAAGCCGTGGGTGCCCAGTAGGTGGCACTTTTTTTGTTTTTTTGTTTCTACTTACAACAAAATACTTATTGTTGCTATATTTAATTTTTTTTCCAGTTTTTTGTTTTGTTTTCTGCATTATTTATTTTCTTTTGTTTTTTGCTTTATTTTTTAATTCTTTTTGCTTCTATTTTTAGAAAAATTATAAACTTTCTGTTAGTGCCATTAGTTTTCAAATTTGAAAACATTTTTTTTGTTTTTTTGTTTTCTTTGTTGCTTTATTTATTTTATTTTGTGATTAACTTTACTATAAAAATAGTTTTTTCCTGTTTTTTTGATTATTTATTTTCTTTTGTTTTTTGCGTTAATTTTTAATTCTGTTTGCTTTTAGGTTAGCAAAATTGTAAACTTTCTGTTAGTGCAATTAGTTTTAGAAAAATTATAAACTTTCTGTTAGTGCCATTAGTTTTCAAATTTGAATAGTTAAAATTTGAATTCTTTGAAAATTGTTTGAATCACAAGTTTGTGATTAACTTACTAAAAAATGAGAATATATACGCTTATAGAGAAAATTCAACCTAAATTCCTAGTAAATTTCTATGAATTTCAGAGAAATTCACTATGAATTTAGGTTAAACTTTTCTCTATTAGGGCATCTATTTTCACTTTGAGAGGAGCTCAACAAGGCAGAGAGGGAAGGGCTTATAAACCGGTGTGAGCCCCCTTCAGTTGGCGAGGTGGGACTAAACTCTGCCCGCAACGAGGACCAACCCTTTAGTCCCGGTTTGTGGCACAAACCGGGACTAATGGTCATGGGCCAGGGGCGAGGAGCAAAATTATTAACTTTCTGTTAGTGCCATTAGTTTTAGAAAGTTGAAAGTTGAAAGTTGGCATGGGCCAGGGACTAATGGTCATGGTATTACGAGGGCCGAACCATAAGACATGAAAGCATTTCAAATGAACTCTGAAAAAGTTGAAAGTTGGCATGGTATCATAATTTCACTCACATAGCATGTGCATGTACAAAACGGACAATGGTAGCATGTTCGTGTGTTACAAAGTTGGCATGGTATCATCATAATAGTTGCGGGAGAAAGTCTTCACTTTTTCTTTGCTTGTGTCATTTGCTTATTGCGCCGTAACCATGGATAATCTTCATTGTTTATCAGGATGCTTGGGTCAGCCTTGACATTGAAGGGAGGAATTTCATGAAACTTTTCATAATCTTCAGACATGTTTGTCTTGCCGTCCACTCCCAGGATGTCCCTTTTTCCTGAAAGAACTATGTGGCGCTTTGGCTCATTGTATGATGTATTCGCTTCCTTATCTTTTCTTTTTCTCGGTTTGGTAGACATGTCCTTCACATAGATAACCTGTGCCACATCATTGGCTAGGACGAACGGTTCGTCAGTGTACCCAAGATTTTTTAGATCCACTGTTGTCATTCCATACTGTGGGTCTACCTGTACCCCGCCGCCTAACAGATTGACCCATTTGCACTTAAAAAAAGGGACCTTAAAATCAGGTCCATAGTCAAGTTCCCATATGTCCACTATGTAACCATAATATGTGTCCTTTCCGCTCTCGGTTGCTGCATCAAAGCGGACACCGCTATTTTGGTTGGTGCTCTTTTGATCTTGGGCGATCGTGTAAAATGTATTCCCATTTATCTCGTATCCTTTGTAAGTCAATACAGTCAAAGATGGTCCCCTGGACAACAAGTACAACTCATCACAAACAGTGTTGTCACCTCTGAGACATGTTTCCAACCAACTGCTGAAATTCCTGATGTGTTCACATGTAATCCAGTCGTCGCACTGCTCCGGGTGTTTGGAGCGCAGACTGTTCTTGTGTTCATCGACATACGGGGTCACCAAGGTAGAGTTCTGTAGAACTGTGTAGTGTGCTTGAGACCAAGAATATCCGTCCCTGCATATTATTGAGTCTCTTCCAAGAGTGTCGTTTCCAGTCAGTCTCCCCTCATACCGCAATTTAGGGAGACCTATCTTCTTAAGGCCAGGAATGAAGTCAACACAAAACCCGATAACATCCTCTGTTTGATGGCCCATGGAGATGCTTCCTTCTGGCCTAGCGCGGTTACGGATATATTTCTTTAGGACTCCCATGAACCTCTCAAAGGGGAACATATTGTGTAGAAATACGGGCCCCAGGATGACAATCTCGTCGACTAGATGAACTAGGACGTGCGTTATGATATTGAAGAAGGATGGTGGGAACACCAGCTCGAAACTGACAAGACATTGCGCCACATCACTCCTTAGCCTTGGTACGATTTCTGGATCGATCACCTTCTGAGAGATTGCATTGAGGAATGCACATAGCTTCACAATGGCTAATCAGACGTTTTCCGGTAGAAGCCCCCTCAATGCAACCAGAAGCAGTTGCGTCATAATCACGTGGCAGTCATGAGACTTTAGGTTCTGAAACTTTTTCTCTGGCATATTTATTATTCCCTTTATATTCGATGAGAAGCCAGTCGTGACCTTCATACTGAGCAGGCATTCAAAGAAGATTTCTTGCTCTTCTTTCGTAAGAGCGTAGCTGGCAGGACCTTTATACTGCTTTGGAGGCTTGCCGTCTTTTTCGTGCAAACGTTGCAGGTCCTCCCGTGCCTTAGGTGTATCTTTTGTCTTCCCATACACGCCCAAGAAGCCTAGCAGGTTCACGCAAAGGTTCTTCGTCACGTGCATCACGTCGATTGAGGAGCGGACCTCTAGGTCTTTCCAGTAGGGTAGGTCCCAAAATATAGATTTCTTCTTCCACATGGGTGCGTGTCCCTCAGCGTCATTCGGAACAGCTAGTCCACCGGGACCCTTTCCAAAGATTACATAGTGTAAATCATTAACCATAGCAAGTACGTGATCACCGGTACGCATGGCGGGCTTCTTCCGGTGATCTTCCTCGCCTTTGAAATGCTAGCCTTTCTTTCAGCATTGATGGTTGGTCGGAAGAAATCGACGATGGCCCAGGTACACATTCTTCCTGCATTTGTCCAGGTATATACTTTCAGTGTCATCTAAACAGTGCGTGCATGCATGGTATCCTTTGTTTGTCTGTCCTAAAAGGTTACTGACAGCGGGCCAATCGTTGATGGTCACGAACAGCAACACCTTAAGGTTAAATTCCTCCTGTCTGTGCTCATCCCACGTACGTACACCGTTTCCATTCCACAGCTGTAAAAGTTCTTCAACTAATGGCCTTAGGTACACATCAATTTCGTTGCCGGGTTGCTTAGGGCCTTGGATGAGAACTGACATCATAATGAACTTCCGCTTCATGCACATCCAAGGAGGAAGGTTATACATACATAGAGTCATGGGCCAGGTGTTATGATTGCTGCTCTGCTCCCCGAAAGGATTAATGCCATCCGTGCTTAAAGCAAACCATACATTCCTTGGGTCCTTTGCAAACTCATCCCAGTACTTTCTCTCGATTTTTCTCCACTGCGACCCGTCAGCGGGTGCTCTCAACTTCCCATCTTTCTTTCGGTTCTCACTGTGCCATCGCATCAACTTGGCATGCTCTTCGTTTCTGAACAGACATTTCAACTGTGGTATTATAGGATCATACCACATCACCTTCGCAGGAACCCTCTTCCTGGGGGGCTCGCCGTCAACATCACCAGGGTCATCTCGTCTGATCTTATACTGCAATGCACCGCATACCGGACATGCGTTCAGATCCTTGTATGCACCGCGGTAGAGGATGCAGTCATTAGGGCATGCATGTATCTTCTCACCTCCAATCCTAGAGGGCATACGACCTTCTTTGCTGCATATGTACTGTCGGGCAATTCGTTATCCTTTGGAAGCTTCTTCTTCAATATTTTTAGTAGCTTCTCAAATCCTTTGTCAGCCACAGCATTCTCTGCCTTCCACTGCAGCAATTCCAGTACGGTACCGAGCTTTGTGTTGCCATCTTCGCAATTGGGGTATAACCCTTTTTTGTGATCCTCTAACATGCGATCGAACTTCAGTTTCTCCTTTTGACTTTTGCATTGCGTCCTTGCATCGACAATGACCCGGCGGAGATCATCATCATCGGGCACATTGTATGGTTCCTCTTGATCTTCAGCAGCTTCACCCGTTGCAGCATCATTGGGCACATCGTCTGGTTCCTCTTGATCTTCACCAGCTCCCCCAGTTGCAGCATCACCGTATTCAGGGGGCACATAGTTGTCATCATACTCTTCTTCTTCGCCGTCTTCCATCATAACCCCTATTTCTCCGTGCCTCGTCCAAACGTTATAGTGTGGCATGAAACCCTTGTAAAGCAGGTGGGAGTGAAGGATTTTCCGGTTAGAGTAAGACCTCGTATTCCCACATTCAGTGCATGGACAACACATAAAACCATTCTGCTTGTTTGCCTCAGCCGCATTGAGAAACTCATGCACGCCCTTAATGTACTCGCAGGTGTGTCTGTCACCGTACATCCATTGCCGGTTCATCTGCATGCATTATATATAATTAAGTGTCCAAACTAATAGAAGTTCATCATCACATTAAAACCAAAGTGCATACATAGTTCTCATCTAACAACATATAGCTCTCCAGAGCATCTAATTAATTAAACCATACATTGAAACTATGTAAAACATTTCAATGCGAAAACAAATGTGATCATAATCGCAACCAAGGTAACAATTGATCCAACGGCATAATGATACCAAGCCTCAGTATGAATGGCATATTTTCTAATCTTTCTAATCTTCAAGCGCATTGCATCCATCTTGATCTTGTGATCATCGATGACATCCGCAACATGCAACTCCAATATCATCTTCTCCTCCTCAATTTTTTTTATTTTTTCCTTCAACAAATTGTTTTCTTCTTCAACTAAATTTAACTTCTCGACAATAGGGTCGGTTGGCATTTCCGATTCACATACATCCTACATAAATAAAATCTATCTCATGTTGGTCGGCATAATTTTCATAAACAATAAATGAACCAATAGTTATAAAGATAATATATATACCACATCCGGATCATAGACATGACGAGGGCCGACGGGGGCGGATACCAAAACCATCGCACTATATAAGATGCAATAATAAAAGTAAGAAAATAATACAAGTATTTATGTAAAAATACAAGTAAGAATATTTTTCCTTTCACAAAGAAGATAAGAACAAGAGGCTCACTACGGTGGTGCCGGTGATGAGCTCGGCGCGGGTGATCGACGGCGGTGAAGATGGGGACGGGGCGTGACGGACCGCTAAACCTAGACAAATATTATGGAAAATGGAGTTTGGAGGTCGAGCTTGGAGAGGAGAAAGCATAAGTAGTGTGGCTCGGGCATTCCATCAAACACCTTGTGTGCATAGGAGGTGAGCTAGAGCACCACCAAGCCCTCTCCCCCTCGGCCAGAGAAAAACAGAGCACTGGGGTGCTCTGCTCGCGAGCGAGGGGTATATATAGGCACCTCATTGGTCCCGGTTGGTGACATGAGCCGGGACTAAAGGGGAGCCTTTGGTCTCGGTTCAAGCCACGAACCGGGACCAATGGTGGTGGGCCAGGAGCGAGGCCCATTGGTCCCGGTTCATCCCACCAACCGGGACCAAAAGGTCCAGATGAACCGGGACCAATGGCCCACGTGGCCCGGCCGGCCCCCTGGGCTCACGAACCAGGACCAATGCCCACATTGGTCCCGGTTCTGGACTGAACCGGGACTAATGGGCTGACCCGGCCTGGACCAAAGCCCTGTTTTCTACTAGTGTGTGTTGCCATCTTATGATGTCTGAGTAGATTTTCTTTGTACTATCGGTAACTGGTGAATTGCTATGATTGGTTTAATTTGCTTGTGGCTATGTTGATGTCCTTTGGTGCCCATCATATTAGCGCACACGTGGATCACACCATAGGGTTAGTTGTATGTTGATAGGACTATGTATTGGAGGGCAAGAGTGATAGAAGCTTCAACCTAGC
The DNA here is from genome assembly GCF_002162155.2 of Triticum dicoccoides. NCBI lineage: Eukaryota > Viridiplantae > Streptophyta > Magnoliopsida > Poales > Poaceae > Triticum > Triticum dicoccoides. The sequence goes on from NC_041380.1 coordinate 34,483,177, forward strand.
ATAGAAATTGACGCATACGGGAGTGAAGGGGGACCAATATATCTTAATGCTATGGTTGGGTTTTACCTTAATGAAGTTAGTAGTCGCGGATGCTTGCTAATAGTTCCAACCAGAAGTGCATAGAATTGCAAGTCAGGGATGACATGCTAGCAGTGGCCTCTCCCACATAAAACTTGCTATTGGTCTAGTAACGTAGTCAATTGCTTAGGGACAATTTTGCAACCCCTACCACCACTTCTCCACACTCGCTATACTAACTTTATTTGCTTCTTTACCTAAGCAGCCCCTAGTTTTTATTTACCTGCTCTTTATACTCTTGCAAATCTATCCCACAACACCTACAAAGTACTTCTAGTATTATACTTGTTCTAGGAAAAGCAAACATCAAGCGTGCATAGAGTTGTATCGATGGTCGATAGAACTTTAGGGAATATTTGTTCTACCTTTAGCTCCTCGTTGGACACTCTTACTTATCGAAAGAGGCTACAATTGATCCCCTATACTTGTGGGTTATCAAGACCTTTTTCTGGCGCCGTTGCCGGGGAGCAATAGTGTGGGGTGAATATTCTCATGTGTGCTTGTTTTCTTTATCACTAAGTAGATTTTATTTTCTTTTCTAAGTTGTTCTCTATCTTTAGTTATGGATATGGAACACGAAATACCAAAAAATTAGGTGTACTTGCTACTCATGGAGATGGGGAACCTCTCATTATGTGAAATTACTACTTTAATAATCCTGAGAAAACCCCATTCAATTATATGATGGGAGAGACGTTGGGTCAACGTGAATACTTTAGGAATTATCGCTTGACACAAAAATGGAAACAATTATGGGATCAAATTTATATGTTGCGTTGATATGCTCGGCAACTATGTTTGAGATATGATTATACTTGTTGCTCTAGGATGAAGGCTCCACACCTTCCCTTTTCATGCAAATTTAATGATAATGAAACCTTAGCTTCTTATGCTAATGGTATATATGATTACTATGATGTTGAACAATTTGAAGAATTTGTTGCTTTTAAGGGTGCTTACGAAAATGAATCTTTGTTTGAAAAGTATGAACCTTTTGATGATGATGTTTATGTTGGGGATCGTAGCAGAAATTAAAAAATTTCTATGCATCACCAAGACCAATCTATGGAGTACTCTAGCAACGAGAGGGGTAGGAGTGCATCTACATACCCTTGTAGATCACGAGCGGAAGCGTTCAAGTGAACGGGGTTGATGGAGTCGTACTCGTCGTGATCCAAATCACCGATGACCGAGTGCCGAACGGACGGCACCTCCACGTTCAACACACGTACGGTTGGGGAAGACGTCTCCTCCTTCTTGATCGAGCAAGGGGGTAGGAGAGGTTGACAGAGATCCAGCAGCACGACGGCGTGGTGGTGGATGCAACGGGGTCTCGGCAGGGCTTCGCCAAGCTCTACGAGAGGGAGAGGTGTTACGGGAGGGAGAGGGAGGCGCCAGGGGCTGGGGTGCGGCTGCCCTCCCTCCCCCCCATTATATATAGGCCCCCTGGGGCAGCAGCCCTAGGAGATGCAATCTCCAGGGGGCGGCGACCAAGGGTGGTGGCTTGCCCCCCAAGCCAAGTGGGGCGCCCCCACCCCTAGGGTTTCCAACCCTAGGCGCAGGGGGAGGCCCAAGGGGGGGGGGGCGCACCAGCCCACCAGGGGCTGGTTCCCCTCCCACTTCAGCCCATGGGGCCCTCCGGGATAGGTGGCCCCACCCGGTGGACCCCCGGGACCCTTCCGGTGGTCCCGGTACAATACCGATTACCCCTGAAACTTTCCCGATGGCCGAAACTTGACTTCCTATATATAAATCTTTACCTCTGGACCATTCCGGAACTCCTCGTGACGTCCGAGATCTCATCCGGGACTTCGAACAACTTTCGGGTTGCTGCATACTAATATCTCTACAACCCTAGCGTCACCGAACCTTAAGTGTGTAGACCCTACGGGTTCGGGAGACATGCAGACATGACCGAGACGACTCTCCGGTCAATAACCAATAGCAGGATCTGGATACCCATGCTGGCTCCCACATTCTCCTCGATGATCTCATCAGATGAACCACGATGTCGAGGATTCAATCAATCCCGTATACAATTCCCTTTGTCAATCGGTACATTAATTGCCCGAGACTCGATCGTCGGTATCCCAATACCTCGTTCAATCTCGTTACCGGCAAGTCACTTTACACGTACCATAATGCATGATCCCGTGATCAACCACTTGGTCACATTGAGCTCATTATGATGATGCATTACTGAGTGGGCCCAGAGATACCTCTCCGTCATACGGAGTGACAAATCCCAGTCTCGATTCATGCCAACCCAACAGACACTTTCGGAGATACAGTCACCCAATTACGTTGTGATGTTTGGCACACCCAAAGCACTCCTATGGTATCCGGGAGTTGCACAATCTCATGGTCTAAGGAAATGATACTTGACACTTGGAAAAGCTCTAGCAAACGAACTACACGATCTTTGTGCTATGCTTAGGATTGGGTCTTGTCCATCACATCATTCTCCTAATGATGTGATCCCGTTATCAATGACATCCAATGTCCATAGGCAGGAAACCATGACTATCTATTGATCAACGAGCTAGTCAACTAGAGGCTCACTAGGGACATGTTGTGGTCTATGTATTCACACATGTATTACGATTTCCGAATAACATAATTATAGCATGAACAATAGACAATTATCACGAACAAAGAAATATAATAATAACCATTTTATTATTGCCTCTAGGGCATATTTCCAATAGTCTCCCACTTGCACTAGAGTCACTAATCTAGTTACATTGTGATGAGTCGAACACCCATAGAGTTCTGGTGTTGATCATGTTTTGCTCTAGGGAGAGGTTTAGTCAACGGATCTGCTACATTCAGGTCCATATGCACTTTACAAATATCTATGTCTCCATTTTGAACACTTTCACGAATGGAGTTGAAGCGACGCTTGATATGCCTGGTCTTCTTGTGAAACCTGGGCTCCTTGGCAAGGGCAATAGCTCTAGTGTTGTCACAGAAGAGAGTGATCGGCCCCGACGCGTTGGGTATGACTCCTAGGTCAGTGATGAACTCCTTCATTCAGATTGCTTCATGTGCTGCCTCCGAGGCTGCCATGTACTCTGCTTCACATGTAGATCCCGCCACGACGCTTTGCTTGCAACTACACCAGTTTACTGCCCCATCATTCAAAATATACACGTATCCGGTTTGTGACTTGGAGTCAACCCTTTACGACGAGCTCTTCGTCACCTCCATAAACGAGAAACATATCCTTAGTCCTCTTCAGGTACTTTAGGATATTCTTGACCGCTGCCCAGTGTTCCATGCCGGGATTACTTTGGTACCTTCCTACCAAACTTATGGCAAGGTTTACATCAGGTCTGGTACACAGCATGGCATACATAATAGACCCTATGGCCGAGGCATAGGGGACGACACTCATCTTTTCTCTATCTTCTGCCGTGGTCGGGCATTGAGCCGTGCTCAATTGCACACCTTGCAATACAGACAAGAACCCCTTCTTGGACTGATCTATATTGAACTTCTTCAATATCTTGTCAAGGTACGTACTTTGTGAAAGACCAATGAGGCGTCTCGATCTATCTCTATAGATCTTGATGCCTAATATATAAGCAGCTTCTCCAAGGTCCTTCATTGAAAAACACTTGTTCAAGTAGGCCTTTATGGTTTCCAAGAATTCTATATCATTTCCCATCAATAGTATGTCATCCACATATAATATGAGAAATGCTACAGAGCTCCCACTCACTTTCTTGTAAACACAGGCTTCTCCATAAGTCTGTGTAAACCCAAATGCTTTGATTATCTCATCAAATCGAATGTTCCAACTCCGAGATGCTTGCACCAGCCCATAGATTGAGCGTTGGAGCTTGCACACCTTGTTAGCATTCTTAGGATCGACAAAACCTTCCGGCTGCATCATATACAATTCTTCCTTAAGAAAGCCGTTATGGAATGCCGTTTTGACGTCTATTTTCCATATCTCATAATCATAGAACGCGGCAATTGCTAACAAGATTCGGACAGACTTCAGCTTCGCTACGGGTGAGAAAGTCTCATCATAGTCAACCCCTTGAACTTGTCGATAACCCTTAGCGACAAGTCGAGCCTTGTAGATGGTCACATTACCATCTGCGTCTGTCTTCTTCTTAAAGATCCATTTATTTTCTATGGCTCGCCGATCATCGGGCAAGTCAGTCAAAGTCCATACTTCGTTTTCATACATGGATCCTATCTCGGATTTCATGGCTTCTAGCCATTTGTCGGAATCTGGGCCCGCCATCGCTTCTTCATAGTTTGAAGGTTCACCATTGTCTGACAACATGATTTCCAAGACAGGGTTGCCGTACCACTCTGGTGTGGAACTTGTCCTTGTGGACCTACGAAGTTCAGTAGGAGCTTGATCCGAAGTACCTTGATCATCATCATTAACTTCCTCTCTAATCAGTGCAGGCACCACAGGAACATCTTCCTGAGCTGCGCCACTTTCCGTTTCAAGAGGCAGTACTTCATCAAGCTCTACTTTCCTCCCACTTATTTCTTTCGAGAGAAACACTTTCTCCAGAAAGGATCCGTTCTTAGCAACAAAGATCTTGCCTTTGGATCTGAGGTAGAAGGTATACCCAATGGTTTCCTTAGGGTATCCTATGAAGACGAATTTTTCCGACTTGGGTTCGAGCTTTTCAGGTTGAAGTTTCTTGACATAAGCACCGCGTCCCCAAACTTTTAGAAACGACAACTTAGGTTTCTTCCCAAACCATAATTCATACTGTGTCGTCTCAATGGATTTTGACGGAGCCCTATTTAAAGTGAATGCGGCAGTCTCTAAAGCATAGCCCCAAAATGAGAGTGGTAGATCGGTAAGAGACATCAAAGATCTCCCCATATCCAATAGAGTGTGATCACGATGTTCGGACACCCCATTTCGCTGAGGTGTTCCAGGCGGCATGAATTGTGAAACGATTCCACATTTCCTTAAGTGTGTGCCAAATTCATGACTTAAATATTCTCCCCCACGATCTGATCATAAGAATTTTATCTTTCGGTCACATTTATTCTCAACCTCACTCTGAAATTCCTTGAACTTTTCAAAGGTCTTAGACTTGTGTTTCATTAAGTAGACATACCCATATCTACTCAAGTCATCAGTGAGAGTGAGAACATAACGATAGCCACCGCAAGCCTCAACACCCATTGGACCGCACACATCAGTATGTATGATTTCCAACAAGTTGGTTGCTCGCTCCATTGTTCCAGAGAACGGAGTCTTGGTCATTTTACCCATGAGGCATGGTTCGCATGTGTCAAATGATTCGTAATTAAGAGACTCCAAAAGTCCATCTGCATGGAGTTTCTTCATGTGTTTAACCCCTATGTGACCAAGGCGGTAGTGCCACAAGTATGTGGGACTATCATTATCAACCTTACATCTTTTGGTATTCACACTATGAACATGTGTAACATTACGCTCGAGATTCATTAAGAATAAACCATTCACCAGCGGGGCATGGCCATAAAACATATCTCTCATATAAATAGAACAACCATTATTCTCGGATTTAAATGAGTAGCCATCTCGAATTAAACGAGATCCTGATGCAATGTTCATGCTCAAAGCTGGCACTAAATAACAATTATTGAGGTTTAAAACTAATCCCGAAGGTAAATGTAGAGGTAGCGTGCCGACGGCGATCACATCAACCTTGGAACCATTCCCGACGCGCATCGTCACCTCATCCTTCGCCAGTCTCCGCTTATTCCGCAGCTCCTGCTTTGAGTTACAAATATGAGCAACCACATCGGTATCAAATACACAGGAGCTACTATGAGTACTGGTAAGGTACACATCAATTACATGTATATCACATATACCTTTGGTGTTGCCGGCCTTCTTGTCCGCTAAGTATTTGGGACAATTCCGCTTCCAGTGACCACTTCCCTTGCAATAAAAGCACTCGGTCTCAGGCTTGGGTCCATTCTCTGGCTTCTTCCCGGCAATTGGCTTACCGAGCGTGGCAACTCCCTTGCCGTCCTTCTTGAAGTTCTTCCTACCCTTGCCTTTCATAAACTTAGTGGTTTTATTCAGCATCAACACTTGATGTTCCTTTTTGATCTCCGCCTCCGCTAATTTCAACATTGAATATACCTCAGGAATGGTCTTTTCCATCCCCTGCATATTGAAGTTCATCACAAAGCTCTTGTAGCTCAGTGGAAGTGACTGAAGGATTCTGTCAATGACCGCGTCATCCGAGAGATTAACTCCTAGCTGAGTCAAGCGGTTGTGCAGCCCAGACATTTTGAGTATGTGCTCATTGACAGAACTATTTTCCTCCATCTTACAACTGAAGAACTTGTCGGAGACTTCATATCTCTCGACCCAGGCATGAGCTTGGAAAACCATTTTCAGCTCTTCGAACATTTCATATGCTCCGTGTTGCTCAAAACGCTTTTGGAGCCCCGGTTCTAAGCTGTAAAGCATGCCGCACTAAATGAGGGAGTAATCATCAGCACGTGATTGCCAAGCGTTCATAACGTCTTGGTTCTCTGGGATGGGTGCTTCACCTAGCGGTGCTTCTAGGGCATAATCTTTCTTGGCAGCTATGAGGATGATCCTCAGGTTCCGGACCCAGTCCGTATAGTTGCTGCCATCATCTTTCAGCTTGGTTTTCTCTAGGAACGCGTTGAAGTTGAGGGCAACATTAGCGTGGGCCATTTGATCTACAAGACATATTGTAAAGATTTCAGACTAAGTTCATGATAATTAAGTTCATCTAATCAAATTATTCAATGAACTCCCACTCAGATAGACATCCCTCTAGTCATCTAAGTGAAACATGATCCGAGTTAACTAGGATGTGTCCGATCATCACGTGAGACGGACTAGTCAACATCGGTGAACATCTCCATGTTGATCGTATCTTCTATACGACTCATGCTCGACCTTTCGGTCTTCCGTGTTCCGAGGCCATGTCTGTACATGCTAGGCTCTTCAAGTCAACCTAAGTGTATTGCGTGTGTAAATCTGGCTTACACCCGTTGTATTCGAACGTTAGAATCTATCACACCCGATCATCATGTGGTGCTTCGAAACAACGAACCTTCGCAATGGTGCACAGTTAGGGGGAACACTTTCTTGAAATTAATGCGAGGGATCATCTTATTTAAGCTACCGTCGTTCTAAGCAAATAAGATGTAAAACATGATAAACATCACATGCAATCAAATAGTGACATGATATGGCCAATATCATTTTGCTCCTTTGATCTCCATCTTCGGGGCGCCATGATCATCGTCGTCACCAGCATGACACCATGATCTCCATCATCATGATATCCATCATCGTGTCTTCGTGAAGTTGTCTCGTCATCTATTACTTCTACTACTATGGCTAACGGTGTAGCAATAAAGTAAAGTAATTACATGAAGTTATATGTTGACACGCAGGTCATAAATAAATTAAGACAACTCCTATGGCTCCTGCCGGTTGTCATACTCATCGACATGCAAGTCGTGATTCCTATTACAAGAACATGATCAATCTCATACATCACATATATCATTCATGACATCCTTTTTGGCCATATCACATCACACGACACATGCTGCAAAAATAAGATAGACGTCCTCTAATTGTTGTTGCAAATTTTTTACGTGGCTGCTATAGGTTTCTAAACAAGAATGTTTCTTACCTACGACAAAACCACAACGTGATATGCCAATTTCTATTTACCCTTCATAAGGACCCTTTTCATCGAATCCGATCCGACTAAAGTGGGAGAGACAGACACCCGTCAGCCACCTTATGCAACTAGTGCATGTCAGTCGGTGGAACCAGTCTCACGTAAGCGTACGTGTAAGGTCGGTCCGGGCCGCTTCATCTCACTATGCCGCCAAATCAAGATAAGACTAGTAACGGCAAGTAAATTGACAATATCGACGCCCACAACTGCTTTGTGTTCTACTCATGCATAGAAACTACACATAGACCTAGATCATAGCGGAAATTAAAAATGTTCTACGCATCACCAAGACCAATCTATGGAGTACTCTAATAACGAGAGGGATAGGAGTGCATCTACATACCCTTGTAGATCACGAGCGGAAGCGTTCAAGTGAACGGGGTTGATGGAGTCATACTCGTCGTGATCCAAATCACCGATGACCGAGTGCCGAACGGATGGCACCTCCACGTTCAACACACGTATGGTTGGGGAAGACGTCTCCTCCTTCTTGATCCAGCAAGGGGGAAGGAGAGGTTGACGGAGATCCAACAGCACGACGGCGTGGTGGTGGATGCAACGGGGTCTCGCCATGGCTTCGCCAAGCTCTACGAGAGGGAGAGGTGTTCCGGGAGGGAGAGGGAGGCACCAGGGGCTGGGGTGCGGCTGCCCTCCCTCCCCCCACTATATATAGGCCCCCTGGGGGGCGCCGACCCTAGGAGATGCAATCTCCAGGGGGGCAGCGACCAAGGGGGGTGGCTTGCCCCCAAGCCAAGTGGGGCGCCCCCACCCCTAGGGTTTCCAACCCTAGGCGCAGGGGGAGGCCCAAGGGGGGGGGGGCGCACCAGCCCACCAGGGGCTGGTTCCCCTCCAACTTCAGCCCATGGGGCCCTCCGGGATAGGTGGCCCCACCCGGTGGACCCCCAGGACCCATCTGGTGGTCCCGGTACAATACCGATTACCCCCGAAACTTTCCCGATGGCCGAAACTTGACTTCCTATATATAAATCTTTACGTCTGGACCATTCCGGAACTCCTTGTGACGTCCGGGATCTCATCCGGGACTCCGAACAACTTTTGGGTTGCTGCATACTAATATATCTACCACCCTAGCGTCACCGAACCTTAAGTGTGTAGACCCTACGGGTTCGGGAGACATGCAGACATGACCGAGACGACTCTCCGATCAATAACCAACAGCGGGATCTGGATACCCATGTTGGCTCCCACATGCTCCTCGATGATCTCATCGGATGAACCACGATGTCGAGGATTCAATCAATCCCGTATACAATTCCCTTTGTCAATCGGTATGTTACTTGCCCGAGACTCGATCGCTGGTATCCCAATACCTCGTTCAATCTCGTTACCGGCAAGTCACTTTACTCGTACCATAATGCATGATCCCGTGATCAACCACTTGGTCACATTGAGCTCATTATGATGATGCATTACCGAGTGGGCCCAGAGATACCTCTCCGTCATACGGAGTGACAAATCCCAGTCTCAATTCGTGCCAACCCAACAGACACTTTCGGAGATACCCGTAGTGCACCTTTATAGTCACCCAGTTACGTTGTGACGCTTGGCACACCCAAAGCACTCCTACGGTATCCGGGAGTTGCACAATCTCATGGTCTAAGGAAATGATACTTGACACTTGGAAAAGCTCTAGCAAACGAACTACACGATCTTTGTGCTATGCTTAGGATTGGGTCTTGTCCATCACATCATTCTCCTAAGGATGTGATCCCGTTATCAATGACATCCAATGTCCATAGGCAGGAAACCATGACTATCTATTGATCAACGAGCTAGTCAACTAGAGGCTCACTAGGGACATGTTGTGGTCTATGTATTCACACATGTATTACGATTTCCGGATAACACAATTATAGCATGAACAATAGACAATTATCACGAACAAAGAAATATAATAATAACCATTTTATTATTGCCTCTAGGGCATATTTCCAACAGTTTATAGGCCTGAAAATTTTGCTATATTGAAATATTTCTATGAGAATTATGAATATAATTTCGATATTGATGCATTTATTGAGAAAGTCTCCGCTATCCAAGAAGAGACAAATATTTTGCAGGAAACTATGGAAGAAGAAATTGATGACATTGAGCTCATTAGATGAAAAAGATGACGAGGAGAGCGAAGAACAAAAGGAGGAAGAGCAGATTAGCTACATGTGCCCACCTTCTAATGAGAGTAACTCTTCAACTCATACATTGTTTAATTTCCCTTCGTGCTTACCGAAGGATGATTGCTATGATCCCTTTGATTCGTTTGAAATATCCCTTTTAATGAACTTGATGTTTGCTATGCTTGTGGCCATGATGCCAATATGAATTATGCTTATGGAGATAAACTTTCTATTGTCCCTTATCTTAAGAATGAAATTGTTTCTATTGCACCCACACATGATAGTCCTATTATCTTTTTGAATTCTCCCAACTACACTATATCGGAGAAGTTTGCTCTTATTAAGGATTATATCAATGGGTTGCGTCTTACTACTACACATGATGATTTTGATGAAAATAATATGCATGTGCTTTCTGCTCCTACTTGCAATTATTATGAGAGAGGAACTACATCTCCGCCTCTCTATGTTTCCATTACGATAAAATTGCAAGAAATTGCTATACTATGTATTGGCCTTTACTCGATGTGCATGAATTGTTCTTTTATGACATGTTGATGCATAGGAAGAGAGTTAGACTTTGTTGTAGCATGATATATATTACTTTGTGCTCACTACTAAATCACAAATCATCGTTAATTAAAATTGGCTTTGATATACCTTGGGATCCGGGTGGATCCATTACTTGAGCACTATATGCCTAGCTTAATGGCTTTAAAGAAAGAGTTGCCAGGGAGACAACCTGGAAGTTTTAGAGAGTCATTTTATTCTGTTGTGTGCTTTTAAAAAGTTTAAAAACAAAAAAAAATAAACAGGGGAACCTAAAAACCTTTTCAAAAAGAGAAGCGATTGGAAAGTTATGCATTGGAGAAGTGAGTGTCGACCTTGAACACTTGTGTTCATTCTCATGGAAACAATGTAGATTTTTTCATGGAAACTTCTCAAAAAAATAATTTTCCCCTTGTACAAATCCGTTGTATTATAAAAATAATGTGCCAAGATTTTCCTTAAGGATGATTAGATTGCTTGTTTGGTTTGTGCAGTGCAAAAACAGAAACTTCGGCTGTAGTGCGTGATTTTACATTTTTTTCTGGAAAGTCAAATGCTTCTGAAACTTTTTGGATACTACTTCCATATGAATTGTTTATTTTTTCCTAATTTTTCAGAATTTTTAGAAGTATAAAAGTATGGTTAATGTTCAGATTACTACAGACTGTCCTGTTATCACAGATTGTTGTTATAGTTTCATTATTTGCTTATGTTTGAAGTCTTGTTGAGCCTCCTTTGACTTGGGGCCATAGAATTGTGATAGAATACAGTGGGTAATGTTTGATTATAATTATACAATAATGCTAGAGTAGTACATTATGGGATTTGAAGTTGTATGTACTAACCCCTCTAATAAAAAAAAGTTTTGTTAAGTTTTGTGTGGATGAAGTTTTTGAAGATCGATGAGGTATAGATATGAGAAGAATGAGGAGAGGCAAGAGCTAAAGCTTGGGGATGCCCAAGGCACCCCAAGTATATATTCAAGGAGACTCAAGCGTCTAAGCTTGGGGATGCCCCGGAAGGCATCCCATCTTTATTCGACAATTATCGGTATGTTTAGGTTTTTGTTTTGTTCACATGATATGCGTAAATCTTGGAGCGTCGTGTGCTTTTTTTCTTTTAATAAATGCACCATGCTGGTATGAGATACCCTTGGTTGATTTATAGAATGCTCTTTGCACTTCACTTATATCTTTTGAGTATGGCTTTATAGAATGCTTCATGTGCTTCACTTATATCATTTGAAGTTTGGATTGCCTGTTTCTCTACACATGAAAAACCGCCATTTGTAGAATGCCCCTTTGCTTCACTTATATTTGTTAGAGCGTGGGCATATATTTTGTAGAAAGAATTAAAACTCTCTTGCTTCACTTATATCTATTTAGAGAGTTGACAGGAATTGGTCATTCACATGGTTAGTCATAAAATCCTAAATAAAACTTGTAGATCGCTGAATATGATATGTTTGATTCCTTGCAATAGTTTTGCGATATAAAGATGCTAATATGTGGGAGGTACTTAAATGATTGGTGTTTAGTAAGAATATTGGTGTTAAGGTTTGTGATTGCCGAAGCATGCACGTATAGTCTCTCGTTATGTCGATAAGTTGGAGCACAATTTATCCTTGATTGTCTATCTTTCTGTGAAGGTCGGGGCGCGCGATGGTTAACTCCTACCAACCTCTCCCCTAGGAGAATGCGTAGTAGTACTTTGCTTCGAGGGCTAATAATTTTTTTGCAATAAGTATGTGAGTTATTTATGACTAATATTGAGTCCATGGATTATACACTCTCTCACCCTTCCACCTTGCTAGGCACTCTAGTCCCATGCAACTTTCGCCGGTGCATCAAACCCACCATATACCCTTCCTCAAAACAGCCACCATACCTACCTATTATGGCATCTCCATAGCCATTCAGGGATATATTGCCATGCAACTTCCATCATCATCATATACATGACTTGAGCGTTCGTCGTCATATTGCTTTGCATGATTGTAGGATAGCTAGCATGATGTTTTCATGGATTGTCCGTTTGATGTCATTGCTACGCTAGATCATTGTACATCCCGGTACACCGCCAGAGGCATTCATATAGAGTCATACTTTGTTCTAGATATCGAGTTGTAATATTGAGTTGTAAGTAAATAAAAGTGTGATGATCATCATTATTAGAGCATTGCCCCATGTGAAGAAAAAAAGAGGCCAATGAAGCCTAAATAAAAAAGGGGTTGCTGCTATCTTATTAGGAGTAGCGTGGTTTACGACCAGTGCTACTGCTAAGCCGCAGCATATACCAATTCCCCCCTCCCCCTCCGCCATCCTCTCTTACTTACTTTCCCCTACCTCCCACCTCCTCTCTCCGTCACTTTGCTTCTTCCTCACTACTTCTCCCCCCATTACTCTCCTTCTTCTACCTACCTTTCTCTCTCTTTATTACTCCTAGCTAACTACACCACCTCCATTAATGCATCTCCTTTCTCTTTTTCCTCCCCCCTCCACTAGTTGAAGTTGTCTCCTCCCAAATTAGCTAGCTAGGTAGATGTACCATTTAGTGAAGTGACCTATGTACCCCCTAACTAGATCTAGCCTTGTCAAGAAGAGATTTGTCCACTTTTGATCTCCCTACTACATCATCATCTCCACTACGTGTGCTTGATCTCGATAGATAGGTGATTAAAAAATCATGCTTTTGCAAGAATGGAAATATGTGAATGTGTGTGCGATATGACATAATCAGGCGATGTGATGGAAATTGTGTGTGTGGCATGAGTTGACGTCGAATTGTGCTTGTGAGTTGCCTATGTTTTTCCAAAATGTCGATTTATTTCCGTTTTGGCGAATTCCGGGCAAACTCTAGATCTATATGTTCTATTTTTAGGGAAGGTCATGCCAAATTTTTGTATGACTCTGATGCATGCACGCATTTTTATAATCAATTTGTTTATTATTACCATGCAGGCATTCATTATGGTCGGTGGAACGATGGTGGACAGGTGGTTGCGGTCGGCGGTGTAGGACATGAAAGAAAATAACCTGACAGAGGTCTTTTGTCCGTGTCGAAGATGCAAAGGAATAGTTTGGCTCGACCCCTATGACGATGGTCATGTCGAAGCAGACCTGCTCATGACTAGTTTCATGGATGGCTATACTCCGTGGATAACTGAAGATGTTGAGGACGCCGACGGGGCAGGCAATGACAACTCGGGGCAAGACGAAGAGATGATTGATAATGGCGGCGCGGAAGAGGCCGGCATGGCAGCGGAGAAGGGACCGGACATGGCGGAGGAGAAGGGGCCAGACATGGCGGCGGAGAAGGGGCCGGACATGGCGGCAGAGAGAACGCGAACTCCACGCTGCAGAGTTCGTCCGTACTAAGTTCAATTGTGCGGAACCCTCATGTTCAAAGCACTGCTTCGCAAGGAGACAAGTACTGAGAGAGCTTCTTCTAGAGAGGAGGCTAAGCTGCAACAACTGGTGGTAGACTCGAACACTCCATTGTATGATGGTTGCAATCCTGAGGTGACCCGCTTGAGTTTCACGCTCCAACTCCTGAAGACGAAGGCTAAAAACAAATGGACCGACACTAGCCTCGATGAGCATCTCAAGTACCTAAAGGATGTTCTTCCCGCGGGGGATCTATGTCCTACTAGTGTGGATGAGGCCAAGAAGATCGTGTGCCCTCTTGATCTGCCACACGTTAGATACCATGCATGCATTAACGATTGCATAATTTATCGGAAGGAGCACGCAAAAAAAACAAGTTCTCCGCTGTGCAATGCTTCTCGATACAAGATGGTCAGGAAGAAATCTCCCCAAAAAGTTGTATGGTACTTACAGATCACTCCCCGTCTCCAGCGGTATTTTGTAGATCCCAAGGAAGCAAAGATCATGCGCTGGCACACAGAGATGAAGAAGCCCGACGATGGAGATGATCCGAAGTTGAGACACGTCAAGGATGGAATCCAGTGGAGAGCGTTGAACAGCTTTTATCAGTATTTCGAATGTGATGCAAGGAACATCGTGCTTGGCGCGTGTACCGATGGCATGAATTCGTTTGGCAACCAGAACAACAACCATAGCACATGGCCCGTGTTTGTATGGATGTACAACCTCCCCCCTGGTTGTGCATGAAGTCGAAGTACGTTCACATGAGCATGCTGATTCAAGGGCCGAGACAACCAGGAAATAATAATAATTTGTATCTGGGGCTACTTCAAGAGGAGTTAGACACATTATGGAAAACACCGGCCAAGACATGGGACGCCAGCAAAGACGAGTATTTCTACAGGAGAGCCGCGCTGATCACGACGGTGCACGACTATCTCAATTACGAATATGTCGCAGGCCAGGTGTGCCATGGATATTGTGGATGCACACGATGCATGGATGATACGGCGTCTTAGCAGCTAACGTCAAGGAAAGATGGCGGCTCTAGGAAAATCGTGTACATGGGGCATCGAAGATGGCTCGAGAAGGACAACCCATGAAGATCTATTCAATGGTCACACTGAGCATCGAGGACCTCGATGTAAGCGGAGCGGCGCCAAAATCAGTGAGCTATTGAAAAACTGGGAACAGTGCCCCGCACCAGGAAACACGATGAATAAGACGCCGGAGCCGTTGCTGAAGGTATGGAAGACGAGGTCTGTGTTCTGGGACATGGAGAAAGTATCGATCTAGCTTGGGGGAGGCTTAAGAGAATGTTATATTCATGCGCAATTCATGAGCTCTTATTATTCAGAATTTTTATGCTTGGCTTTCTCGTAATGATCAATCCATGATTGATACTTCTTGTGCTGGTTCTTTTATGAAGAAGACTATTGAATTCAGGTGGGATCTCTTAGAAAGAATTAAATGCAACTCTCAAGATTGGGAGCTCGATGAAGGTATAGAGTCAGGTATTAAGATTAAGTTTGATTGTGTTAAATCTTTTATGAACACCGATGCTTTTCAAAAGTTTAGCACTAAGTATGGACTTGACTCTGAGATAGTAGCCTCCTTTTGTGAATCTTTTGATACTGATGTTGATCTCCCTAAAATAGGTGGTTTAAATATCATCCCCCTATTCAAGAATAAATCAAAGAACCAGTAGTTCCTAAAGAGGAAGCTATCATTTACAATGTTGACCAGTTGTTCCTACTGCTTACATCGAGAAACCACCTTTTCCTGTTAAGATAAAGGAGCATGATATGGTTTCAACTGGGGCTCACAGAAGTAATATTAAAGCACCTAAACCCCCTGAGCTAATTAAAGTAGAAGCTAGTGTTGCTATGGTTAAAGATCTCTTGGTCGATAATGTTGATGGGCGTGTTATTTACTTCATCGGTGAAGTAGCAAGAATTGCTAAACCCAGTACAAAATACAAACATAGACATGTTTTAGGCATGGTTGTTGTCTTGGTTAAAATAGGAGATGATTGTTATCATGGTTTATGTGATATGGGTGCTATCACCCCTCTTCTTCCCTCGACCTCTCCCGGCCGAAGAAGAAGCGCCCGCCGTTGGTGACTGCATACTGTCTATCAGCGCTCTTCGGAGGTGCTGGGGTGGAAGGGAAGCACCCCTCCCAGCACGCGCTGAGGAAGGAGCCTCGGAGCGCTCTGGACCCGGGCCCACCATCTGTCAATACCTGCAATGACTAAGAGTAAACGAAATTAGTACAACATAAAAAAATTGAACCTGACATGAATAATAATATGTATATAATTTAAGTGTATCATCATCATGAACATGATAAAAAATTGAATACCTAATAACATGAACTAATTAATAATCTTCATCATCTATAAATGCTCCGGGATCAATAAATGCATCATCATCATCACTATCAGTAACGACGTGCTCATCATCATCCTCAATAAATGCATCAACATGTGGGATGCCTCCTTTACATAATCGGACAAGCATTGACAGGTCATCCACAACAGTAACCTCTTCTTGTTCCGGCTCTTCTTGTTCCGGCTCAGGTGTGAAGTCGGATTCACTGTCGCTGTCTACTTCAATGTTCTGGGCTGAAGTAGAGCGGTTCTTGATACATTTTCTGGAATGACGTGTTTCTTGGAAGAATTCTCCTTCATATGTGCCTAGGTTAATTTGAGGTTCATAATCCTCTTCATTGGGGGGAGGTGGTCTAACACGTGGTGGCACATCATAAACGACATCCCAACCATTAAGATTTGGATCACTTTGACAGGCCCACGGTAGATAGAAAACTTGGGTTGCCTGTTGAGCCATAATATAGACATCGGCAACATCCAAATGGGTGCTCTGTTTGATTTCGACTAGCCCTATATGTTCATGAGTCCTTCTAGTCTCCTTTGGCTAGAACCAATAAAATTTGAAGACTACGACGTTTGGTGGGTTTGCACCATAGAATAAAAGTTCATAAATTGCTTCAACTCTTCCATAATACTCGGTACCTCCTTCGCCGATAGCAGAGACACAACAATTTGTAAACTTTCGGTCGGCCATAGATAGCTCTTTGCCATAGGTAAAAAAGTGATACCCGTTAATGTCGTATTTGTCAAATGAACGAACCTTATAGTCAAAGCCATTAGCGACTTGTCTCAATTCGGCGTTCATAAACTGAATTAGCCTAAAAAATTAATATGAAAGAAGGATTGTTGCATTAGCCGCAAATTAGACGAAGAAATGAAATGGTCTAATGGAAATTGCCATTTGTTTGAACCAAGAGATGAAACTAGGATAGTCGCCTCGTTGCTTTGCCAGAAGCTCATACTCTTCGACGGAATCCTTTTGTATCACCGCTCCATGCGAGAATTTGGCGACGTATCTACTATATCAAATATCCGGGAATAAGAGCAGTTCAAAGGTATTAGAAGTTGCGAAACAATGTATCGAGAAATTACTTGATGTACGGCCGCACTTCTGTTAGGTTGTTGAAGATATACAATGAAATGGCCCGCCATTCTTCGACATCCAATGAATAGGGATTAGAAGAACCGGCTGGTGCGAGCTTCCCTTTGAATAGGTTGAGGTTGGATCCACCCATTTTAGGGTCGCCAGCATTGTACCGAGGCTTCGGATTATGAAAATGACGATTTTTGGCTTCGTAGTGTGATGTCATGAAGTTTGCCGCATCCTCAGTAATGAATGCCTCGGCCATCGATGCTTCAATTCTATGTTTATTTTTACATTTTGCTCGAACCGTCTTCTGCATCCTCTCTCTTGCGTAGCACCAAGGATTTTGCACGCCCCCCCACCAATCGTGCCTTGGTCGGGAGATGCAAAATCAAGTGTTGCATTGGATTAAAGAGGCTCAGTGGAAAGATCTTATCTAACTTGCAGATCAACTCTGGCACCAACTCTTCCATTTCTTCTAGTACAACAGGCAATAGTTCTTTCGCACAAAGAACACGGAAGAAATAGCTCAGCTCAGCCTGTACTAGTCGTTCATCCTCAGGGATAAAGCCACGCAACATCACCGACATTACCCGCTCAATTCATCTGTGCCAATCATGACTCTTGAGACCAAATATTTTCAATTTATCAAGACTCGCTCCCCTCTTTAGATTCGTTGCATACCCATCGGGCAACATCAACTACATTTTCACCCACAAGATAATTTTCCTCATAGCTGGCCTTCCAAGATTGAACCATGCCTTTGGCTTTGTCCAGTTCTACTTTCCTTTCAGTTCTTTCATGTTTTGTAACGGTCTATTACATAGCGCCTCTTGATCGACTCTAGCCTTAGTATTATCCTTTGACTTCCCCTTTATGACGAACAATGTACCAAATAGGGTCTCGGCGATATTCTTTTCAGTGTGCATCACGTCGATGTTGTGTGGGCAAAGGAGGTCTTTGAAGTAAGGCAGATCCCACAAGCATGTCTTGTGAGTCCAGGCGTGTTCCGAGTTATACCCCTTGAAATACCCCGGACGCTCTGGATCTGGCTCGAGAGCATTTAACTGATCCAGGGTCTCTTGGCCTGTCAACGGAGGTGGTGCAAAGTTCTTGACAACTCTACCTTTGATGAAGTTCTTCTTGTCTTTCCTGAACTTATGGCGAGGATCCAGGAACTGTCTATGCAAGTCGAAGCAAGAAAACTTGCGACCGTCCTGAAGCCAACAAAACTCAAGAGCTGCCTTGTATGTGGTGCACGAGAACCTTCGATGCACACACCAACCAACGAATAGCGCATACGTTGGCAAGTCATGCGTCGAGTACATGTACCAGACAAGCATCATGAAGTTCATTTGGCTAAAGGCGTCGTATGTCTTGAACCCATTATCCCAAGCTTCTTGTAATTCGTCCTTAAGCAGCTACATGTACACATTCATATTCTTCCCCGAATAGTTGGGCCCTGGAATTATCAACATCAGGAAAATGTTCTTTCTTTGCATAATCTGTCCGGGGTGGAGATTGAGTGGAATGACAAATACGGGCCAACAATTGTATTGGGCTGCTGTCAGACCAAACACATTGAACCCATCTGTGATGATGGCGACTCGAGGATGCCTTGGATCTGCTGCTTTTTTCTCATGTAAGTCATCGAAGCGCTTCCACGCTTCACCATCCGATGTGTGTACCATCATCAGATTCCCATCTGCATCTAGTTTGGTTCTTTTGCCCATTTTGTGCCATGTCATCTGTCTGGTTGTCTCTTCGAACATGAAAAGACATTGAAGTCTTGGTACGATTGGCATATACCGAAGAATAACGGGGATTTTGGTCTGCATCTTCTCACCCATACCGTTGTCTACCACAACATACCTGGAAGACTTGCAAATGGGACAATAGTTCAAGTCCGCATACTCAAACCTAAATAAGGCACATCCTTTCTCACAAGCATGTATCTTCTTATAGGGCATCTTAAGAGCACAGAGGATTTTGTCTGACTGGTACAGGTTTGCAGGCAGTACATGGACTTTGGGTAGAAAGCATCCAAATACTGTCATCATCGCGTCATAGCATTCTCTGCCTTAGTTGAATTGAGCCTTCAGAGCCATTATTTGTGAGATGGCATCCAACTGACAAAGCTCAATGTGCTCATGGAGAGGACGTTTTGAAGACTCCAACATTCCATTGAAGGCCTTTGCAGATTCCTCCATCTCATCGTTCGAGTCCCGAGCATCATCAAAGTTTTGCACCATGTCTTCCATCCCGGTACCATGCTTGTTGGTGCGACGACGAACCACCTCGGCTCTGGCAAGTTGGGCAGACTCACCATGAAATGTCCAGACCATATAACCAGGCGTAAAACCAAACTTCTGCAGGTGTTTACTCATTTCAAGCTTGTTCTGCCAATGATAGTTGTCGCGCCGGACATAGGGGCACCACCTTTCTCTCTGGCCATTTGCAAATGCGGCTCTCACAAACCCCTTGGTTTTTGTTAACCATTCATCGGTCATGTCTTCCTGACTAGTGTGACCGTGTACATCCACGCACGATCACTCATATTGCATAGCTAGTGGACACACAAGAAATATATACATAATTCAGCAAACCATATCCATCAGTTAATGGAGTTTGTCAGTTTTATTACGTCCATGCAACCTAGACGCTAATAGGTAAACATAGGTCCTATCCCACCCTAGTATGTGTAGATTGGGTTTGTTTTCCCATGCTCTGCTCCGCATCCGACGCAAAATTTCGGCAGCACCTCCCCGCTGCTCTCCTGATACACGTCTCGGCAATAAGCAGAGAGGATGTGTACCCGGAGAACAACAGGGAGGTACTGATGAAATTCTGCATCGGATCCGGAGTAGAGCATATGGGAAAACGAACCCAATCTACACATACTCGGGTTTTCCATGGATAACATTAGACAATTCGAAAGAAACACGGTTATAAATATGCCAATGCATGCATATCGTAACATCCCAAATTTTCAATTTGGAATGTTATACATTAGATCATCATTGCATATCATATTTTATTGCATTTTGGTTTGATCCTAGAAATTCTACGCAACTCAAGGACCCACGAAGAGAGTTGGGGATTTCGTTATTTTCATATTCGAGTTTTCTCGAATTTTGAAAAGAGGACCGTTTGATTTTAATTATTTTCTCTATGAATATTTCTTTTATAAAAATAAAAAGAGAGGATAAAATGACTTCCTCAAAAATAAATAAATATCGTAGATTGAATATTAAAATCAAATACAATTTTTATTCAGAGTTTTATCGCTATTTTATTTGAATTAGGAAAAATATGCGTTTTTCAAAATTTCATTTTAGGCCCAAATAAATGTTCACCTTGTCCGGCCTATTTTTAGAGGACGGGGAAAATTTATTTCGGGATTTTTGGACTGTTTAGTATTTCTTTTCTTTCTTTTTCTGCACGTCGGAATTGTTTTAAAAAAAGTCAAACCGACTCCGGGTCGTACCCGAGCGGGACTCCGCCCAGGGGGCCTTTATAAGCCGCCGCCCCGAGCCGCCGAAGCCCAATCCGCGCCGCCGCCCAAACCCTAACCCTAACCGCGCCCCACCGCCGCGCCTCGCCGTCGCCACGCACCGCCTCGCCAAAGCCCGCCTGCCGCCGCCGCCGTTCGCCGGACTTTTGCCGGAGGTAGCCGTCGTTGCCGCCCCGGTTTTCGCGAGAGAATCGACAGTTTTTTTCTAAACCTAGATCCGTTTTTTTATAAATCCGGTTTGGTTTATTTTTTGGTTTAGTTATTTAGCGAACGACCGTTCGTTAATTCATTTTAATGAACGGTTTTCACAGTTTAGCCGTAGACAGCGAACTTTCGTTTGTTAACCTGTTCGTCAGTTTTTCTTTTTCTTGGATTTTCCGCGATTATTTTCGATCGCGATTTCTGATCCGATTTTCGTTCTAGTATAACTTTTCGCTCGTTTATCGGAATAAGGTGATTCAAGCATCTAGAGTTTCTTCTCGAAACCCTCTTTTTGTTTAACCAACTTAAAAAAGATTTTGCTACTATAAATTTGACTTTAGTCCAGATTAGTAAACGAAGCTTGTTTCTTTCGCCGTTTGAGTTTTGTTGCTTCATTTGATTTGATTCTTTTTGCAAACCGGAGTTCTTAAGTTGAACTTTTTGGTTAAATCTCTTATTTGAGTTTTACTCGTGCCCTTGCTGGATTGCTTATTGTATGCTTGTTTGTTTGTGATAGAGTACCCAGAGTGTGAAGCGTGCTACTACGAGTCTCTAGGTTTCGCGGATCATCAGCAAGGCAAGTAACACCTTGATCATACCTCTTTACTACCTAGTTTTGTTGCATTAGATCAATCCTCAAACAATTGCATGGTTAGGATCTGATTAAATTGTGGGTTGGGAAGTAGATGAGGTAGTACCGATTCACCTGTTTATTATCAAACCTTGGGAGTTACTTCTACGTTGCTTATATTCCTATGTTATGCTCGTAGATGTGGATTGGGTTTGAGAGTATTCATGACAGATGTGAGTATTGTTAAATAATGGTTAACTTAAGGTGGCAACTTTAATACACATCTGGGTGGATTGAGGCACCTGGGGAATTCCAGTGATTGCCTGTATTTTTGGAAATCCCGAGGTACCGTGTGATTCTCCTATGGACTGCCACCCAGACTCAAAGGGATCATAAGATTATTCATGCTAGAAACTTCCGTGTGCAGCCACATGCCATTATGGGCTCTGGCATAGTTGAGTAAGTTGTGGGAAACCTTTCCATGATGGGCTAGCAGATGTAGGGGATTGTAGGTGTACCGGCCTATCTATCAGTTAAGGGGACCTCTTCGGAAAGACTGTGTCTCGGTCATCCGTTTCTCAAACATCTTGTAGTGCGAGAAAACCAACGGAGGATTGAGTCTTGTGGGGAAAAGTGCACAAACCTTTGTAGAGTGTACAAACTAATCATGGTTAGCTGTGTCCCCGGTTATGGACATCTTGAGTATCTAGTTCTTGGATTATCATGTGGATCTCATCACTCTTAATTATATAATTTTATTGGGGTTAATGATTATTTTTAATTGGGATTGAGATTGGGTTTACCATTCTCAATGTTTAACAACCACCATGATAGTTAAATAAAATTTATTCCTTTGTGTTAGGGAAAAATTGGCTCTTCGCAAAACATATTAACCATACAGCCTCCACCAGCCAAATATGCAGGTAGCGATAGCATTATTCTGTTCATTACTCTTTTGTGTTACCTTGCCAGCATATTCCATGTGCTGACCTGTTTTCGGGCTGCAACGTATCATGTTGCAGACTTTTCAGATGACGAGTAAGGAGCCTTTGGTCGTGGTCTTTCACTCAGTGATGTCGTTGGAGTTGATGGACTCACTTTATCTTCCAAGCCTTGCGCTGTTATCGTATTAGATGGCCTTAAGCCATATTTATTGTAATAAGTTCTCTTTTGAGACATTCGATGTAATAAGTGCGTGATTGATACTCTGTTATAAATCCTTCAAGTACTGTGTGTGTCAGCATTACCGATTGATAGGGTTATGTACCTAGGGTAGGGTCATGGACCTGTTCCAAGTAACTTACCCTAGGACATCCCTAGAAGAGGTCGCCTTCCAGTCGACCAACGAGGATTCACTCGACTGGCCTGAAGGACTCGACCACGAAGACTCACTCGACCATCAGGAGGTCAAGAGGCACTCTGCACCGCAACGACCTGTAATTAAGTAGACTTTATGATAGTAAAGGCACTTTATGTGGGGCGTTACCAGTAACGCCCCAGATTTAACTCACCTTAAACCCTCTCCTACGTGGGCTGGCTGGGGTCCTGGCGCACTCTATATAAGCCACCCCCCTCCACAGGCAGAGGGGTTCGGCACCTTGTAATCCATACGTCCATAATCCACTCGACCGCCTCCGGGCACCGAGACGTAGGGCTGTTACTTCTTCCGAGAAGGGCCTGAACTCGTACATCCTTTGTGCTTACAACCTCTCCATAGCTAGGACCTTGCCTCTCCATACCTACCCCCACTCTACTGTCAGGCTTAGAACCACGACAGTTGGCGCCCACCGTGGGGCCGGTGTTTTAGCGATTTTTTGGAGAAGTTGCGATTCTTCCGAGTATTTTCATCATGGTGTCTGCTGGAGTTTTGATCGAGGGCCAAGAGATCCGTCTCGGCGCTCTCACCTTCATCGTCGACGACTCCGCATGGCTCCAGGAGGCTCCACTCGACGTGGATGCGCTCCCCGTCCGCGGTGCGACGCATTTTCGCGCATGTGTCCGCGGCGTTCTGCTGCGGCAGCCATCGACCCAGTATCGGTCGGCTCCTCCGTCTTCCACCCTCCCGGTCTCCCGCCAGCGCAAGCGCTCAGGCCGGTCGAGGCTTCAGCGATGGGTGAGTCACGCGGTGGCTCGCCAGTCGACCACTACACAAGTTGCGGCAATCGAGCCCAACGAATCTCTCTACGGCTTGTTCGATCAGTCGACTGGCTCCGGAGAGACTGCATCCGAGTGCGGAAGCAGTGATCCAGCGGCGGAAATCTTGATGGTCGACGGGCCCCACAGCCCTCCTGGCTTCGCCCGCGGTGGTGGAGCAGGCGACGGCGGCGACCCTGCTCGAGGCTACGAAGAGTACCAGCCCGAGCCACTCGACTCTCTGCAAAGAGAAGAGCTTCGCCGCAGGAACGAGGATCCCCTGCGTATTCCCATCGCAGGAGAAACCCCCGAGGCTCGTGCCTTGGAGGAGGCGCGTCTGGCCAATTTGGCCGAGCGCACTCGACTGGAGAACCTTCAGCGAGCACTCGACGAGCGCGCGCGGCAACGAGTTCCTGACACCAGTCGACGTCAACTCTTCCCGCCGACTCAGGTATATCGAACCCCAATTCAGAATTTAGCAGCTGCGACCCGTATAGCAGAGTCCATTCAGCCTTCGCAGTCAGAGGCTGGCAGAGGTTTGTTGCAGATCAGGGATCTGCTCCGAGCAGCAGGAGATCAGAATTCAGCCGTGTCTCAGTCGTGCAACAGAATTCACAGTCGATCTGTCACTGTGAATACGGTTCAGTCGGCTCACAGCCCCAGATCGCCTCCGCGGCGCGAAGGGCGTGAGAATCGGCGAGATCAATATGGCGACAGACTCGACCGAGATGATAGACGTCGAGTGCCCTATTCCCCTCCGAGGGGTGGGTCTTACGCTCCTCGGCAGCCAGATGATAGGCGTCAGTACAGTACAGGGCGTAGGGCTCCAGTTGACCATAGAGAGCCAGGCTTCGACGCGCGATCCATTATCGTGCAAGGGTTGGTCGACCGGAACAGAGCCCATCGAGGCGCACTCGACAGAGATGCGCCCACGAGCAGTCGAGTACATGTTTCTGGTCCTGAATGTTTCAGCAGAGCTATCAGAGCCGCGGTTATCCCCCCCAATTTCAGGCTGGCAACAGGAGTCAGCAAGTTCACTGGTGAGTCCAAGCCTGAAACTTGGCTTGAAGACTACCGAGTGGCAGTTCAGATCGGTGGTGGGAACGACGAGGTGGCCATGAAGCATTTGCCCCTCATGTTGGAAGGTTCTGCCAGGGCATGGTTGACTCAATTACCTCCTAGCAGCATTTACACTTGGGAAGATCTGTCCCGAGTGTTCGTCAGAACGTTTGAAGGGACTTGCAAGCGACCAGCGGGATTGACAGAGTTGCAAGTCTGCGTGCAGAAAACCAATGAGACTCTCAGAGAGTATATTCAGAGGTGGATCACTTTGCACCACACTGTGGAAAATGTCTCTGACCATCAGGCAGTATGCGCCTTCAAAGATGGTGTCAAGAACAGAGAACTGAGTTTGAAATTTGGTCGAACCGGTGACATGACCTTGAGTCGGATGATGGAGATTGCTACCAAGTACGCCAACGGCGAAGAAGAAGACCGACTCCGAAGCGGCAAGCACAAGCCGAGTCAGTCGGAAAAAGGAAACACCAGTCGGAAACAGAAGCGGAAGGCTGAACCGGCAGCTCCTGGGGAGGCTCTGGCCGTGACTCAAGGAAAGTCTAAGGGGAAACCAAAAGGATCCTGGAACCCCAAGAAGGTGAAGGATAAAGAAGGGAACGACGTGATGGATATGCCGTGCCACATCCACACGAAGAAAGATGAAGAGGGGAATATCATTTACCCAAAGCACACCACTCGCCAATGTCGACTCCTGATCCAGCAGTTTCAGGGAAAACAGTCTAAGGACAAGGAGAAGGAGTCAGACAGAGCCGAAGACAAAGAGGACAGTGAGGGAGGATATCCGCATATCAACTCCACTCTGATGATCTTCGCAGATGTGGAAAGCAGGAGTCGACTGAAAGTGATTAACCGAGAGGTTAACATGGTTGCCCCAGCAAAGGCAAATTATCTGAAGTGGTCTCAAACGCCCATCACATTCGACCAATCTGATCACCCGACTCATATTGCCACCCCTGGGAGGCAAGCTTTGGTGGTCGATCCAGTTGTCGAAGGCACTCGACTGACAAAGGTGCTGATGGACGGTGGAAGTGGGCTGAATCTGTTATATGCAGACACGTTGAAAGGTATGGGCATTCCGATGTCCCGACTGAGCACTAGTAACATGAGCTTCCATGGAGTTATACCAGGGAAGAAGGCCGAGTCACTCGGCCAAATAGCTTTGGACGTAGTGTTTGGCGATTCAAAGCATTTTCGCAAAGAAAAGTTGACGTTTGAGGTCGTGGATTTTCAAAGTGCATATCATGCCATTTTGGGGAGACCAGCCTATGCACGGTTCATGGCTCGACCATGTTACGTGTACCTCAAATTGAAGATGCCCGGTCCCAAAGGTGTGATCACTGTCACCGGTGATAGGAAAAAGGCAGAGGAGTGCTTTCAGAAGGGCTCCAAAATTGCCGATTCCCAAGTGACAGCGGTCGAGTTCGAAGAATACAAGCAAAGCGCAGATCCGAGTGACTTGCTGCGATCCAAGAAGCCCGCCACAGAATCTGCATTCCAGTCGTCCGGTGAGACGAAGCCTGTTCACATTCACCCGACCGACCCTGAAGCAGCTCCGACCCGCATCTCCACAACACTCGACCCAAAATAGGAAGAAGCGCTCATCCAGTTCCTCCGTGAGAACTGGGACATTTTTGCATGGAAGCCCGCTGACATGCCAGGTGTTCCCAGGGGACTGGCTGAGCATCGCCTAAGAGTCGACAAGTCTGCAAAACCAGTCAAAGAACATCTTCGGCGGTCCGCCGTCCAGAAGAGAAAGGCCATCGGTGAAGAAGTGGCTCGACTGTTGGCAGCAGGATTTATCCGAGAGATATTCCACTCCGAGTGGCTCGCTAATGTCGTCATGGTTCCTAAGAAGGACAAATCGCTCCGAATGTGCATTGATTTCAAGCACATCAACCGAGCCTGCCCGAAAGATCACTTTCCTCTCCCTCGCATAGATCAAATTGTTGACTCGACCGCGGGATGCGAGAGGTTGTCTTTTTTGGATGCTTATTCCGGGTACCACCAGATCCGTCTGTATGGGCCCGATGAAGTAAAAACAGCTTTCATCACTCCATTCGGGTGCTTCTGCTATATCACCATGCCATTCGGCCTCAAGAATGCCGGAGCCACATTTATGCGAATGATCCAGAGGTGTCTACTCACTCAAATCAGTCGGAATGTGGAAGCTTATATGGATGATATTGTTGTCAAGTCACGAAAAGGTTCCGACCTGCTCGCTGACCTTGCCGAAACATTTGCCAACCTCAGAAGGTATGATATCAAGCTCAATCCATCAAAGTGCACATTTGGAGTTCCTGGTGGCAAGTTACTCGGTTTTCTCGTTTCCGAACGGGGAATCGACGCCAACCCAGAAAAGATTGGCACTATTCTCCGAATGAAACGCCCTGTGCGAGTGCACGATGTCCAGAAGCTTACTGGATGCTTGGCCGCATTAAGTCGATTCATCTCACGACTCGGTGAAAAGGCATTGCCTCTTTACCGACTGATGAAGAAGGCTGACAAGTTCGAGTGGACTCCAGAAGCTGATGCAGCGTTTGCCGAGCTAAAAGCTCTGCTCTCCACCCAGCCGGTGCTTGCTGCTCCAATCAGCAAAGAGCCTCTGTTGCTCTACATCGCAGCCACAGGACAAGTCGTCAGTACTGTGCTAACGGTCGAGCGGGAAGAAGAAGGAAAAGTTCTCAAAGTTCAGCGCCCAGTGTATTATTTGTCTGAAGTCTTGACTCCATCCAAGCAGAGATATCCTCATTATCAGAAGCTTGTGTATGGAATATACATGACCACAAAGAAGGTTGCTCATTATTTCTCTGACCATTCAATCACAGTCGTCAGCGACGCTCCACTATCAGAGATTTTGCACAACAGAGATGCAACTGGTCGAGTGGCCAAATGGGCGATTGAACTTCTTCCCCTTGATATCAAGTTTGAGGCAAAGAAAGCCATTAAGTCCCAGGCAATAGCAGATTTCCTCGCCGAGTGGATCGAACAGCAGCAGCCGACTGAAGTTCACTCGGAGCATTGGACCATGTTTTTCGATGGTTCTAAGATGTTGAATGGTTCCGGTGCCGGGGTTGTCCTGGTTTCCCCCAGAGGAGATAAGCTCAGATATGTGCTTCAGATTCACTTTGATTCCTCCAACAATGAGGCAGAATATGAGGCCCTCCTATATGGGTTGCGCATGGCCATTTCACTCGGCGTCCGTCGCCTAATGGTCTATGGCGACTCGGATTTAGTGGTCAATCAGGTGATGAAAGAGTGGGACGTGAGAAGCCCAGCCATGACTGGATACTGCAGTGCAGTGAGGAAGCTGGAGAAAAAGTTCGAGGGGTTGGAGCTCCATCATATACCCCGACTGAAGAATCAAGCAGCTGATGATCTAGCAAAGATAGGTTCCAAGAGAGAAGCCATTCCGAGTGGTGTGTTCTTGGAGCATATACATACTCCGTCAGTCAAAGAAGAGCCTTTCACCGAAGAAACTCCGCAGCCTAAGAGCGCCACAGATCCGACTGAAGTGGAAGTCCCAGCAGTGGTCGACTTGATCATGGAGGTTTTGGTGGTCATTCCCGACTGGACGATTCCGTATGTCGCATATATCTTGAGGAAAGAGCTTCCGGAGAATGAGGAAGAGGCTCGACAGATCGTCCGTCGATCTAAGGCCTTTACCGTAATCAAAGGACAATTATACAGAGAAAGTGCGACTGGAGTCGGCCAGAAGTGCATAACGCCAGAAGAAGGTCGACTCATCCTCAATGATATTCACTCGGGAACCTGTGGTCATCATGCGTCCTCTCGGACCATCGTGGCCAAGGCATACCGAGCCGGATTTTACTGGCCCAAGGCGAATGAGATGGCAAAGGAGATAGTGGATAAGTGCGAGGGATGTCAGTTCTACTCGAATATGTCGCACAAGCCTGTGTCAGCTTTGAAGACCATCCCACTCGTCTGGCCTTTTGCAGTTTGGGGGCTGGACATGGTCGGCCCTTTGAGAACAGGACGAAGTGGCTTCACACATGTACTGGTGGCAGTCGACAAGTTCACCAAGTGGATCGAGGCTAAGCCAATCAAGAGCCTCGACACCGGTACTGCTGTTAGCTTCATCAGGGAACTAATATTCAGATATGGAGTCCCGCACAGCATCATTACGGATAATGGGTCGAACTTTGACTCAGAGGAATTCAGAACCTTCTGCAACTCCCAGGGCACACGGGTCGACTACGCATCAGTCGCCCATCCGCAGTCGAATGGACAAGCAGAGCGAGCTAATGGACTGATTCTCAAGGGACTGAAGCCGCGACTGATGCGTGATCTCAAACACGCGGCTGGAGCTTGGGTCGACGAACTTCCATCTGTACTCTGGGGACTGCGGACCACGCCCAATCGGTCGACCGGAAGAACTCCATTCTTCTTGGTCTATGGAGCTGAAGCAGTTTTGCCGAGTGATCTTCTGCATAATGCTCCTCGAGTCGAAATCTATAACGAAGCAGAAGCTGAACAAGCGCGGCAGGACGCAGTCGACCTTTTGGAGGAAGAAAGGGAGATGGCTCTAATCCGGTCGACCATCTACCAACAAGATCTGCGCCGTTTCCACGCCCGAAATGTGAGAGGTCGAGCCTTCCAGGAAGGGGATCTGGTTCTCCGAGTGGATCAGCACAAACCACACAAGCTTGCTCCTTCTTGGGAAGGTCCCTTCATCGTCACCAAGGTTCTCCACAACGGGGCGTACCGTCTTTACAACGTCAAGCATAATATCGACGAGCCCCGAGCTTGGAACGTGGAGCTACTCCGCCCATTTTACACTTAAGTTTTATCACTCGGATGAGTTGCAATAAAGTACTTCTGTAGTTCATGGGTTTAGAAATAATAGTGTCATCACTTTTTATTTTTGTCCACATAAAAACTCCCCCTCAGTGGGTGACTTAGCCGCGAATCCGTTTCGCCTAAGTTTGTAAAAATCCTACCGAGTGGTGAGCCAGACTCTCACTCGGAGGCTTAGCTGCGAATCCGTTTCGCCTAAGTTTATCAAAATCCTACCGAGTGGTAAGCCAGCCTTCCACTCGGGGGCTTAGCTGCAGTCCAAGCACTCGCCTAAGTTGTGAAAATCCTACCGAGTGGTGAGCCAGACTCTCACTCGGAGGCTTAGCTGCGAATCCGTTTCGCCTAAGTTTATCAAAATCCTACCGAGGGGTAAGCCAGCCTTCCACTCGGGGGCTTAGCTGCAGTCCAAGCACTCGCCTAAGTTTATCAAAATCCTACCGAGTGGTAAGCCAGCCTTCCA
>NC_041380.1:34513459-34533958 GCF_002162155.2 Triticum dicoccoides
GCCAGCCTTCCACTCGGAGGCTTAGCTGCAGCTACGTGCTCGCCTAAGTTTATCAAAATCCTACCGAGTGACGAGCGATCCTCTCACTCGGGGGCTTAGCTGCAGTCCAAGCACTCGCCTAAGTTTATCAAAATCCTACCGAGTGGTAAGCCAGCCTTCCACTCGGAGGCTTAGCTGCAGCCTCGTGCTCGCCTAAGTTACAAAAATCCTACCGAGTGACGAGCGATCCTCTCACTCGGGGGCTTAGCTGCAGTCCAAGCACTCGCCTAAGTTTATCAAAATCCTACCGAGTGGTAAGCCAACCTTCCACTCGGAGGCTTAGCTGCAGCCTCGTGCTCGCCTAAGTTACAAAAATCCTACCGAGTGAAGAGCGACCCTCTCACTCGGAGGCTTAGCTGCAGTCCAAGCGCTCGCCTAAGCACAGGCACCTTGCTTTGAACCTGCATAAGACATTTTGAGCCAAAGGCAATCATATTCAAGCGCCAAATTCAAGTTTGAATCGATATTTAAAGGAACCGAAAGTGCTCAGGCGTCAAGCCTGTTAAAGTTTGTCGGTTACAATTCCACTCGGCATACCGAGGCAAATTTAAAGAGTCGAGCCAGAAGAAGTTTTTTACCCCTCCTGCGGAGGGCTGGAAGGTGCAACGAATTCATCAAGGTCAATTCCGTCGGCGATCCGAGTGGCAGCTGCAAGGAAAGTCTCCATAAAGGACCTGAAGTCGTGCTTCTTGGTATTGGCCACCCGAAGGGCCGCCAGCTTCTCCTCTCGTGCATCTTTGCAGTGGACTCGGGCCAGACACAGAGCGACATCTGCGCCACACCGAGCCGAGGACTTCTTCCACTCTTGCACTCGACCAGGGATCGTGTTCAAGCGGGCCATCAGCGACTCAAGGTCATTCTGAAGTGTCTCCTCAGGCCAGAGCGTCGAGTCGATGCGAGATGTGGCGGCCTTCAGCCTTGCGAGATAGTCCACGACAGCTGCAACACGAGACTCCAGTCGGAAGACATCCATGGCAACTTCGTCGTTCACCGGAGAATTGACGGGGTCAAGGTTTGGCTCCAGTCGGCTGGTTTCTTCTTCAAAGTTTTGACAAAATTCTGCAAGGATGATCATTAAGTCAAGGAGATAGTCGAATGGAAAAGGCCACAATTGGAAATATTTGCCAAACATGAAGATTTACCTTCAAGCGTAAGAAACAGCTTCTTGGCAAGGCCACTCAGGAAGGTTTCCAGTTCAGTTTTCTTCTCAGTCAATTTGCTGACTTGGTCGGTCAGGGCAGCTTTGTCAGTTCTCAGTCGACTGACCTCCTTGTTGGCAATCCCAAGAGCAGTTTTCAGATTGGTATTGTCTTGTTCGAGCTTGGTGACTGAAGCCAACTTCTCGTCAGCAAGCTTGATCTTCTCAGCTAGCTCAAGGTCTTTCTTCTGCTGGGCCTCCCTTACCTTACCTGCAAGTTACAGCGAGATCAGATGCCGAAACTAGCAAGGGAAAAAGCAGTCGTCAAGGTCTCACCAAACATACCTCGGTCTCCTCCTTTGCCTTTGCCAGCTTCTCCTGAACCAGCTTCAAGCTCAGCTCGACTTGAGTATGCTTCTGTTCCAGCTCTGAGTAGCGAGCCACAAGATCACAGGAGTTCTGCGAAGAACCAATCGACTAAACGTCAAACGTAACTCACTTCCGAGTGAAAAAGGGAAAAACACACGTTTCTAAGACTACAGCCGAATACAAGCATTCGACCGTAGTCTCGGGGACTACACCCAGTGGGTGCACTCAGCGTGCCCCCACTAATCCTGTTGAAGACAAAGTCGACCAGTCGACCTCAAAAAAAAAAAAACAGTGTGCAAGACGCATTCTCTAAGACTGTGATCAACTGCAAGCAGTCGACCACAGCCTCGGGGACTACACCCAGTGGGTGCACTCAGCGTGCCCCCACCGGTTTGCGAAATCCAGTCGACCAGTCGACTGACAGAAAGATTGAAATCATAAAGCCTAAGGTCGACTGCCAGCAGTCGACCTTAGCCTTGGGGACTACACCCAGCGGGTGCACTCAGCGTGCCCCCGCTAACACGGAGTTTATTCGACACACCCAGTGGGTGGCTAATATAAATCCCGGAAAAGAAAAGTTTCTGGTAGCATATCCAACAGAACAAACAGCAGTCGACTGACCTGGACATTGCTTTGGAGGGCAGAGCTGGCGTCATAAGCTGCCTGGCTCGCATCCCGGATGGTCTTCAGCTGCTCCATCATGAGTCCCGCCTGGCGTATTGCCTCCTTCGCTGCACCAGCTTGGTCCTCTGGGACGTGGTGAGTCGTGAAGAGGGAAGGCTGCTGAGCACTCGTCAGTGGATTCGCGAAGGACACTGTGTGTCGAGTGGTGTTCTCTTCCTCCACAGTCAGAGTCTCAGGCGCCGTCACGTCCTGAGGCACCTTACTGGCGGGCGTTTTCCGACTCTTCCTGCGTGCCAGTGGTTCTTCATCCTCGTCGTCGTCAGGAAGATCGATAACAGTATGGGGCGGAACTGCGAAGAAGAATCAGGATCAGAGGTCGCAAGTCAGTCGACTAACAACGGTGTTAAGAATACAGTACCTGGGTTCGAAGTTGCCGCGTCCTCCATCTCGTGGTCTTCGGCCCGGGCCGAAGTCTCAGAGGTAGCAGCACTGCAACTCCAAAGGATCAGTCGACTAACCTCAGCGTCGACCAAAGATAAAGTTCGCACAGAGTAAGAAAATATGAGCAACACAATTACCCTGATATGGTGGGGATGGACACCTTCATCTTCGGCAAGAGCTTGGTCGGCTTCGATGAGGCCGCCCTGGGCTGCTTCGGTGCCTTTTCAGTCGGCGCCGGAGAGGTGGTCCGAGGGCGCTTGGTCGACTGAGTGGCGGTCCCAACCCCCTTACCACGTTCGGTCGAAGGGTCGTGGACAAGCTTCGACCGCCGTTCTGAGCGCGGTGGAATGACCTCCTCCTCCTCTTCTTCCTCGTCCTCGATGTCGTCTTCATCACCTTCATCATCATCATCGTCGTCATCATCCCCTGCAGCATCCGAATCCCACTCCTCCTCTTCCTGGCTCTCGCCCCCGCTCGCCTCGCCCCCGCTCGCCTCGCCTTCCTCAGTCGAGGCTTGTGCCCCATTGGGCATCGAGTACAGCTCGGTGAGGGCCTAGCAGATGCTCAAACAAGGATCAGTCGACCAGTCGACAGGGTTAACAGAAATGTATACGACAAGGACTCAGTGGAGGGCAGAGCAAGTGTACCTTGTTTGGGTTGCTGTTGTGGTCGAGTGGAGGGATCCTTCTGGCTCCGCGCGGGTTGTCCCTGTTTCCGGTAACGGCTACCATCCATCTTTCCAGAGTGGCATCGTCGACTTCTTCTGGATGGACTCTAGTCTCGTCTTCGGGCCCACAGTACAACCACATGCAGTGGCTCCGGAATTGAAGGGGTTGGATGCGACGCCTGAGGAAGACCTCCAGAAGATCCATGCTCGTCACCCCCTCCCGAACCAACTGCACCACGCGCTCCATCAACATCTTCACGTCGGCTTTCTCCTCCGGAATCAGCTTCAGAGGGGAGGGCTTGTTCACTCGGTCCATGGTAAACGGAGGAGTCCACTCGACTGCCCTGGCGTCGACTGGATCTGGCAGTAGAACCAAGTCGACTGCCAACCTCTGACGGACTCGGGAAAGCTCATGGGCGGGAAGGTGCTATTATTCCTCACCTGAATCCCCAGGCCCCCACACATTTGGACGACTCGGGTCTTCTCGTCACCTGGGCTAGCCTTCTTCACGGTCTGAGAGCGACACGTGAAGATACGTTTGAACAAACCCCAGTGCGGTCGGCAGCCCAAGAAACCCTCACACATGGACACGAATGCAGCAAGATAGGCAATGGAGTTTGGGGTAAAGTGGTGGAGCTGCGCTCCAAAGAAATTCAAGAAGCCACGGAAGAAAATGCTTGGTGGCAAGGAAAACCCACGATCAACATGAGTGGCCAGGAGCACGCACTCACCCTCTTCTGGCTGTGGCTGCCACTCCTTCCCCGGCAACCTCGCAGCTCCGTGAGGGATCAAGCCCTCGTTGGCCATGTCGAGGAGGTCCTTCTCCGTGATGGTCGACTGGATCCAGTCTCCTTGGACCCAGCCTTTCGGCAGGCAGGATCTGGACGAGGACCCTCTGCGGCTGGTGGATCTCCCCTTCGCCTTCTCCGATGCCGACGCCTTCTTGGCACGCTCCAGCGCCGCCGTCTTCTCCTTGGCCATGGTCGCCGGTGAGATGCGCGAAGGAAAGTGGTGCGGAGGCGAGAGCGAGCACGATGAGCAGAGAGGAAGGAGGCAGAGGGAGAGAGGGAGAATGCTGAGGCGCAGCACAGAAATTCCCGCCGGGCGCATTTATAAGGTCTCTTCCGAGTGGCTGACATGTGGGCCCGGTCGATCTAATCATATCTGGGAGCAGTTATGAGGACTGGATACGTGGCGAAAAAGGCGGCGCGGAGATCGAGGCGTCCATGCCTCGTCCCATCCGAACGCCGCGGATTGCCCCGCTTCGCGCGCGCCCCCAAATTTCGCACCCCGCGGAATCCGCGAACAACAAATCAGTCTGTCAGACGCGGTGTTTCCGGCGATCCGTCGCTCGGAGATCGTCGAAGCTCGAAAGATCACTCGACGCAAAAATAGAATGGATCGAGTCGACCGAAGACAAATTGCTCCCTGTCAACGAAGAGATTCTTGATCCAGAACAGCGCACGACTAGAGCGCAAAGGCTAATCGAAAACGACATCAACGCCTTCTTCACTCGAAGCCTCAATCCATTCGGGGGCTAATGATAGGGTTATGTACCTAGGGTAGGGTCATGGACCTGTTCCAAGTAACTTACCCTAGGACATCCCTAGAAGAGGTCGCCTTCCAGTCGACCAACGAGGATTCACTCGACTGGCCTGAAGGACTCGACCACGAAGACTCACTCGACCATCAGGAGGTCAAGAGGCACTCTGCACCGCAACGGCCTGTAATTAAGTAGACTTTATGATAGTAAAGGCACTTTATGTGGGGCGTTACCAGTAACGCCCCAGATTTAACTCACCTTAAACCCTCTCCTACGTGGGCTGGCTGGGGTCCTGGCGCACTCTATATAAGCCACCCCCCTCCACAGGCAGAGGGGTTCGGCACCTTGTAATCCATACGTCCATAATCCACTCGACCGCCTCCGGGCTCCGAGACGTAGGGCTGTTACTTCTTCCGAGAAGGGCCTGAACTCGTACATCCTTTGTGCTTACAACCTCTCCATAGCTAGGACCTTGCCTCTCCATACCTACCCCCCACTCTACTGTCAGGCTTAGAACCACGACACCGATCAGGGATGACACTTATGCACAGAGATCAGACTGTTTGAGGTCTGGTCGCTACAAAGATGGTATCATAGCACATGCTGACTGTAGGACACGACCACTAAGCTAAAGCCCTAGATCACTACTCTCTTCTCATTTCTAACTCCTCTCCTTTTTCTACTCTTTAGGATGGCGGATGCAAGGATCAAGTTCACGCAACCGGATGAAGACACCCCTTTTTGGACGCCACTTGAAGGAAGTCACTAGGTACCTGAACATCGGAATACCAAGCTTCACCGGGACTTACAACGCCACT
Source organism: Triticum dicoccoides (assembly GCF_002162155.2). Classification (NCBI taxonomy): domain Eukaryota; kingdom Viridiplantae; phylum Streptophyta; class Magnoliopsida; order Poales; family Poaceae; genus Triticum; species Triticum dicoccoides. The sequence goes on from NC_041380.1 coordinate 34,519,099, forward strand.
TTACTAGAAGAGGAGCGTTGGATGATTCAAGTTCAAGTTCCAGGAAGGACATTCACGCCTGTCACTGAGCCCATAGAGTTTTCTTTTGATGCACCAACTTGGAGTCTAGGAAAAGTATGGCAGCTCACATCACCATGGGACGCATTGGAGAAGTTTACCACAATGATCTCAAGGATACAATCTACCAGATTTGTGGGCGCCAAGATGAGCAATGGGAGATGATCAGCACTAGGAAGGATAGATCGATTGCCTCTTTCATCTAGGAGTTAAACCAGCACATTCGACGCCTGGAGAACCAGATGTGCGCAGGCATGATAGATTTGAAGAAGGCGATGACAAGGATCACAGAACTAGAGGAAGAACTCAAGGCTACACGCGAAGATCATATGGAGGAAATCGTCGTACTAGTGGAGAAGAATTACGACCTGACAAGGAAGCTCAGAGTTTTCATGAGAGATCCCGCGCTAGGAGGAGAGATGACAGTTCCACTTGCCCGGAGAACTACATCATCCTCGACGACACTGACTCGGGCCCTGACGATAGCGATGATGACTATGTTGATGAAGCTAAAGCAGGTATCATGGAGTCTTTGACCGATCAATTTTTATAGTCGACCACCATATCAGTAGTAGTATTCCACCATGTATATAGTATAGTCCAAGCACTTTTGTAACAATAGTTCTAGACCGATTGTATGCCCTTGTTTGATTGATTGAGTGAAATGTTTGTGTTTGTCTCATGTGCATATGGGTAGTGTTTTCCCCCTAGACCTCATTCTATTCTGTTTTCTCATCTTTTCTAAACCCAGCAGATGCCTCCGAGACGCGATAATAGGTTTGCTTTCCCACCGGAGCTGACTCGGTTGATCCAGCAGCAGAATGCATTGATGCGGATACTAGTCCAGAATCAGAACCAGGGGAACAACAACAACAACAACAACCCACCACCACCACCACCACCAGTTGATCACTTAGCCCGTTTTCTTAGGCCGAATCCGCCGGTGTTCTCCAGTAGCACCGAGCCGATTGTTGCAGATGATTGTCTCCGCAAGACTGAAAGGGAGTTGACTACTGCAGGATGCACAGATGCGGAGAGAGTGCGTTTTGCCGCACATCAGCTTGAAGGACCCGCAACATCATGGTGGGAGAATTTCATAGTCACTTACCCCATCGACACTGTGACATGGGACCAGTTCCAACAGGCTTTTTGCACTGCCCATGTCTCAGCAGGAGCTATGGCCATGAAGAAGCGTGAGTTTCGCAACTTACGCCAAGTAGGGTGCACTGTTGGTCAGTATGTGGATGAATTTACTAAGCTAGCACGTTATGCCCTAGATGATGTCGCTACAGATGCAGCTAAGAAGGAGAAGTTTCTGGAAGGACTGAATGATGAGCTGAGCATGCAGTTGATGGTGGCAAATTTCAATAACTACCAGGAGTTGGTGGATCGAGCTCTCATGCTTGAAGGGAAGCAGCAGCAGATTGACAGCCGCAAGAGGAAGTATGGACAAGGGAAGTATAATTCTAGAGCTCATCAGAGACCCCGTTTCACCCCGAACTCGGGAGGACTTGTTCATAACCATGGAGGCCACACTCATAATGGAGGAAGTACGCACAACCATACTGGCCCCAAGAATGGGAATGGTAATGGAGGAAGCAGCGGACAGAACTGTTCCAACCCCGCAACACCCGCTAAGAGAGATCTAAGCCATGTTACTTGCTACAAGTTCCAGAAGACCGGACATTACGCCAATGAATGTCCTGAAGCTAAAAATGGAACCGACAATGGAAGCTCTGGGAAGAAGCCCAACCCTTTCAACAGGGGACAAATGAATCACGTTAACATGGAGGAGGTTGAAGCCCAACCAGATGCAGTAATAGGTAAGTTTTGGTTAAGTCCTTTACTGCAGTCGTACTTTTTGATACTGGTGCATCGCACTCATACATATCAAGGGGATTTGTGGATAAGTATAAGTTGCCCACTAGAGTTCTTAAGACACCCATGCTAGTAACCTCACCCGGAGCAGAGTATATGGCAAGCCATGGATGTTTTCAGATGCCATTGACCATAGGTAGGCATGTTTTCCCCTCAAATCTGATAATTTTGGAGTCACAAGGTTTGGATGTGATTCTGGGTATGGATTGGCTATCAATGTATGGAGGAAACATCGATTGCGCCAGTAAGACGATTTTGCTCACCACCCCAGAAGGAAGAAGGATCAAGTATGTATCCCGGCATGTTCCGAATAGGACGCAACTAAATTCCTTATCATGAGTTGTACAGGAGGAAGTACCAGTGGTGAAGGATTTCCCGGATGTATTTCCAAAAGAATTGCCAGGCATGCCACCGGATAGAGACATCGAGTTTTTGATTGAGCTTTTGCCAGGCACAGGGCCAATATCTAAGAGACCGTACAGAATGCCCGCAAAGGATTTGGAGGAAATTAAGAAGCAGATTAAGGATTTACTGGATAAAGGTTATACACACCCAAGTTCGTCACCTTGGGGATTACCAGTACTTCTAGTGGAGAAGAAGGATGGATCGTTAAGCATGGCTATTGATTATCGAGGATTGAATGAGGTGACGATCAAGAACAAGTACCCATTGCCGATGATCAATGATTTGTTTGATCAGCTGCAAGGAGCTAAGGTGTTTTCCAAGATCGATCTGCGATCAGGATATCACCAGCTGAAGATTCGAGAGCAGGATATACCTAAGACAGATTTTACCACAAGGTATGGGCTATATGAGTATACCGTTATGTCATTTGGCCTGACTAATGCACCTGCCTATTTTATGAACATGATGAACAAAGTGTTTATGGAGTTTTTGGATAAGTTCGTCGTGGTGTTCATGGATGATATTTTGGTCTACTCGAAGAACGAAGAAGAACATAAGGAACATTTGCGTTTAGTACTTGGGAAGCTCAGAGAACATCAGCTATACGCCAAGTTCAGCAAGTGCGAGTTTTGGCTGAAGGAAGTTGGATTCCTTGGACATGTTATATCTGGAGTAGGAATAGCGGTAGACCCCACCAAGGTTGTCACGGTGACAAATTGGGAGCCACCCACGTCAGTTGGAGAGATCCGGAGTTTTCTTGGACTCGCAGGATGCTACCGAAGGTTCATTGAGAATTTCTCAAAGATTGCGAAGCCCATGGCGGAGTTGTTGAAGAAGGACGCCAAATTCAAATGGACTAAGGAATGTGAGGCCAGTTTTCAGGAGTTGAAGAGACGCTTGGTTACATCACCAGTGTTGATTCTGCCTGATCAACGCAAGGATTATGAAGTGTATTACGACGCTTCTCATCGAGGACTTGGAGCCGTACTTATGCAGGAGGGAAGAGTTGTTTCATATGCCTCACGACAGCTTAAACCCCATGAGTTAAACTATGCTACACATGATTGGGAGTTAGCAGTCGTAGTGCATGCATTGAAGACATGGAGGCATTTTATCATCGGAAATCATTGTGAGGTATATACGGATCACAAGAGTTTGAAGTATATCTTCACGCAGAAGGAGTTGAATCTCAGGCAAAGGAGATGGTTAGAGCTCATTAAGGATTATGATATGAGATTGCATATCATCCCGGAAAGGCTAACATAGTAGCCGATGCGTTGAGCCGAAAAAGTCATGTCAATACACTCATGACTGGAGGATTGCCCAAGGAGTTAGCAGAGGACCTTCGCAAACTATGTTTGGAGATAGTTCCGAGAGGATATGTAGCAGCTTTGGAGATTCAATCTACTTTAATGGATAAGATCAGAGAAGCTCAGAAGACGGACAAGGAGATTGCCGAAATAAAGGAAAGAATGAGTAAAGGAAAGGCTAAGGGATTTCGTGAAGGTGAGCACGATACCTTATGGTTTGAGGACCGCGTATATGTGCCAAATGATCAGGAAGTTGATTCTGCAAGAGGCTCATGATTCGCCATATTCGATTCACCCAGGAAATACCAAGATGTATCTAGATTTGAAGGATAGTTTCTGGTGGATCAGAATGAAGAAGGATATTGCAGAGTATGTAACAGTTTGTGATGTATGTCAGAGAGTGAAGGCAGAGCATCAGAAGCCAGCAGGATTGCTACAGCCATTGCCGATACTTGAATGGAAGTGGGATAAGTTAGGCATGGATTTTATCACGGGATTACCTAGGACTCGTTCAGGCTATGACTCGATATGGGTTGTAGTCGATCGTTTGACGAAAGTAGCTCACTTCATCCCAGTGAAGACCACTTACACCAGTGCTAAGTTGGCAAAGATATACATGACCAGGATTGTATGTCTGCATGGAGTTCCGAGGACCATTGTATCAGATAGAGGAACCCAGTTTACTTCAAAGTTTTGGAATCAGTTGCATGAAACTTTGGGAACCAGGCTAGAGTTCAGTACAGCTTTTCACCCGCGGACAGATGGGCAGACTGAAAGAGTCAATCAGATTCTGGTGGACATGTTGAGAGCTTGTGCGCTAGACTATGGATCTAGTTGGGACGATAATTTGCCGTATCCAGAGTTCTCATACAACAACAGCTACCAGGCTAGTTTGAAGATGGCACCGTGATGCGGAGCATCCTTCGACCATCACCATGGACGTCACACCGCCACCGCAAGCACGGAGAGGACCTGCGATGAGAGCTCACGCACGCACCATCAAAACCGAGGTTAACTCTTTCCTCTCCAAGTTTCGTCCGGATTCACTTGAGAATGAGATTCTACCTCAAAGAGACGTGTTGTGCATTCTTAGGTGCCTCGGAGAGCATCACGATGAAGCACGGAGGAAACACCAAGTTCACCCGGAGACACATGGAGGAAGGAGAAGGAAGATGGGCACGAAGGAGCGGAGCCACTGGACACCCCAGGTGCCCGGCCCCTGCGTCCCCGGGTGCCCGGCCGCCGGCTGTTGCTGGACCTGGCCACCCCGGGTGCCCGGCCAGGAGGCCCCGGTTGCCCGGCCGCCCTAGCCTGGGCGCTGCCCGCCGCCCCGGGTGCCCGGCCACCCCGCTGGGCGCTGGCCCTTGCCTCCGGGTGCCCGGGCCGCGACCCCCAGGTTCCCGGCCTCGCTCCTGGGCTGCACCAACAGCCGCCCCAGGTGCCCGGGCTGTCAACCCCCGGGTGCCCGGCCTCCTGCAGCCCACCCACGGCCAGTGGCCCTGACCGGTCCGGCTGCTCGGTCCCTCCTCCGGCTTGTTTTTATTTTAGGGACTCTTTGGTCCTTTGTAACCCCAACTCCCCCAATTCGCCCCTAGACTATATATAGCCCTCTCCTAGCTCAATTAGGGGGATAGCAAAGTAGATGCTACACATTTGTGAGCTTTGCTCCATGGATCCACTCCACTAGGAGATCAAGACCTCCTCTTGGAGTGACCCAACTCAAGACCCCCTTGAGGGAAGGATCCCCATCATAGGATCATCAAGCCCTTATCTCCTTCATAGGATTTGGGATGGACCCTACCATGTATCTTATTTCCCTTTGATTGTTCATGTACCTTGTGGATCTTGTGTGTTTGTTGGTCTAGTGGATGTGTGATTGGACTTGTTCTTGAGTGTTCCTCTTGTTTTCCCTCTTGTGTTCATCTTGTTCTTGGGGATTCCCCCTCCAATTCGTGAAAGATCTTCACTTAGGGTTCCACCCTAAAACATCTTGGTATCATGAGCCATGGTTTCTCACAAAATTGGAGCCCCCCTTCTTGTTCTCTAGCCTAATTTTGTTGTGTTCTTCCCCAAATTCGAAAATTTCCCCACCAAAAATAGCCCCAATTTTTTTTGTGATTTGTTGGTTTGATGAGGTTTTGTTGGATTTGATCCATGGATTTGCTTGGTTTCGAGTGGATCTAGCATTCCCCCATCCATCTCCACCTTTACCTCCACAAAATCCCCCAATTTCTTGCATCTTCCCACGAATTTCCGCCCAAATCCGACACCCCCGGGCACCCGGACCTCAAACCCCGGGCACCCGGACCCCCCGGGCACCCGTACCTCAAACCCCGGGCACCCGGACCCCTCGTGCACCCCCCGCTGACCACCCCGGGTGCCCGCACCCTCGGGCTGTTTGCCCCTACCCACCCCGGGCACCCACACGCCCAAACCCCGGGTACCCACACCCCCCCAGAATCAGCCGCGTGCACTTTACCATTTCGGCCATAACTTTCGCTCCTGGAGTCCGATTTTCGCATTCTTTAGCTCGTTGAGTAGCTATTAATATCCCCCATCCACCTAGATAGGTTCCAACACCATTTGACCCCATAAAAATGTTGGAATTTTGACATCTTTGCATAGGCCATCCACCATATCATCCACGCAAACCACCATAACTTTTCGCAACCTAACCCATTTTTGGCTCCATATAGCATTTATGGTTGCTTGAGTGGTGACTTGAGTCTCTTAAGGTGTTTCAGCTACTTAGGGACGGTTGCTTCGTCATCACCCACCACCACCACTTCCGCATTGCTAACTCCGGAATCACCAACGCATTCCGCCACCGCCATTTTGTTGGAAATATGCCCTAGAGGCAATAATAAATAAGTTATTATTATATTTCTTTGTTCATGATAATAGTCTTTTATTCATGCTATAACTGTATTATCCGGAAATCGTAATACACGTGTGAATACATAGACCACAATATGTCCCTAGTGAGCCTCTAGTTGACTAGCTCGTTGTGATCAACAGATAGTCATGGTTTCCTGGCTATGGACATTAGATGTCGTTGATAACGGGATCACATCATTAGGAGAATGATGTGATGGACAAGACCCAATCCTAAGCATAGCACAAAGATCGTGTAGTTCGTTTGCTAGAGCTTTGCCAATGTCAAGTATCTCTTCCTTTGACCATGAGATCGTGTAACTCCTGGATACCGTAGGAGTGCTTTGGGTGTATCAAACGTCACAACGTAACTGGGTGACTATAAAGGTGCACTACAGGTATCTCCGAAAGTATCTATTGTTTTATGCGGATCAAGACTGGGATTTGTCACTCCGTGTAAACGGAGAGGTATCTCTGGGCCCACTCGGTAGGACATCATCATATGCGCAATGTGACCAAGGAGTTGATCACGGGATGATGTGGTACGGAACGAGTAAAGTGACTTGCCGGTAACGAGATTGAACAAGGTATCGGTATACCGACGATCGAATCTCGGGCAAGTAAAATACCGCTAGACAAAGGGAATTGTATACGGGATCGATTGAGTCCTTGACATCGTGGTTCATCCGATGAGATCATCGTGGAACATGTGGGAGCCAACATGGGTATCCAGATCCCGCTGTTGGTTATTGACCGGAGAACGTCTCGGTCATGTCTGCATGTCTCCCGAACCCGTAGGGTCTACACACTTAAGGTTCGATGACGCTAGGGTTATAAACGAAGCTTGTATGTGGTTACCGAATGTTGTTCGGAGTCCCGGATGAGATCCCGGACGTCACGAGGAGTTCCGGAATGGTCCGGAGGTAAAGATTTATATATAGGAAGTCCTGTTTCGGCCATCGGGACAAGTTTCGGGGTCATCGGTATTGTACCGGGACCACCGGAAGGGTCCCGGGGGCCCACCGGGTGGGGCCACCTGCCCCGGGGGCCACATGGGCTGTAGGGGGTGCGCCTTGGCCTTCATGGGCCAAGGGCACCAGCCCCAAGAGGCCCATGCGCCTAGGGAACCCTAGAGGGAAGAGTCCTCAAGGGGGAAGGCACCTCCGAGGTGCCTTGGGGAGGATGGACTCCTCCCCCCTCCTTGGCCGCACCCCAAAACCCATCTAGGGCTGGCCGCCGCCCCTAGGGGGTGGGAAAACCCTAAAGGGGGCGCAGCCCCCTTCCCCCCTATATATATTGAGGCATGGGGCTGCCCATAACACGTGATTTGATCTCTCGTTGGTGCAGCTCTGCCCCTCTCCCTCCTCCTCTTCTCCCATGGTGCTTGGCGAAGCCCTGCGGGATTGCCACGCTCCTCCACCACCACCACGCCGTTGTGCTGCTGTTGGATGGAGTCTTCCTCAACCTCTCCCTCTCTCCTTGCTGGATCAAGGCGTGGGAGACGTCACCGGGCTGTACGTGTGTTGAACGCGAAGGTGCCGTCCGTTCGGCACTTGATCATCGGTGATTTGAATCACAACGAGTACGACTCCATCAACCCCGTTCACTTGAACGCTTCCGCTTAGCGATCTACAAGGGTATGTAGATGCAAACTCTCCTCCCTTTCTACTCGTTGCTGGTCTCTCCATAGATAGATCTTGGTGTTACGTAGGAAAATTTTTGAATTTCTGCTACGTTCCCCAACACATTTGACATTTGCCTTTGGAGATTTTGAGTTTTCGGTTTTTACCATTTCCTAAGGTGTTTCGGCTACTTAGGGACAGGTCTACATCATCTTGGTATCTACATCAAGAACACCGCCACTCATCATCGCCACGAGGTCGTCTTCGACATTGACCACTTCACCAATTTGACACCCTAACCATAAGCAAGAACGGTAACCTCTATATCATCTTGGTATCATGGTATCCCTTCATTGTACATTCTTGCCATTACATTGTTAACCCCTTAACCCATTTTGCCTCACTTACCTATGGAGACTAGCCTTTGAGTATTGCCGGCAACGTTACTTGTGCACATTAGTGATCCGTACCTTCCATTGCATACATACCATATCATATTGGTATCATCTTGGTATCATCATATCATCCCTTGTGTCACAAGATTGTTCCCACATATACACAATTGCTATCTTGGTTTGTGCATTTCACATAAGTGGCCATATCAAAAAAAGAATAAGCTTTTAAGCAAAAAGGAAAAGAGAGCAAAGAGCTTGTAAGCAAGAGCCATAGCATCGCCACATTGCATACCATACTACATATTGATCATCTTGGATCATCGTGTGCGAAACACCGGAACATCATACACATAGCATACTTGGGATAGGAAGCTCATACATTTCGCATCTTCTAGGTTGTGCACAAGTGTCGTATCCGCCTATTGAGCAATCATGCTAGCGTCTCTCTTGAGTTGTGCAACACGAGCTTTTTCCGTGGATTCCACATTTTGTGCTCTTTCCTTGGTTGCACGACCCCATCTATCTATCCGTGTGTGTGTTTCTGTATGCCACATATTGCTATTGGTCTACTTGTTTCACTTGCGAATTTGTGAATCTTTTCCAACATTATTGACTCTTGCTAACATTTTGCATCAAATTTTTGTGCCACTATCCTCACCGAGCTCCTCCATAAGCTTTACTTGATAGGTGTGAGTGAACAAGTCTGGTACCAATTCCACTATTATTTCATCTCACATTGAGTGAAATGGGATACATCCTCAACTTTGGGAAAAGGTAACTTGATATTGTTTATCTCATTTCCTACTCACATTTGCTCGAGTCTTGTGATGGATAGGCAAGGCATTTCATCTCCGGTCTGCCAGGACAACAACGGCGTGAACAACTACATCACCAAAACGCCCATCTTCGGACTACAACGAGCAATGCGAGGCATTGAGCGACTCACCGCCGACATTCATCAATGTGAAGCACGGACAAGGGACTACATCGACACCAAGTTGGCGGAACAAAGGGATCAAGTCCGCGACATGTTAGCCAACTACAAGTCTCCTTCCCCTTCGTCATCTTCAAGGCGGCGACGCTCAAGTGGCCAATCTTCGGAACGTCATCGAGCTCAAGCACTACAACACCATCAAGATGACGATGCTCGCGATGCGTACACCTACAAGTCCCAAAAAGCTCTACATCAAGCTTCGGCCAAACTTCATGAGCACAAGAGAAGACCGCGAGACAAGCACCACCAAGACGGAGCTACGACTACTACCACCACTTCGACATCTTCGCCAAGTGTTATCAAGGCATCTTCGCCTTTGGACGTACGGCATCTTCGCCTACCTCCGACGAGTATGCCTACATCATCCTTCATCCACGATGACGGTGACGACATGATCGAGCATGGGATTTTCCCTTCGGTCATGGAGGAGAGTGATGATGTGCCATCTTCGGTCTTCATCCATGACGAGAGCGATGATGTGCCATCTTCGGCCTTCATCCACGACGAGAGTGATGATGTGCCATCTTCGGCCTTCATCCACGGCGACGACTACGAGATGGTTGAGCATGGGATTTTCCCTTCGACCACGGCGACGTATGATGAGTTGAGTGACTTGTGCCACCATATTGAGAGTGAGAGTGACTTCACCACTAGCCCCATATATGATGAGTTGCCACAATTCCCATGTGAGGAGAGCTACAACCCCCACCACTTGAGTGAGATGAGTGACTCCACCATATGTGACATTGAGTGCACCTACCTTGAGGGAGTGAGTGAGCCACCACCACATAGAGAGAGTGAGGAAGTTGATAGGGCACGTGAGCCCATTTGCATTTCTAACAACTTGACCTCTACCTCTATTGTGTCTTCTCATTTGGTTCTAGGTCCCATATATGATGATGCGCCGATCCGCGACGACTTCGTCCTTCCTATGGACAAGACGATGGCCATGGTGGACTATGATGCACCCCCACATGGTTCCATCACGATGATGACATTGACCACGCGTTGGTCTTTCCCACCTCACCTACACCACTTGAGTGGAACGAGAAAGGTAACATAGGTGAAGGTGATGCTCTTGTCCCACTAGTGGACGTTCTTGACATTGATTGCTTGCATGATGTTGCTCCACCTATTGTCATGCTTCATGCTAGTGTAATTTCCCCATGCGATGATTTACCCATTTATGATGAGTCTGATGATTGCCATGTGGAGTCTATTAGTTGTGATGCCATGTTACATAGGATTTCTTGTGATAATTCTCTTGGTCACATAATGTTTGACAATCCGCTTGACTTGTCATATGCTATGCATGAGATCAACAATATGTCATATTTGCAATCTCTTCATAGTGACTATGCATATTCCATCAACATCAACCCAATTTGCACATATGGCATAGATGACAAGCCCATGGTTATTGGCATTTGTTTTTCTTGTGATGATATTGCCATGCTTCATTTACATGATTTGTGCAATTCATCTACTATGCCATGCCATGATCACATTGTTCCAAATATGCATTGTTTTGTATGTAGTTCATATTCTCCATATGATGTTTCCACTATTGCTCATGAGGAGACCCCCATAGTTTCCTCATACATATTAGGAGATTTTGATGCATTCCATACTTTGCATGATCCCACTACTTGTGTGCACAATATGCTTCCCATGAATGAAAATGATATTGATGTGCCATATACTTGCATTCTCAATTTGTGTACCCATCGTGTCATACATAACAACTATTCTTTCATGATGGATGACATGTTCTTATACCATGCATCAAATTTCTTTGACCGATGCTTATCTTGTGCTAACTCACACATGCACATACACGTCATGATGGATGATGTGTACATTTACCACGAACACAATTTCTTTGGTTTGTGTCTCCTTTGTGTAGGTACACATGAATACTTGTCAACTTCGCAATCCCACGAGTTGACAAAACAAGCACTAGAGAGCAATGATGACTTGGGATCCCATGGATTGCCTTTCCCACCGCTCTCTTCGCGCAAAGACTTCGCGCTTTTCTTCTACATGGCTCTCACATGGTTATGGGTTATCGTACACTACATATTATATGCCCATCTTGTCATGTTCACTTTGCATTGTATGCTCATTCCTATGCCTTTGCCATGCATTTGTGACCCATGCTTTGCATTACACATGATGATTGATTCTCCTACTTGTTTGTGTATTTGCAAGCTTGGTGGAGATATTGCTTGTTATTGCCATGTTTGCTATTTTCCCCATGCCTATGATGATACAATGATCTTGGTTTGTGTTCGTACTTGCGATATGTCATGTGCATTGTCTATGCCTATTATTTGCTCCCATGATATGATTGCCATGATTTCCTCTAGTGTGTTGCATCTTCGCTCCACTAGTTTGCACGACTTGATTGCCTCGCACATGTTCCAAAATGGCTATATCATTTGTGTTGAGTGTCTCACTTTCTTCACCACAACCTATGCACATTATGCTTGGATTGTCTTGCACTTGCTTGTGTTTAGACATATCATCTTCGTTGGTGTTGTGGATGACTCTTATGCCTACCATAGACCGTTCATTGAGAGTCTTATGCATGCTTGCTCTGAACTTGGGGTAGATGCTTATTCTCTTGCCACACATATGTGCATCATCTCTACCTCACATTTACATGCTTGTTTCCATGATGCTTTTCCATGTGCTCAACTTAGATGCTCAAATGCCATGCCACTCTTCTTCGTCAAACCATATGCTATGCTTGATGACAACACTTGTTGGGTGAATCACCTCTTGAATGCTTGGTTTTGCTTTAATGCCAACCACATTTGTTTTTCCAAGTGCTGGTTATCTTTGCTCCTTTTGAAGGAATTACAAGACGGTGCGACATTGGAGAGTGACTATTTCGAGCTTCCACATGACAAGTGCTTGGTGGTTGTCCACTTCTACACGGTGACGCCATCTCGTTACCATGGTGATGAAGATCACGATCTGTGGACGGATCTCTCCCAAGGGGGGGGGGGAGATGATGCGGAGCATCCTTTGACCATCACCATGGACGTCACCCCGCCACCGCAAGCACGGAGAGGACCTGCGACGAGAGCTCACGCACGCACCATCGAAACCGAGGTTAACTCTTTCCTCTCCGAGTTTCGTCCGGATTCACTTGAGAATGGGATTCTACCTCAAAGAGACGTGTTGTGCATTCTTAGGTGCCCCGGAGAGCGTCACGATGAAGCACGGAGGAAACACCAAGTTCACCCGGAGACACATGGAGGAAGGAGAAGGAAGATGGGCACGAAGGAGTGGAGCCACTGGACACCTCGGGTGCCCGGCCCCTAGGTCCCCGGGTGCCCGGCCGCCGGGTGTTGTTGGACCTGGCTGCCCCGGGTGCCCGGCCAGGAGGCCCCGGGTGCCCGGCCGCCCCAGCCTGGGCGCTGCCCGCCGCCCCGGGTGCCCGGCCAACTGGCCCCGGGTGCCCGGCCACCCCGCTGGGCACTGGCCCTTGCCTCCGGGTGCCCGGGCCGTGACCCCCGGGTGCCCGGCCTCGCTCCTGGGCTGCACCAACAGCCGCCCCGGGTGCCCGGGCTGTCAACCCCGGGTGCCCGGCGTCCTGCAGCCCACCCACGGCCGGTGGCCCAGACCGGTCCGGTTGCCCGGCCGGTTTTACCCCGGGTGCCCGGTCCCTCCTCCGGCTTGTTTTTATTTTAGTGACTCTTTGGTCCTTTGTAACCCCAACTCCTTCATAGGATTTGGGATGAACTGTACCATGTATCTTATTTCCCTTTGATTGTTCATGTACCTTGTGGATCTTGTGTGTTTGTTTGTCTAGTGGATGTGTGATTGGACTTGTTCTTGAGTGTTCCTCTTGTTTTCCCTCTTGTCTTCATCTGGTTCTTGGGGATTCCCCCTCCAATTCGTGAAAGATCTTCACTTAGGGTTCCACCCTACAACACACCGTTTGAAGCATTGCACGGAAGGAGGTGCAGAACTCCGTTGTTGTGGGACGAAGTTGTAGACCGACAGTTGTTTGGATGAGATTTGATTAAAGAGTCTGAAGAGAAGGTTAAGCTGATTCGCGATAGACTGGTAGCCCAGCCAGGCAGAAGAGCTATGCGGATTCTAAAAGCAAGGAGACAATTTACGAAGTTGGAGATAGAGTGTATCTTCGTGTATCCCCACTTCGAGGAGTGAAGCGCTTTGGAGTTAAGGGAAAGTTAGTGCCACGTTTTGTGGGACCATACAAGGTTTTGGAACGTATGGGAGAAGTTGCTTACAAGTTTGAATTGCCCGAAGGATTGTCAGGAGTTCACGATGTGTTCCACGTTTCTCAATTGAAGAAATGCCACGCAGAGATGGCTGAAATTCCTTTGAGAGATACAGTGCCGCTGGAATCGATACAGTTGGATAGCGATTTGACCTACGAGGAGAAGACAGTCAAGATACTCGAGTTTGCCAGTCGAGTCACATGCAACAAGGTAATCAAGTTCTGCAAAGTTCAGTGGAGCCACCATACCGAGGATGAAGCCACCTGGGAACGAGAGGAAGACCTACAGAAGGATTACCCACACCTATTTTCTAGCCAACCCGAATCTCGAGGGCGAGATTCATCTTAAGGGGGGTAGGTTTGTAACATCCCAAATTTTCAATTTGGAATGTTATACATTAGATCATCATTGCATATCTTATTTTATTGCATTTTGGTTTGATCCTAGAAATTCTACGCAACTCAAGGACCCACGGAGAGAGTTGGGGATTTCGTTATTTTCATATTCGAGATTTCTCAAATTTTGAAAAGAGGATCGTTTGATTTTAATTATTTTCGCTTCGAATATTTCTTTTATAAAAATAGAAGATAGAGGATAAAATGACTTCCTCAAAAATAAAGAAATATCATAGATTTAATATTAAAATCAAATACGATTTTTTTCGGAGTTTTATCCCTATTTTATTTGAATTAGGAAAAATATGTATTTTTTCAAAATTGTATTTTAGGCCCAAATAAATGTTCACCTTATCCGGCCTATTTTTATAGGACAGGGAAAATTTATTTCGGTAATTTTGGAGTCTGTTTTGTATTTCTCTTCTTCTTTTTCTGCACGTCGGAATTGTTTTTAAAAAAAAGTCAAACCGACTCCGGACCGTACCCGAGCGGGACTCCGCCCGGGGGGCCTTTAGAAGCCGCCGCTCCGAGCCGCCGAAGCCCAACCTGCGCCGCCGCCCAAACCCTAACCCTAACCGCTCCCCCGCCGCCGCCGACGCCATTGCCGCCCCGCGTCACCGCCGTCGCGCCTCGTCGCCGCCCCGCGCCGACTCGTCGGAGCCCGCGCGCCG
>NC_041380.1:34534111-34542532 GCF_002162155.2 Triticum dicoccoides
CCGCGCGCCGCCGCCGCCGTTTGCCGGACTTTCGCCGGAGGTAGCCGCCGCCGCCTCGGTTTTCGCGAGAGAACCGACGGTTTTTTTCTAAACCTAGATCTGTTTTTTTATAAATCCGGTTTGGTTTATTTTTTTCAGTTTAGTTATTTAGCGAACGCCCGCTCGTTAGTTCGTTTTAACGAACGGTTTTCACCGTTTAGCCGCAGACAGCGAACGTTCGTTCATTAGCCTGTTCGTTAGTTTTTCTTTTTCTCGGATTTTCTGCGATTATTTTCGGTCGCGATTTCTGATCCGATTTTCGTTCTAGTATAACTTTTCGCTCGTTTATCAAAATCAGGCGATTCAAGCGCCTAGAGTTTCGTCTCGGAACCCTCTTTTTGTTTAACCAACTTAAACAAGATTTTTCTACTGTAAAATTTGACTTTAGTCCAGATTAGTAAACGAAGCTTGTTTCTTTCGCCGTTTGAGTTTTGTTGCTTCGTTTGATTTGATTCTTTTTGCAAACCGGAGTTCTTAAGTTGAACTTTCTGGTTAGATCTCTTATTTGAGTTTTACTCGTGCCCTTACTTGATTGCTTATTGTATGCTTGTTTGTTTGCGATAGAGTACCCGGAGTGTGAAGCGTGCTACTACGAGTCTCTAGGTTTCGCAGATCATCAGCAAGGCAAGTAACACTTTGATCATACCTCTTTACTACCCAGTTTTATTGCATTAGATCAATCCGCAAACAATTGCATGGTTAGGATCTGATTAAATTGTGGGTTGGGAAGTAGATGAGGTAGTACCTATTCACCTGTTCATTATCAAACCTTGGGAGTTACTTCTACGTCGCTTATATTGCTATGCTATGCTCGTAGACGTAGATTGGGTTTGAGAGTATTCATGACAGATGTGAGTATTGTTAAATAATGGTTAACTTAAGGTGGCAACTTTAATACACATCTAGGTGGATTGAGGCACCTGGGGAATTCCAATGATTGCCTGTATTTTTGGAAATCCTGGGGTACCGTGTGATTCTGCTATGGACTGCCACCCAGACTCAAAGGGATCATAAGATTATTCATGCTAGAAACTTCCGTGTGCAGCCACATGCCATTATGAGCTCTGGCATAGTTGAGTAAGTTGTGGGAAACCTTTCCATGATGGGCTAGCAGATGTAGGGGATTGTAGGTGTACCGGCCTATCTATCAGTTAAGGGGACCTCTTCGGAAAGACTGTGTCTCAGTCATCCGTTTCTCAAACATCTTGTAGTGCGAGAAAACCAACGGAGGAGATCGAGTCTTGTGGGGAAAAGTGCACAAACCTCTGCAGAGTGTACAAACTAATCATGGTTAGCTGTGTCCCCGGTTATGGACATCTTGAGTATCTAGTTCTTGGATTATCATGTGGATCTCATCACTCTTAATTATATAATTTGATTGGGGTTAATGATTATTTTTAATTGGGATTGAGATGGGGTTTACCATTCTCAATGTTTAACAACCACCATGATAGTTAAATAAAATTTATTCCTTTGTTGTAGGGAAAATTTGGCTTTTCACAAAACATATTAACCATACAGCCTCCACCAACCAAATATGCATGTAGTGATAGCATTATTCTGTTCATTACTCTTTTGTGTTACCTTGCCAGCATATTCCATGTGCTGACCCATTTTCGGGCTGCAACGTATCATGTTGCAGACTTTTCAGACGACGAGTAAGGAGCCTTAGGTCGTGGTCTTTCACTTAGTGATGCCGTTGGAGTTGATGGACTCACTTTATCTTCCAAGCCTTCCGCTGTTATCGTATTAGATGGCCTTAAGCCATATTTATTGTAATAAGTTCTCTTTTGAGACATTCGACGTAATAAGTGTGTGATTGCTACTCTTTTATAAATGTTTCAAGTATTGTGTGTGTCAGCATTACCGATCCAGGGATGACACTTATGCACAGAGATCAGACTGTTTGAGGTCTGGTCGCTACACATATTTATAGATGTAACCCTTTCGAACGGGAGACGCATAGTGGTCACGCATACTGAGGATTGAAGACACCTATAGCTAGCAAGTTTCACGGGCACAAAGACCGGAACAGAGCAAATGAATGGGGGAGGAGGAGTTGTCATTTGTGCTCACCCACGAACGCAGGGGCGGAGCTCGTGAACGCACAGGGAGGTAGTCGAACACCAGACCCTCTCAGCGACAAAACAACTGCACATTTAAAACCACCAAATCAACACAAATATGATGTTTTATATAATAAAATCGAAAAATATATGACCTAACTCATAATTCACCATTGGCCTTTGGAAGGCCGAAGAGCACCTTTTCGGTCAACAGGAGGCCGAAGAGGTATCAGGGGTCGGGGTGTCTGATACGTCTCCAACGTATCTACTTTTCCTAACGCTTTTCCTCTTGTTTATCAGCCAGTGGGCCAACTTCTCCCACGCCGTCCCTGTTATCTTTGTCATCCTGGTCAGCCTGCATCGACAGGAGAGCCCATGTCATGCATCAAAACATCTTCATCATGCGCACTTCTGGCCGGCGGCGCATGGGCGGTTGAACGGCAACCGGAGGCGGCGCGTGCGGTGGTTTTTCGTGGGGAAGTCGCAGAGAGAGTTGTGCTTTTTAGATACCGAGGGAATTGTTTTTGGGGATATAATTGGGAGAAAATTACGGGATTCTTTTTCTGGATAGCCACGTGATGTCCCACGTTTGACGAGGTCCAATTTCCCAACGTTTTTTCTCTTTCCTTTTGGTTTTCTATATAGAGGTTATAGATCATATACATGCAAAGTTAAAAAAATAGATGTTAACCGTAAGTTTAAGAAGAGGGTCCAATTTTCCAGCATTTTTTCTTTCCTTTTGGTTTTCTATAGAGATTACGATCGTATACATGCAGGTCTCTCACCACGGTTAATTATTTGATCTTAACCGTAGGTTTAAGATCCAAAGGTTAATTTTACGTGTTTTCTGAGAATTAACATGGAGGCTCGATTAGTGCTTCCAATTAGTAAATATAAGATATAAGATAAGATGGAGTGTTCGAGTCTACCACCAGTTGTTGCAAAATTGATCTTAGTCTCACCGAGATGGCCTGGCCAAGTTTCTGTGATGAAGTCGCTTCATTTCAGAATCATCGAAATGAATCGATCGGAATTTTTGAAATGTGGTCTTGCCCTAGCCATTGCACTTCAGTTGCACCGAGTCGTTCTGTTCGGTCTCACGGAAAAGCCTAACGGTCAACTCTTTATGAAGGAAGGAACCAGCGAAGCCACTCCTGTGAGTATTCGTCCCGTCCCACTCTTTATGGGGTTTTTCAAGTCTTTAGAGTATGAATGTAGTAATGAAGCCGAGACCCTAGTTTGTTCAGCTATTGTGGACTTCAGATTTGGAGTAGCACTTATCTGTCGAAATCTTTCATCATTTACGTAAACGGTTGATTGATCATACATTGAGTACCATTTAGCTGGAATTAACCAATGCAAGTTGAAGAGGACTTGTCGGTGCTGCTAGCTGATACGTCTCTATTGTATCTATAATTTTTTATTGTTCCATGCCAATATTCTACAACTTTTACTTACTTTTGGCAACTTTTTATACTATTTTTGGAACTAACGTATTGATCCAGTGCCCAGTGCCAGTTCTTGTTTGTCGCATGTTTTTTGTTTCGCAGAAAATCCATATCAAACAGAGTCCAAACGAGATAAAAACTTACGGATATTTTTTTGGAATATATGTGATTTTTTGGAATAAGAATCAACGCGAGATGATGCCCGAGGGGGCCACAAGGTAGGGGGCGCGTCCCAGGGGGTGGCGTGCCCTAGACCCTTGTGGCCACCCCGTAAGGCGGTTGGTGCCCTTCTTTCGCCGCAAGAAATCCAATATCCGTATACAGATCGTGTTAATATTTCAGCCCAATCGGAGTTACGGATCTCCGGGAATTTAAGAAACGGTGAAAGGCCAGAATCTGAGAGCATAGAAACAGAAGGAGACAGAGAGACAGATCCAATCTCGGAGGGGCTCCCGCCCCTCCGCCTCCATGTAGGCCATGGACCAGAGGGGCAACCCTTCTCCCATCTAGGGGGGAGGTCAAGGAAAAAGAAGAAGGATGGGGGCTCTCTCCCCCTCTCTCCTGGTGTTGTTGTAATGCCGCCGGGGCCATCATCGTGTGACGGAAATCTACACCAACACCTCTGTCATCTTCACCAACATCTTAATCACCTTCCCCCATCTATCTACAGCGGTCCACTCTCCCGCAACCCGATGTACCCTCTACTTGAACATGGTGCTTTATGCTTCATATTATTATCCAATGATGTGTTGCCATCTTATGATGTCTGAGTAGATTTTCTTTGTACTATCGGTAATTGGTGAATTGCTATGATTGGTTTAATTTGCTTGTGGTTATGTTGATGTCCTTTGGTGCCCATCATATGAGCGCACACGTGGATCACAACATAGGGTTAGTTGTATGTTGATAAGACTATGTATTGGAGGGCAAGAGTGATAGAAGCTTCAACCTAGCATAGAAATTGATGCATACGGGAGTGAAGGGGGACCAATATATCTTAATGCTATGGTTGGGTTTTACCTTAATGAATTTAGTAGTTATGGATGCTTGCTAATAGTTCCAATTAGAAGTGCATAGAATTCCAAGTCAGGGATGACATGCTAGCAGTGGCCTCTCCCACATAAAACTTGCTATCGGTGGTCGATAGAACTTTAGGGAATATTTGTTCTACCTTTAGCTCCTCATTGGGTTCAACACTATTACTTATCGAAAGAGGATACAATTGATCCCCTATACTTGTGGGTTATCAAGACCTTTTTCTGGCGCCGTTGCCGGGGAGCAATAGCATGGGGTGAATATTCTCATGTGTGCTTGTTTGCTTTATCACTAAGTAGATTTTATTTGCTTTTCTAAGTTGTTCTCTATCTTTAGTTATGGATATGGAACACGAAATACCAAAAAAATTAGGTGTACTAGCTACTCATGGAGATGGGGAACCTCCTAAAACCCTCGATGCTCATTATGTGAAAGATATTATGTACTACTTTAATAATCCTGAGAAAACCCCATTCAATTATATGATGGGAGAGACGTTGGCTCAACATGAATACTTTAGGAATTGTTGCTTGACACAAAAATGGAAACTATTATGGGATCAAATTTATATGTTGCGTTGATATGCTCGGCAACTATGTTTGAGATATGATTATACTTGTTGCTCTAGGATGAAGGCTCCACACCTTCCCTTTTCATGCAAATTTAATGATAATGAAACCTTAGCTTCTTATGCTAATGGTATATATGATTACTATGATGTTGAACAATTTGAAGAATTTGTTGCTTTTAAGGGTGCTTACGAAATTGAATCTTTGTTTGAAAAGTATGAACCTTTTGATGATGATGTTTATAGGCCTGAAAATTTTGCTATATTCAAATATTTCTATGAGAATTATGAATATAATTTCGATATTGATCTGTTTATTGAGAAAGTCTCCGCTGTCCAAGAAGAGACAAATATTTTGTAGGAAACTATGGAAGAAGAAATTGATGACACTGAGCTCATTAGATGAAAAAGATGACTAGGAGAGCGAAGAACAAAAGGAGGAAGAGCAGATTAGCTACATTTTCCCACCTTCTAATGAGATTAACTCTTCAACTCATACATTGTTTAATTTCCCTTCGTGCTTACCGAAGGATGATTGCTATGATCCCTTTGATTCGTTTGAAATATCCCTTTTGATGAACTTGATGTTTGCTATGCTTGTGGCCATGATGCCAATATGAATTATGCTTATGGAGATAAACTTTCTATCGTTCCTTATCTTAAGAATGAAATTGTTGCTATTGCACCCACACATGATAGTCCTATTATCCTTTTGAATTCTCCCAACTACACTATATCGGAGAAGTTTGCTCTTATTAAGGATTATATCGATGGGTTACGTCTTACTACTACACATGATGATTTTGATGAATATAATATGCATGTGCTTACTGCTCCTACTTGCAATTATTATGAGAGAGGAACTACATCTCCGCCTCTCTATGTTTCCATTACGATAAAATTGCAAGAAATTGCTATACTATGTATTGGCCTTTACTCGATGTGCATGAATTTTTCTTTTATGACATGTCGATGCATAGAAAGAGAGTTAGACTTCGTTGTTGCATGATATATATTAATTTGTGCTCACTACTAAATCACAAATCATCGTTAATTAAAATTGGCTTTGATATACCTTGGGATCCGGGTGGATCCATTACTTGAGCACTATATGCCTAGCTTAATGGCTTTAAAGAAAGAGTTGCCAGGGAGACAACCCGGAAGTTTTAGAGAGTCGTTTTGTTCTGTTGTGTTCTTTTAAAAAGTTTAAAAACGAAAAAAGAGGGTAACCTAAAAACCTTTTCAAAAAGAGAAGCAATTGGAAGGTTATGCATTGGAGAAGTGAGGGTCGACCTTGAACACTTGTGTTCATTCTCATGGAAACAATGTAGATTTTTTCATGGAAATTTCTCACAAAAATAATTTTCCCATTGTACAAATCCATTGTATTATACAAATAATGTGCCAAGATTTGCCTTTAGGATGATTAGATTGCTTGTTTGGTTTGTGCGGTGCAAAAACAGAAACTTCGGCTGTAGTGCGTGATTTTACATTTTTTTCTGGAAAGTCAAATGCTTCTGAAACTTTTTGGGCAGTACTTCCATACGAATTGTTTATTTTTTTCCTAATTTTTCAGAATTTTTAGAAGTACAAAAGTATGGTTAATGTTCAGATTACTACAAACTGTCATGTTATCACAGATTGTTGTTATATTTTCATTATTTGCTTATGTTTGAAGTCTTGTTGAGCCTCTTTGACTAGGGGCCATAGAATTTTGATAGAATACATTGGGTAATGTTTGATTATAATTATACAATAATGCTAGGGTAGTACATTATGGGATTTGAAGTTGTATGTACTAACCCCTCTAATAAAAAAAGTTTTGTTAAGTTTTGTGTGGATGAAGTTTCCGAAGATCGATGATGTATAGATATGAGAAGAATGAGGAGAGACAAGAGCTCAAGCTTGGGGATGCCCAAGGCACCCCAAGTATATATTCAAGGAGACTCAAGCGTCTAAGCTTGGGGATGCCTCGGAAGGCATCCCATCTTTATTCGACAATTATCGGAATGTTTAGGTTTTTGTTTTGTTCACATGATATGCGTAAATCTTGGAGCGTCATGTGCTTTTTATTTTTCTTTTAGTAAATGCACCATGCTGGTATGAGATACCCTTGGTTGATTTACATAATGCTCTTTGCACTTCACTTATATCTTTTGAGTATGGCTTTATAGAATGCTTCATGTGCTTCACTTATATCATTTGAAGTTTGGATTGCCTGTTTCCCTACACATGAAAAACCTGAAGGAAATATGCCCTAGAGGAAATAATAATGTTATTATTTTATTTCCTTATATCATGATAAATGTTTATTATTCATGCTAGAATTGTATTATCCGAAAACATAATACTTGTGTGAATACATAGACAAACTAAACGTCACTAGTATGCCTCTACTTGACTAGCTCGTTAATCAAAGATGGCTATGTTTCCTAACCATAGACATGTGTTATCATTTGATTAACGGGATCACATTATTAGGAGAATGATGTGATTGACATGACCCATTCCATTAGCTTAGCACCCGATCATTTAGTATGTTGCTATTGCTTTCTTCATGACTTATACATGTTCCTATGACTATGAGATTATGCAACTCCCGTTTGCCGGAGGAACACTTTGTGTGCTACCAAACGTCACAACGTAACTGGGTGATTATAAAGGAGCTCTACAAGTGTCTCCAAAGGTAAATGTTGGGTTGGCGTATTTCAAGATTAGGATTTATCACTCCGATTGTCGAAGAGGTATCTCTAGGCCCTCTCGGTAATGCACATCACATAAGCCTTGCAAGCATTGCAACTAATGAGTTAGTTGCGAGATGATGTATTACGAAACGAGTAAAGAGACTTGCCGGTAACGAGATTGAACTAGGTATTGAGATACCGGCGATCGAATCTCGGGCAAGTAACATACCGATGACAAAGGGAACAACGTATGTTATTATGCGGTCTGACCAATAAAGATCTTCGTAGAATATGTGGGATCCAATATGAGCATCCAGGTTCCGCTATTGGTTATTGACCGGAGACATGTCTCAGTCATGTCTACATTGTTCTCGAACCCGTAGGGTCCGCACGCTTAAGGTTTCGATGACAGTTATATTATGAGTTTATGAGTATTGATGTACCGAAGTTAGTTCGGAGTCCCGGATGTGATCACGGACATAACGAGGAGTCTTGAAATGGTCGAGACATAAAGATTGATATATTGGACGGCTATATTCGGACACCCGAAGTGTTTCGGGTGATTTCGGAGAAAACCGGAG
>NC_041380.1:34542742-34563452 GCF_002162155.2 Triticum dicoccoides
TTAGTGGAGAGAGAGAAGGGCAGCCAAGGTGGGCCACGCGCCTCCTCCCCCCTTGGTCCGAATTGGACTAGGAGAAGGGGGGCGGCGCACTCCTCCATGGCGCGCCAATAGGGCCGGCCGGCCTCCTCCCCTTGCTCCTTTATATACGGGGGCATGGGCACCCCTAGACACACAAGTTGATCCTCGTGATCATTTTCTTAGCCGTGTGCGGTGCCCCCTTCCACCATACTCCTCGATAATATTGTAGCGGTGCTTAGGCGAAGCCCTACGACGGTAGAACATCAAGATTGTCACCACGCCGTCGTGCTGACGGAACTCTTCCCCGACACTTTGCTGGATCAGAGTCCGGGGATCGTCATCGAGCTGAATGTGTGCTAAAACTCGGAGGTGCCGTAGTTTCGGTGCTTGATCGGTCGGGCCATGAAGACGTATGACTACATCAACCGCGTTGTCATAACGCTTCCGCTGTAGGTCTACGAGGGTACGTAGATCACACTCTCCCCTCTCGTTGCTATGCATCACCATGATCTTGCGTGTGCGTAGGAATTTTTTTGAAATTACTATGTTCCTCACCAGTGGTATCAGAGCCAGGTTTTATGTGTTGATGTTATATGCATGAGTAGAACACAAATGAGTTGTGGGCGATATAAGTCATACTGCTTACCAGCATGTCATACTTTGGTTCGGCGGTATTGTTGGACGAAGCGGCCCGGACCGACATTACGCGTACGCTTACGCGAGACCGGTTCTCCCGACGTGCTTTGCACAAAGGTGGCTAGCGGGTGACAGTTTCTCCAACTTTAGTTGAACCAAGTATGGCTACGCCCGGTCCTTGCGAAGGTTAAAACATCACCAACTTGACAAACTATCGTTGTGGTTTTGATGCGTAGGTAAGATTGGTTCTTACTTAAGCCCGTAGCAGCCACGTAAAACTTGCAACAACAAAGTAGATGACGTCTAACTTGTTTTTGCAGGGCATGTTGTGATGTGATATGGTCAAGACATGATGCTAAATTTTATTGTATGAGATGATCATGTTTTGTAACCAAGTTATCGGCAACTGGCAGGAGCCATATGGTTGTCGCTTTATTGTATGCAATGCAATTGCGCTGTAATGCTTTACTTTATCACTAAACGGTAGCGATAGTCGTGGAAGCATAAGATTGGCGAGACGACAACGATGCTACAATGGTGATCAAGGTGTCGCGCCGGTGACGATGGTGATCATGAAGGAGCTTAGAAGATGGAGATCACAAGCACAAGATGATGATGGCCATATCATATCACTTATATTGATTGCATGTGATGTTTATCTTTTATGCATCTTATCTTGCTTTGTTTGACGGTAGCATTTTAAGATGATCTCTCACTAATTATCAAGAAGTGTTCTCCCTGAGTATGCACCATTGCGAAAGTTCTTCGTGCTGAGACACCACGTGATGATCGGGTGTGATAGGCTCTACGTTCAAATACAACGGGTGCAAAATAGTTGCACACGTGGAATACTCAGGTTATACTTGACGAGCCAAGCATATACAGATATGGCCTCGGAACACGGAGACCGAAAGGTCGAGCGTGAATCATATAGTAGATATGATCAACATAGTGATGTTCACCAATGAAACTACTCCATCTCACATGATGATCGGACATGGTTTAGTTGATTTGGATCACGTGATCACTTAGAGGATTAGAGGGATGTCTATCTAAGTGGGAGTTCTTGAGTAATATGATTAATTGAACTTTAATTTATCATGTACTTAGTCCTGGTAGTATTAGCATATCTATGTCGTAGATCAATATCTCGCGTTGTTGCTTTCATATGTTTATTTTGATATGTTCCTAGAGAAAATTATGTTGAAAGATGTTAGTAGCAATGATGCGGATTGGATCCTTGATCTGAGGTTTATCCTCATTGCCGCACAGAAGAATTATGTCCTTGATGCACCGCTAGGTGATGGACCTATTGCAGGAGCAGATGCAGACGTTATGAACGTTTGGCTAGCTCAATATGATGACTACTTGATAGTTTAGTGCACCATGCTTAACAGCTTAGAATCAGGACTTCAAAGACGTTTTGAACGTCATGGACTATATGAGATGTTCCAGGAGTTGAAGTTAATATTTCAAGCAAATACCCGAGTTGAGAGATATGAAGTCTCCAACAAGTTCTATAGCTAAAAGATGGAGGAGAATCGCTCAACTAGTGAGCATGTGCTCATATTGTCTGGGTACTACAATCGCTTGAATCAAGTGGGAGTTAATCTTCCAGATAAAATAGTAATTGACATAATTCTCTAGTCACCATCACCAAGTTAGTAGAACTTCGTGATGAACTATGATATGCAAGGGATAACGGAAACGATTCCCAAGCTCTTCGTAATGCTGAAATTGACGAAGGTAGAAATTGAGAAAAACATCAAGTGTTGATAATAGACAAGACCACTAGTTTCAAGAAAAGGGCAAAGGAAAAAAGGGGAACTTCAAGAAGAACAACAAGCAAGTTGCTGCTCAAGTGAAGAAGCCCAAGTCTGGTCCTAAGCCTGAGACTAAGTGCTTCTACTGCAAAGGGACTGGTCACTGGAAGCGGAACTACCCCAAGTGATTGGCGGATAAGAAGGATGGCAAAGTGAACATAAGTATATTTGATATACATGTTATTGATGTGTACTTTACTAGTGTTCATAGCAGCCCCTCAGTATTTGATACTAGTTCAGTTGCTAAGATTAGTAACTCAAAACGGGAGTTGTAGAATAAACAGAGACTAGTTAAGGGTGAAGTGACGATGTGTGTTGGAAGTGGTTCCAAGATTGATATGATCATCATCGCACACTCCCTATACTTTCGGGATTAGTGTTGAACCTAAATAAGTGTTATTTGGTGTTTGCGTTGAGCATGAATATGATTTGATCATGTTTATTGTAATACGGTTATTCATTTAAGTAAGAGAATAAATTGTTGTTCTGTTTACATGAATAAAACCTTATATGGTTACACACCCAATGAAAATAGTTCATTGGATCTCGATCGTAGTGATACACATATTCATAATATTGAAACCAAAAGATGCGAAGTTAATAATGATAGTGCAACTTATTTGTGGCACTGCCGTTTAGGTCATATTGGTGTAAAGCGCATGAAGAAACTCCATGATGATGGGATTTTGGAATCACTTGATTATGAATCACTTGGTGCTTGCGAACCATGCCTTATGGGCAAGATGACTAAGACTCCGTTCTCTGGAACAATGGAGCGAGCAACTGACTTATTGGAAATAATACATACTGATGTATGTGATCCGATGAGTGTTAAGGCTCGCTGCGGGTATCATTATTTTCTGACCTTCACAGATGATTTAAGCAGATATGGGTATATCTACTTGATGAAACACAAGTCTGAAACATTTGAAAAGTTCAAAGAATTTCATAGTGAAGTGGAGAATCATCGTAACAAGAAAATAAAAGTTTCTACGATATGATCGCAGAGGTAAAATATTTGAGTTGCGAGTTTGGTCTTCAATTAAAACAATGTGGAATAGTTTCACAAATTCGTGCCACTTAGAACACCACAGCATAATGGTGTGTCCGAATGTCATAACCGTACTTTATTGGATATCGTACAATCTATGATGCTTCTTACCGATTTACCACTATCGTTTTGGGGTCATGCATTAAAGACAACTGCATTCACATTAAAAAGGGGCACCATCTAAGTCTGTTGAGATGACACAATATGAACTGTGGTTTGGAAAGAAACCAAAGTTGTCGTTTCTTAAAGTTTGAGGTTGCGATGCTTATGTGGAAAAGTTTCATCCTGATAAGCTCAAACTCAAATCGGAGAAATGTGTCTTCATAGGATACCCAAAGGAGAAAGTTGGGTACACCTTCTATCACAGATCCTAAGGCAAGACATTCGTTGCTAAGAATGGATCCTTTCTAGAGAAGGAGTTTCTCTCGAAAGAAGTGAGTGGGAGGAAAGTAGAACTTGATAAGGTAACTGTACCTGCTCCCTTATTGGAAAGTAGTTCATCACAGAAATCTGTTCCTGTGACTACTACACCAATTAGTGAGGAAGCTAATGATGATGATCATGTAACTTCAGATCAAGTTACTACCAAATCTCGTATGTAAATCAGAGTGAGATCCGCACCAGAGTGGTACGGTAATCCTGTTCTGGAAGTCATGTTACTAGACCATGACAAACTTGCGAACTATGAGGAAGCGATGATGAGCCCAGATTCCGCGAAATGGTTTGAGGCCATGAAATCTGAGATAGGATCCATATATGAGAACAAAGTATGGACTTTGGTTGACTTGCCCGATGATCGGCAAGCCATTGAGATTAAATGGATCTTCAAGAGGAAGACGGACGCTGATAGTAGTATTACTATCTACAAAGCTAGACTTGTCGATTTTTTTTTGACAAAGTTCAAGGTGTTGACTATGATGAGAGTTTCTCACTCGTATCTATGCTTAAGTCTGTCCGAATCATGTTAGCAATTGCTGCATTTTATGAAATCTGGCAAATGGATAAACAAAATTGCATTCCTTAATGGATTTATTAAAGAAGAGTTGTATATGATGAAACTAGAAGGTTTTGTCGATCCTAAAGGTGTTAACTAAATATGCAAGCTCCAGCGATTCATCTATGGACTGGTGCAAGCATCTCGGAGTTGGAATATACGCTTTGATAAGTTGATCAAAGCATATAGTTTTATACAGACTTGAAGCCTGTATTTACAAGAAAGTGAGTGGGAGCACTACAGCATTCCTGATAAGCATATGTGAATGACATATTGTTGATCGGAAATAATGTAGAATTATTCTGCAAAGCATAAAGGAGTGTTTGAAAGGATTTTTTCAAAGAAAACCTCGGTGAAGCTGCTTACATATTGAGCATCAAGATCTATAGAGATAGATCAAGACGCTTGATAAGTTTTTTCAATGAGTACATACCTTGACAAGATTTTGAAGTAGTTCAAAATGGAATAGTCAAAGAAAGAGTTCTTGCCTGTGTTACAAGGTGTGAAATTGAGTAAGACTCAAAACCCGACCACGGCAGAAGATAGAAAGAGAATGAAAGTCATTCCCTATGCCTCAGCCATAGGTTCTATAAAGTATGCCATCTTGTGTACCAGATCTATTGTATACCCTACACTGATGTTGGCAAGGAAGTACAATAGTGATCTAGGAGTAGATCACTGGACAGCGGTCAAAATTATCCTTAGTGGAATAAGGATATGTTTCTCGATTATGGAGGTGACAAAAGGTTCGTCGTAAAAGGTTACGTCGATGCAAACTTTGACACTGATCCAGATGATTCTAAGTCTCAATCTAGATGCATATTGAAAGTGGGAGCAATTAGCTAATGTAGCTCCATGCAGAGCATTGTTGACATAGAAATTTGCAAAATACATACGGATCTGAATATGGCAGACCCGTTGACTAAACTTCTCTCACATGCAAAACATGATCACACCTTAGTACTCTTTGGGTGTTAATCACATAGCGATGTGAACTAGATTATTGACTCTAGTAAACCCTTTGAGTGTTGGTCACATAATGATGTGAACTATTGGTGTTAAATCACATGGCAATGTGAACTAGATTATTGACTCTAGTGCAAGTGGGAGACTGAAGGAAATATGCCCTAGAGGCAATAATAATGTTATTATTTTATTTCCTTATATCATGATAAATGTTTATTATTCATGCTAGAATTGTATTATCCGGAAACATAATACTTGTGTGAATACATAGACAAACTAAACGTCACTAGTATGCCTCTACTTGACTAGCTCGTTAATCAAAGATGGTTATATTTCCTAACCATAGACATGTGTTATCATTTGATTAACAGGATCACATTATTAGGAGAATGATGCGATTGACATGACCCATTCCATTAGCTTAGCATCCGATCGTTTAGTATGTTGCTATTGCTTTCTTCATGACTTATACATGTTCCTATGACTATGAGATTATGCAACTCCCGTTTGGCAGAGGAACACTTTGTGTGCTACCAAACGTCACAACATAACTGGGTGATTATAAAGGAGCTCTATAGGTGTCTCCAATGGTAAATGTTGGGTTGGCGTATTTCGAGATTAGGATTTGTCACTCCAATTGTCGGAGAGGTATCTCTGGGCGCTCTCGGTAATGCACATCACATAAGCCTTGCAAGCATTGCAACTAATGAGTTAGTTGCGAGATGATGTATTACGAAACGAGTAAAGAGACTTGCCGATAACGAGATTGAACTAGGTATTGAGATACCGACGGTCGAATCTCGGGCAAGTAACATACCGATGACAAAGGGAACAACGTATGTTGTTATGTGGTCTGACCGATAAAGATCTTTGTAGAATATGTGGGATCCAATATGAGCATCCAGGTTCCGCTATTGGTTATTGACCGGAGACATGTCTCGGTCATGTCTACATTGTTCTCGAACCCGTAGGGTCCGCACGCTTAAGGTTTCGACGACAGTTATATTATGAGTTTATGAGTATTGATGTACCGAAGTTAGTTCGGAGTCCCGGATGTGATCACGGACATAACGGGGAGTCTCGAAATGAGACATAAAGATTGATACATTGGATGGCTATATTCGGACACAGGAAGTGTTTCGGGTGATTTCGGAGAAAACCGGAGTACCGGAGGGTTACCGGAACCCCCCGGGAGAAGTAATGGGCCATATGGGCCTTAGTGGAGAGAGAGAAGGGCAGCCAAGGTGGGCCGCGCGCCTCCTCCCCCCTTGGTCCGAATTGGACTAGGAGAAGGGGGGCGGCGCCCCCCTTTCCTTCTCCCTCCCCACTTCCTTTCCCCCTCCTAGCAGGAGTCCTACTCCTACTAGGAGGAGGACTCCTCCTTGGCGCGCCAATAGAGCCGGCCGGCCTCCTACCCTTGATCCTTTATATACGGGGGCAGGGGGCACCCCTAGACACACAAGTTGATCCTCATGATCGTTTTCTTAGCCGTGTGCGGTGCCCCCTTCCACCATACTCCTCGATAATATTGTAGCGGTGCTTAGGCGAAGCCCTGCGACGGTAGAACATCAAGATCGTCACCACGCCGTCGTGCTGACGGAACTCTTCCCCGACACTTTGCTGGATCGGAGTCCGGGGATCGTCATCGAGCTGAACGTGTGCTAAAACTCGGAGGTGTCGTAGTTTCGGTGCTTGATCGGTCGGGCTGTGAAGACGTACGACTACATCAACCACGTTGTCATAATGCTTCCGCTGTAGGTCTACGAGGGTACGTAGATCACACTCTCCCCTCTTGTTGCTATGCATCACCATGATCTGGCGTGTGCGTAGGAATTTTTTTGAAATTACTACGTTCCCCAACAAAACCGCCATTTGTAGAATGCCCCTTTGCTTCACTTATATTTGTTAGAGCGTGAGCATATATTTTGTAGAAAGAATTAAAACTCTCTTGCTTCACTTATATCTATTTAGAGAGTTGACAGGAATTGGTCATTCACATGGTTAGTCATAAAATCCTAAATAAAACTTGTAGATCACTGAATATGATATGTTTGATTCCTTGCAATAGTTTTGCGATATAAAGATGCTAATATGTCGGAGGTACTTAAATGATTGGTGTTTAGTAATAATATTGGTGTTAAGGTTTGTGATTGCCGAAGCATGCATGTATAGTCTCTCGTTATGCCGAGAAGTTGGAGCACAATTTATCCTTGATTGTCTATCTTTGTGTGAAGGTCGGGGCGCGCGATGGTTAACTCCTACCAACCTCTCCCCTAGGAGCATGCGTAGTAGTACTTTGCTCCGAGGGCTAATAAATTTTTTGCAATAAGTATGTGAGTTATTTATGACTAATATTGAGTCCATGGATTATACACACTCTCACCCTTCCACCTTGCTAGCCACTCTAGTCCCACGCAACTTTTGCCGGTGCATCAAACCCACCATATACCCTTCCTCAAAACAGCCACCATACCTACCTATTATGGCATTTCCATAGCCATTCCGGGATATATTGCCATGCAACTTCCATCATCATCATATACATGACTTGAGCGTTCGTCGTCATATTGCTTTGCATGATTGTAGGATAGCTAGCATGATGTTTTCATGGATTGTCTGTTTGATGTCATTGCTACGCTAGATCATTGTACATCCCGGTACACCGCCAGAGGCATTCATATAGAGTCATACTTTGTTCTAGATATCAAGTTGTAATATTGAGTT
The DNA here is from genome assembly GCF_002162155.2 of Triticum dicoccoides. Lineage (NCBI taxonomy): Eukaryota > Viridiplantae > Streptophyta > Magnoliopsida > Poales > Poaceae > Triticum > Triticum dicoccoides. Next base: position 34,550,955 of record NC_041380.1, read on the forward strand.
GTAAGTAAATAAAAGTGTGATGGTCATCATTATTAGAGCATTGCCCCATGTGAGGAAGAAAAGAGGCTAATGAAGCCTAAATAAAAAAGGGGTTGCTGCTATCTTATTACCAGTAGCGTGGTTTACGACCGGTGCTACTGCTAAGCCGCAGCATATACCAACTTTTCCCTCCCCCTCCCCCTCCCCCTCCCCCATCCTCTCTTCCTTACTTTCCCCTATCTCCCACCTCCTCTCTCCGTCACTTTGCTTCTTCCTCACTACTTCTCCCCCATTACTCTCCTTCTTCTACCTACCTTTCTCTCTCTTTATTACTCCTAGCTAACTACACGACCTCCATTAATGCATCTCCTTTCTATTTTTCCTCCCCCCCTCCACTAGTTGAAGTTGTCTCCTCCCAAATTAGCTAGCTAGGTAGATGTACCATTTAGTGAAGTGACCTATGTACCCCCTAACTAGATCTAGCCTTGTCAAGAAGAGCTTTGTCCACTTTTGATCTCCCTCCTACATCATCATCTCCACTACGTGTGCTTGATCTCGAGAGATATGTGATTAAAAATTCATGCTTTTGCAAGAATGGAAATATGTGAATGTGTGTGCGATATGACATAATCAGGCGATGTGATGGAAATTGTGTGTGTGGCATGAGTTGACATCGAATTGTGCTTGTGAGTTGCCTATGTTTTTCCAAAATGTCGATTTATTTCCGTTTTGGCGAATTCCGGGCAAACTCTAGATCTATATGTTCTATTTTTAGGGAAGGTCATGCCAAATTTTTGTATGACTCTGATGCATGCACGCCTTTTTATAATCATTTTTTTATTATTACCATGCAGGCGTTCATTATGGTCAGTGGAACTATGGTGGACAGGTGGTTGCGGTCGGCGCTGTAGGACATGAAACAAAATAACCTGACAGAGGTCTTATGTCCGTGTCGAAGATGCAAAGGAATAGTTTGGCTCGACCCCTATGACGATGGTCGTGTCGTAGCACATCTGCTCATGACTAGTTTCATGGATGTCTATACTCGGTGGATAATTGAAGATGTTGAGGACGCCGACGGGGCAGGCAATGACAACACGGGGCAAGACGAAGAGATGATCGATAATGGCGGCGGGGAAGAGGCCGGCATGGCGACGGAGAAGGGACCGGACATGGCGGAGGAGAAGGGCCAGACATGGCGGCGGAGAAGGGGCCGGACATGGCGACAGAGAGAACGCGGACTCCACGCTGCAGAGTTCGTCTGTACTAAGTTCAATTGTGCGGAACCCTCATGTTCAAAGCACTGCTTCTCAAGGAGACGAGTAATGAGAGAGCTTCTTCTAGAGAGGAGGCTAAGCAGCAACAACTGGTGGTAGACTCGAACACTCCATTGTATGATGGTTGCAATCCTGAGGTGACCCGCTTGAGTTTCACGCTCCAACTCCTGAAGACGAAGGCTAAAAACAAATGGACCGACACAAGCCTCGATGAGCATCTCAAGTACCTAAAGGATGTTCTTCCTGCGGGGAATCTATGTCCTACTAGTGTGGATGAGGCCAAGAAGATCGTGTGCCCTCTTGATCTGCCACACGTTAGATACCATGCATGCATTAACGATTGCATAATTTATCGGAAGGAGCACGCAAAAAAACAAGTTGTCCATTGTGCAATGCTTCTCGATACAAGAAGGTCAGGAAGAAATCTCCCCAGAAAGTTGTATGGTACTTACAAATCACTCCCTGTCTCGAGCGGTATTTTGTAGATCCCAAGGAAGCAAAGATCATGCGCTAGCACGCAGAGATGAAGAAGCCCAACGATGGAGATGATCCGAAGTTGATACACGTCAAGGATGGAATCCAATGGAGAGCGTTGAACGGCTTTTATCGGTATTTCGAATGTGATGCAAGGAACATCGTGCTCGGCGCGTGTACCAATGGCATGAATCCGTTTGGCAACCAGAACACCAACCATAGCACATGGCCCGTGTTTGTATGGATGTACAACCTCCCCCCTGGTTGTGCATGAAGTCGAAGTACATTCACATGAGCATGTTGATTCAAGGGCCGAGACAACCGGGAAAAATAATAATTTGTATCTGGGGCTACTTCAAGAGGAGTTAGACACGTTATGGAAAACACCGGCCAAGACATGGGACGCCAGCAAAGACGAGTATTTCTACATGAGAGCCGTGCTGATCACGACGATGCATGACTATCTCAGTTACGAATATGTCGCAGGCTAGGTGTGCCATGGATATTGTGGATGCACGCGATGCATGCATGATACGACGTCTTAGCAACTAACGTCAAGGAAAGATGGCGGCTCTAGGAAAATTGTGTACATGGGGCATCGAAGATGGCTCGAGAAGGACGGCCCGTGGAGATCTATTCAATGTTCACACTGAGCATCAAGGACCTCCATGTAAGCGGAGCGGCGCCAAAATCGATGAGCTGTTGAAAACTGGGAATAGTGCCCCGTGCCGGGAAATACGATGAAAAAGGCGTCGGAGCCGCTGCTGAAGGTATGGAAGACGAGGTCTGTGTTTTGGGACATGGAGAAAGTATCGCTCTAGCTTGGGGGAGCCTTAAGAGAATGTTATATTCATGCCCAATTCATGAGCTCTTATTATTCAAAAATTTTATGCTTGGCTTTCTCGTAATGATCAATCCATGATTGATACTTCTTGTGCTGGTTCTTTTATGAAGAAGACTATTGAATTCAGGTGGGATCTCTTAGAAAGAATTAAATGCAACTCTCAAGATTGGGAACTCGACGAAGGTAAAGAGTCAGGTATTAAGCTTAAGTTTGATTGTGTTAAATCTTTTATGAACACCGATGCTTTTCAAAAGTTTAGCACTAAGTATGGACTTGACTCTGAGATAGTAGCCTTCTTTTGTGAATCTTTTGATACTCATGTTGATCTCCCTAAAAGATGTGGTATAAATACCATCCCCCTATTAAAGAATAAATCAAAGAACCAGTAGTTCCTAAAGAAGAAACTATCATTTACAATGTTAACCAGTTGTTCCTACTGCTTACATTGAGAAACCACCTTTTCCTGTTAAGATAAAGGATCATGATATGGTTTCAACTGTGGCTCACAGAAGTAATATTAAAGCACCTAAACCCCCCGAGCAAATTAAAGTAGAACCTAGTGTTGCTATGGTTAAAGATCTCTTGGTCGATAATGTTGATGGGCGTGTTATTTACTTCATCGGTGAAGTAGCAAGAATTGCTAAACCCGGTACAAAATACAAACATAGACATGTTGTAGGCATGTCTGTTGTCTCGGTTAAAATAGGAGATGATTGTTATCATGGTTTATGTGATATGGGTGCTATCACCCCTCTTCTTCCCCCGACCTTTCCCGGCCGAAGAAGAAGCGCCTGCCGTTGGTGACTGCATACTGTCTATCAGCGCTCTTCGGAGGTGCTGGGGTGGAAGGGAAGCACCCCTCCCAGCACGCGCTGAGGAAGGAGCCTCGGAGCGCTCTGGACCCGCGCCCACCATCTGTCAACACCTATAATGACAAAGAGTAAACGAAATTAGTATAACATAAAAAAATTGAACCTGACATGAATAATAATATGTATATAATTTAAGTGTATCATCATCAAGAACATGATAAAAAATGGAATACCTAATAACATGAACTAATTAATAATCTTCATCGTCTATAAATGCTCCAGGATCAATAAATGCATCATCATCATCACTATCAGTAATGATGTGCTCATAATCATCCTCAATAAATGCATCAACATGTGGAATGCCTCCTTTACATAATCGGACAAGCATTGACAGGTCATCCACAACAGTAACCTCTTCTTGTTCCGGCTCTTCTTGTTCCGGCTCAGGTGTGAAGTTGGATTCACTGTCGCTGTCTACTTCAATGTTCTGGGCTGAAGTAGAGCAGTTCTTGATACGTTTTCTGGAATGACGTGTTTCTTGGAAGAATTCTCCTTCATATGTGCCTGGGTTAATTTGAGGTTCATAATCCTCTTCATTGGGGGGGAGGTGGTCTAACACGTGGTGGCACTTCATAAACGACATCCCAACCATTAAGATTTGGATCACTTTGACAGGCCCACGGTAGATAGAAAACTTGGGTTGCCTGTTGAGCCATAATATAGACATCGGCAACATCCAAATGGGTGCTCTGTTTGATTTTGACTAGCCCTATATGTTCATGAGTCCTTCTAGTCTCCTTTGGCTAGAACCAATAAAATTTGAAGACTACGACATTTGGTGGGATTGCACCATAGAATAAAAGTTCATAAATTGCTTCAACTCTTGCATAGTACTCGGTATCTCCTTCGCCGATAGCAGAGACACAACAATTTGTAAACTTTTGGTCGGCCGTAGATAGCTCTTTGCCATAGGTAAAAAAGCGATACCCGTTAATGTCGTATTTGTCAAATGAACGAACCTTATAGTCAAAGCCATTAGCGACTTGTCTAAATTCGGCATTCATAAACTGAATTAGCCTAAAAAATTAATACAAAAGAAGGATTGTTGCATTAGCCGCAAATTAGACGAAGAAATGAAATGGTCTAATGGAAATTGCCATTTGTTTGAACCAAGAGATGAAACTGGGATAGTCGCCTTGTTGCTTTGCCAGAAGCTCATACTCTTCGACGGAATCCTTTTGTATCACCGCTCCATACGAGAATTTGGCGACGTATCGACTGTATCAAATATCCGGGAATAAGAGCAATTCAAAGGAATTAGAAGTTGTGAAACAATGTACCGAGAACTTACTTGATGTACGGCTGCACTTCTGTTAGGTTGTTGAAGATATACAACGAAATGGCCCGCCATTCTTAGACATCCAACGAATAGGGATTAGAAGAACCGGCTGGTGCGAGCTTTGTTGGAAATATGCCCTAGAGGCAATAATAAAAGGATTATTATTATATTTCCTTGTTCATGATAATTGTCTTTTATTCATGCTATAATTGTGTTATCCGGAAATCGTAATACATCTGTGAATACTTAGACACCAACATGTCCCTAGTAAGCCTCTAGTTAACTAGCTCGTTGATCAACAGATAGTCATGGTTTCCTGACTATGGACATTGGATGTCATTGATAACAAGATCACATCACTAGGAGAATGATGTGATGGACAAGACCCAATCCTAAACATAGCACAAGATCGTATAGTTCGTTTGCTAGAGTTTTTCCAATGTCAAGTATCTTTTCCTTAGACCATGAGATCATGTAACTCCCGGATACCGTAGGAGTGCTTTGGGTGTACCAAACGTCACAACGTAACTGGGTGACAATAAAGGTATACTACGGGTATCTCCGAAAGTGTCTGTTGGGTTGACACGGATCAAGACTGGGATTTGTCACTCCGTATGACGGAGAGGTATCTCTGGGCCCACTCGGTAATGCATCATCATAATGAACTCAAAGTGACCAAGTGTCTGGTCACGGGATCATGCATTATGGTACGAGTAAAGTGACTTGCCGGTAACGAGATTGAACGAGGTATTGGGATACCGACCATCGAATCTCGGGCAAGTAACGTACCGATTGACAAAGGGAATTGTATACGGGGTTGCTTGAATCCTCGACATCATGGTTAATCCGATGAGATCATCGAGGAGCATGTGGGAGCCAACATGGGTATCAAGATCCCACTGTTGGTTATTGACTGGAGAGCCATCTCGGTCATGTCTACATGTCTCCCGAACCCGTAGGGTCTACACACTTAAGGTTCGGTGACGCTAGGGTTGTAGAGATATGAATATGCAGTAACCCGAAAGTTGTTCGGAGTCCCGGATGAGATCCTGGATGTCACGAGGAGTTCTGGAATGTTCCGGAGGTGAAGAATTATATATAGGAAGTGCAGTTTCGGCCATCGAGAGAGTTTCGGGGGTCACCGGTATTGTACCGGGACCACGGGAAGGGTCCCAGGGGTCCACCGGGTGGGGCCACCCATCCCGGAGGGCCCCATGGGCTAAGTGGGGAGGGAAACCAGCCCATAGTGTGCTGGTACGCCCCCCTTGGCCCACCCCATGCGCCTAGGGTTGGGAACCCTAGGGTGGGGGGGGGGCGCCCCACCTGGCTTGGGGGGCACTCCACCCCTTGGCCTCCGCCCCCCTAGGAGATCCCATCTCCTAGGGCTGGCGCACCCCCTAGGGGGCCTATATAAAGGGGGGGAGGGGCAGCGGCACCCTTGAGTCTTGGCGCCTCCCTCTCCCCTGCTACACCTCTCCCTCTCGCAGTAGAACAGCGAAGCCCTGCTGCGGTGACCCCTGCATCCACCACCACGCCGTCGTGCTGCTGGATCTTCATCAACCTCTCCTTCCCCCTTGCTGGATCAAGAAGGAGGAGACATCACGCTGACCGTACGTGTGTTGAACGCGGAGGTGCCGTCCGTTCGGCGCTAGGATCTCCGGTGATTTGGATCACGTCGACTACGACTTCCTCATCCCCGTTCTTTGAACGCTTCCGCGCGTGATCTACAAAGGTATGTAGATGCAATCCGATCACTCGTTGCTAGATGAACTCATAGATGGATCTTGGTGAAACCGTAGGAAAATTTTTGTTTTCTGCAACGTTCCCCAATAGTGGCATCATGAGCTAGGTCTATGCATAGTTCTCTTTGCACGAGTAGAACACAATTTGTTGTGGGCGTAGATGTTGTCAACTTTCTTGCCGCTACTAGTCTTATTTTTCTTCAGCAGTATCATGGGATGAAGTGGCCCGGACCAACCTTACACGTACGCTTACGTGAGACCGGTTCCACCGACTAACATGCACTAGTTGCATAAGGTGGCTGGCGGGTGTCTGTCCCTCCCACTTTAGTTGGAGCGGATTCGATGAAAAGGGTCCTTATGAAGGGTAAATAGAAGTTGATAAATCACGTTGTGGCTTTCACGTAGGTAAGAAAACGTTCTTGCTAGAACCCTATTGCAGCCACATAAAACTTGCAACAACAATTAGAGGACATCTAACTTGTTTTTGCAGCAAGTGTTTTGTGATGTGATATGGCCAAAGTTGTGATGAATGATGAATGATATATATGTGATGTATGAGATGTTCATGCTATTGTAGTAGGAATCACGACTTGCATGTCGATGAGTATGACAACCGGCAAGAGCCATAGGAGTTGTCTTTATTTTTTGTATAACCTGCGTGTCATTGAGAAACGCCATGTAAATTACTTTACTTTATTGCTAAACGTGTTAGCCATAGTAGCAGAAGTAATAGTTGGCGAGCAACTTCATGGAGACACGATGATGGAGATCATGATGATGGAGATCATGGTGTCATGCCGGTGACAAGATGATCATGGAGCCCCAAGATAGAGATCAAAGGAGCTATGTTATATTGGCCATATCATGTCACTATTATTATTTGATTGCATGTGATGTTTATCATGTTTTTGCATCTTGTTTACTTAGAACGACGGTAGTAAATAAGATGATCCCTCATAATAATTTCAAGAAAGTGTTCCCCCTAACTGTGCACCGTTGCGACAGTTCGTTGTTTCGAAGCACCACGTGATGATCGGGTGTGATAGATTCCAACGTTCACATACAACGGGTGTAAGACAGATTTACACATGCAAACACTTAGGTTGACTTGACGAGCCTAGCATGTACAGACATGGCCTCGGAACATAGAAGACCGAAAGGTCGAGCATGAGTCGTATAGAAGATACGATCAACATGAAGATGTTCACCGATGTTGACTAGTCCGTCTCACGTGATGATCGGACACGGCCTAGTTAACTCGGATCATGTTATACTTAGATGACTGGAGGGATGTCTATCTGAGTGGGAGTTCATTGAATAATTTGATTTAGATGAACTTAATTATCATGAACTTAGTCTAAAATATTTACAACATGTATTGTAGATCAAATGGCCAACGTTGTCCTCAACTTCAATGCGTTCCTAGAGAAAACCAAGCTAAAAGACGATGGCAGCAACTATACGGACTGGGTCTAGAACCTGAGGATCATCCTCATAGCTGCCAAGAAAGATTATGTCCTACAAGCACCGCTAGGTGAAGCACCTGTTCTCCCTGCAGAACAAGACATTATGAACGCTTGGCAGACACGTACTGATGATTACTCCCTCGTTCAGTGCGGCATGCTTTACAACTTAGAGCCGGGGCTCCAAAAGCGTTTTGAGAGACACGGAGCATATGAGATGTTCGAAGAGCTGAAAATGGTTTTTCAAGCTCATTCCCGGGCCGAGAGATATGATGTCTCCGACAAGTTCTTCAGCTGTAAGATGGAGGAAAATAGTTCTGTCAGTGAGCACATACTCACTATGTCTGGGTTACATAACCGCTTGACTCAGCTGGGAGTTAATCTCCCGGATGACGCGGTCATTGACAGAATCCTTCAGTCGCTTCCACCGAGCTACAAGAGCTTTGTGATGAACTTCAATATGCAGGGGATGGAAAAGACCATTCCTGAAGTATTTGCAATGCTGAAATCAGCAGAGGTAGAAGTAAAAAAGGAACATCAAGTGTTGATGGTGAATAAAACCACTAAGTTCAAGAAAGGCAAGGGTAAGAAAACCTTCAAGAAGGACGGAAAGGGAGTTGCCGCGCCCGGCAAGCAAGCTGCCGGGAAGAAGCCAAAGAATGGACCCAAGCCCGAGACTGAGTGCCTTTATTGCAAGGAAAGTGGTCACTGGAAGCGGAACTGCCCCAAATACTTAGCGGACAAGAAGGCCGGCAAAACGAAAGGTATATGTGATATACATGTAATTGATGTGTACCTTACCAGTACTCGTAGTAGCTCCTGGGTATTTGACACCGGTGCAGTTGCTCACATTTGTAACTCAAAGCAGGAGCTGCGGAATAAGCGGAGACTGGCGAATGATGAGGTGACGATGCGCGTCGGGAATGGTTCCAAGGTCGATGTGATCGCCGTCGGCACGCTACCTCTACATTTACCTACGGGATTAGTTTTGAACCTCAATAATTGTTATTTAGTGCCAAGTTTGAGCATGAACATTGTATCAGGATCTCGTTTAATACGAGATGGCTACTCATTTAAATCTGAGAATAATGGTTGTTCTATTTATATGAGAGATATGTTTTATGGTCATGCTCCGATGGTGAATGGTTTATTCTTAATGAATCTCGAGCGTAATGCTACACATATCCATAGTGTGAGTACCAAAAGATGTAAGGTTGATAATGATAGTCCCAGATACTTGTGGCACTGCCGCCTTGGTCACATAGGTGTCAAACGCATGAAGAAGCTCCATGCAGATGGACTTTTAGAGTGTCTTGATTACGAATCATTTGACACGTGCGAACCATGCCTCATGGGTAAAATGACCAAGACTCCGTTCTCAGGAACAATGGAGCGAGCAACCAACTTATTGGAAATCATACATACTGATGTATGCGGTCCAATGAGTGTTGAGGCTCGCGGTGGTTATCGTTATGTTCTCACCCTCATTGATGACTTGAGTAGATATGGGTATGTCTACTTAATGAAACACAAGTCTGAGACCTTTGAAAGGTTCAAGGAATTTCAAAGTGAGGTTGAGAATCAACGTGACAGGAAAATCAAGTTCTTGCGATCAGATCGTGGAGGAGAATACTTGAGTCACAAATTTGGCACACACTTAAGAAAAAGTGGAATAGTTTCACAACTCACGCCGCCTGGAACACCTCAGCGTAATGGTGTGTCCGAATGTCATACTCGCACTCTATTAGATATGGTGCAATCTATGATGTCTCTTACCGATTTACCACTATCATTTTGGGGCTATGCTTTAGAGACTGCCACATTCACTTTAAATAGGGCTCCATCGAAATCCCTTGAGACGACACCGTATGAATTATGGTTTGGGAAGAAACCTAAGCTGTCGTTTCTAAAAGTTTGGGGATGCGATGCTTATGTCAAGAAACTTCAACCTGAAAAGCTCGAACCCAAGTCGGAAAAATGTGTCTTCATAGGATACCCTAAAGAAACTATTGGGTATACATTCTACCTCAGATCCGAAGGCAAGATCTTTGTTGCCAAGAATGGATCCTTTCTAGAGAAGGAGTTTCTCTCGAAAGAAGTAAGTGGGAGGAAAGTAGAATTTGATGAACTATTACCTCTTGAACCGGAAAAAGGCGCAACTCAAGAAAATCTTCCTAAGGTGCCTGCACCGAGTAGAGAGGAAGTTAATGATGATGATCATGAAACTTCAGATCAAGTTGCTACTGAACTTCGTAGGTCCACAAGGACACGTTCCGCACCAGAGTGGTACGGCAACCCTGTCTTGGAAATCATGTTGTTAGACAACGGTGAACCTTCGAACTATGAAGAAGCGATGGCGGGCCTGGATTCCGACAAATGGCTGGAAGCCATGAAATCCGAGATAGGATCCATGTATGAAAACGAAGTATGGACATTGACTGACTTGCCCGTTGAGCGGCGAGCCATAGAAAATAAATGGATCTTTAAGAAGAAGACAGACGCGGATGGTTATGTGACCATCTATAAAGCTCGGCTTGTCGCTAAGGGTTATCGACAAGTTCAAGGGGTTGACTACGATGAGACTTTCTCACCGGTAGCGAAGCTGAAGTCCGCCCGAATCATGTTAGCAATTGCCGCATTCTATGATTATGAGATATGGAAAATGGACATCAAAATGGCATTCCTTAATGGTTTCCTTAAGGAAGAATTGTATATGATGCAGCCGGAAGGTTTTGTCGACCCTAAGAATGCTAACAAGGTATGCAAGCTCCAGCGATCCATTTATGGGCTGGTGCAAGCATCTCGGAGTTGGAATATTCGCTTTGATGAGATGATCAAAGCGTTTGGGTTTATGCAGACTTATGGAGAAGCCTGCGTTTACAAGAAAGTGAGTGGGAGCTCTGTAGCATTTCTCATATTATATGTAGATGACATACTTTTGATGGGAAATGATATAGAACTTTTGGACAGCATTAAGGCCTACTTGAATAAGAGTTTTTCAATGAAGGACCTTGGAGAAGTTGCTTATATATTAGGCATCAAGATCTATAGAGATAGATCAAGACACCTCATAGGTCTTTCACAAAGCACACACCTTGATAAGATATTGAAGAAGTTCAATATGGATCAGTCTAACAAGGGGTTCTTGCCTGTGTTGCAAGGTGTGAAATTGAGCTCAGCTCAATGTCCGACCACGGCAGAAGATATAGAAGAGATGAGTGTCATCCCCTATGCCTCAGCCATAGGTTCTATTATGTATGCCATGGTGTGTACCAGACCTGATGTAAACCTTGCCGTAAGTTTGGTAGGTAGGTACCAAAGTAATCCCGGCAAGGAACACTGGACAGCGGTCAAGAATATCCTAAAGTACCTGAAAAGGACTAAGGAAATGTTTCTCGTTTATGGAGGTGACGAAGAGCTCGTCGTAAAGGGTTACGTCGATGCTAGCTTCGACACAGATCTGGATGACTCTAAGTCACAAACCGGATACGTGTATATTTTGAATGGTGGGACAGTAAGCTGGTGCAGTTGCAAGCAGAGCGTCGTGGCGGGATCTACATGTGAATCGGAGTACATGGCAGCCTCGGAGGCAGCGCATGAAGCAATTTGGGTGAAGGAGTTCATCACCGACCTAGGAGTCATACCCAATGCGTCGGGGCCGATCAAACTCTTCTGTGACAACACTGGAGCTATTGCACTTGCCAAGGAGCCCAGGTTTCACAAGAAGACCAGGCACATCAAGCGTCGCTTCAACTCCATTCGTGAAAATGTTCAAGATGGAGAAATAGATATTTGTAAAGTACATACAGACCTGAATGTAGCAGATCCGTTGACTAAACCTCTCCCTAGAGCAAAACATGATCAACACCAGAATTCCATTGGTGTTCGATTCATCACAATGTAACTAGATTATTGACTCTAGTGCAAGTGGGAGACTGTTGGAAATATGCCCTAGAGGCAATAATAAAAGGATTATTATTATATTTCCTTGTTCATGATAATTGTCTTTTATTCATGCTATAATTGTGTTATCCGGAAATCGTAATACATGTGTGAATACTTAGACACCAACATGTCCCTAGTAAGCCTCTAGTTAACTAGCTCGTTGATCAACAGATAGTCATGGTTTCCTGACTATGGACATTGGATGTCATTGATACCGAGATCACATCATTAGGAGAATGATGTGATGGACAAGACCCAATCCTAAACATAGCACAAGATCGTATAGTTCGTTTGCTAGACTTTTTCCAATGTCAAGTATCGTTTCCTTAGACCATGAGATCGTGTAACTCCCGGATACCGTAGGAGTGCTTTGGGTGTACCAAACGTCACAACATAACTGCACTGGTAGAAAAAGGGCCTATAGTCCCGGTTCGTAAGGGCCTTTAGTCCCGGTTCCTGAACCGGGACTAAAGTGTCGGTACTAATGCCCTGTACCTTTAGTCCCGGTTCAATCCAGAACCGGGACTGATGGGCCTCCACGTGGGCAGTGCGCAGAGCCCAGGCAGGAGACCCTTTGGTCCCGGTTGGTGGCACCAACCGGGACCAATAGGCATCCACGC
>NC_041380.1:34563910-34610791 GCF_002162155.2 Triticum dicoccoides
TTGGGGGTTTTGGGGGGGTGAATTTAGGTGTTTCATATATTGTGTTAGCTAGCTATAATTAATAGAGAGAAGTGTCCTCTCTTACGTCCGTGCTTGGTCGACGCTACGTACTATACATACGTATAGAGAGGACTAGACACGCTAGTTAGCTAGTAAGCAAACAAAGGAAATAGAAGATCGTCATGAACATATATGCATACAGAGAGAAGTGATATCGACCACCTCTCCTTCTCCGAGAGATTGGTCGAACAACAAGTTCTCGTATACCTATCCGACACTACCGGCTACATATATTCAATAATTATCTCTTACAAATATAATCATACGGACTCATGGTCCACATAGTATTCTCTGTCTTTAGCGATCACTTGGTCAAGAAAGAATGCCGCCAATTCCTCTTGAATTACTCGCATGCGAGCTGGTGCTAGGAGTTCATCCCGCTTCTGAAACATCTAATTTGAAGAAGGGGGTCAATACATATATATATGAATGAATGAAACTCAATAAAAATGATGGTAATAAAATAAAATTGTGAACGTTGTTATTTACGTACTTCATATTGTTCGTCAGAGTACCTGCCCCGCTCACAGGTCGTGTGGCGGATGGACTCGCAGACGTAGTATCCACAGAAATCATTCCCTTTTTCCTGCCACAACCACTTTACAAGAAATAGAGGTCAATCAAACTGATAAGCAAGAATGCTAAATGGTATTGATGAAACTAGCGCTTGAATCACTAGGAGATGCGCGGAACATGCTATTATAGTACTTACTTTCAGGTGTCTAAATTCCAGTTCCTTCAGCAGTCCCGGAACTGTTCTGGTGAATTTTCTCCAAACCCTGCCGGACAAAGAAAACAATTACTTGATATCAGGAAATGAACAAAGTTGCTGATATGGTGGATAATGATCGATTTAACTTACTTCTTGAGGATCTCAGTCATGTCCGCATACTCCTGGGGATCTTTTCGTTTAGAGTCCAAGATGGTTACTACTCCCTGCTCAAGCCTAATCTCTAGGAGAATATAGTGGAAACTGCACACGCATGCATAACTCATCAATTACATTACTATAACCTGGACTAATATATAAGGGAAACCGAATATGCAAAAGACAGTAACACTCACTTGAAGTTGTAAGGAAAGAGTATTATATCTTTGTTTTCATTTTTTTTGAATGATTGTAGCAAGTTGGCCTCGGTATCTCCGGGACGATGTTGAACCTCAGTTGCATCTATGAGATATGGGTTAATGAACCCAATATCACCGATTTGTCTTTTCTTCAATTCGGCGATCTTCATTCTGCATAATATAGTGAGGATAATTATAAATACATGCAATGAAAGAGATGAGCTATATAGAGAGACTTAATGACAGAAGTAGTAGTACTTACAGACAGTAACAGGTGATCGTTGTTTTATCGAGGGCCAATTGATTGAAAAACTGATAGAACTCCTCAAATGGAATAGGCAACAGTTCAATTCCAACGAGGTCATGCTCCGGTTTAACTCTCGCATACAAAGTACTCCTCCCCCAGACTCTCTGCAGATTTTCAAGTACCAATCATGTAATCTTCGCATCATCGTTATTAAAGATTTTTCATCTTTGACGAGAGGCTTCCCGTACTCATATCTGTGTATCTGCACCTCCATGGTATCATAATGTACATCGTCGGGCAGGTAATCGTCAACATTGCCATAACCGGGCACCATCCTCGGATCGACGATGTCGCTAGGCACCTTGAGGGGGGGCACGATTGCTTCGCTTGTTCGCCGAGCTGGGCAATTTGTTTCCCAGCTGCCCGTCGTTCTTTCAGCCTTTGATCACTGACTGTACTTCCCGACCGCTCCACTTCGGCCCATGTCTTTGCAATAATGCGCTCATAGTTGCCTTTCGGCGGAGACTTGGGTGGTTTTGCCAAGGCAGCCAGAGTGCACTTCACTTTCATCGGATCTACCTTCTCCTCCGGAGGTGGATGTCTCTTTGCTCTCAACCCTTGAAACCAGTCATCCACTTCGGTTCGCGTGATCTCGGCGTTCTCCTCCGGGGTCCTCTCATATGGTAACTTCTCTGGAGTCTTCAGAGAAGGACCGAATCTGTATGTCCTCCCGCCTCTGGTTGTACTGCTAGACGCCGACCAAGCAGACGGAGCGGTTGTCTTCTTTACTTGCTTACGAGGCAGAGGAGAAGGACTACGACGCGCCGGAGCAGCTGGAGCGGCGGCAGGTCTCTTCCGCCCTTGCTGACGAGGCGGAGAAGGAGGAGGCTGGCTGCTCGGGCGCGTCGGCACAGGCGGAGAAGGAGGCGGAGTGCCGCCACGCGCCGGAGAAGGAGCCGGCCGAGGGCCCTGATCGTCACTCGCCGGAGGAGGAGGCGGTGGAGGAGGCGGAGTGCCCTGACTCGCCGGAGGAGGAGGAGGAGGCGGAGGCGTCCAGTTCGGAAGGTTGATCATCTCCTTCCGCCATAGGCATGGAGTCTTCAGAGCAGACCCCAGCCGAGTCTCCCCTTCACCGGTAGGGTGGTCAAGCTGGAGGTCCTCATATCCCTCCGTTATTTCATCCACCATCACCCTAGCATATCCTTCTGGAATCGGCCGGCAGTGAAAAGTTGCGCCGGGTTCAGTAGGATAAACAGAGCCAACAGCCGCCTTGACCTTCAAATTCATCCATTGCGTCATAAGGTGGCAATTTTAAGACTTCGTGATAGCATCCACGGGATAGCTGGCAGGAGCCATCAAGGCATGCTCCGGCTGAAGCAGCTCGGTGGAAGCCACGCTGCTTCTGCGCTGAGATGGCGGGGTAGCTTCGGGGGAGGCTTCGGCAGTACCTTTGCTGCGATTTGCTTCTCGTTCCTCTATCGCGTCTACCCTTGCTTGCAGCGCGTGCATTTGGGTCTGCTGCACTTTTTTCCTCCTCTCATGGGATTTTTAACCGCCTGCGTCCGGAAACCCAACCTTCCACAGAATGGAGCCTGGCGTGCCTCGTGTCTGTCCAGGGTGCTTAGGATTCCCGAGGGCCATTGTGAGCTCGTCGTTCTCTCTGTCTGGAAAGAACTTCCCTTGCTACGCTGCTTCGATATACTGCTTAAGCTTCCTGACTGGTATGTCCATTTGATCGTTCGTCCAAATGCACTTCCCTGTTACAGGGTCCAAGGTTCCGCCAGCCCTGAAGAACCAAGTCCGGCAACGGTCTGGCCGGCTAATTGTCTCTGGTTCGATCCCTTTATCAATTAGATCATTCTCAGTCTTGGCCCACTTAGGCCGAGCTACGAGGTAGCCACCTGACCCCGTGCGATGGTGAAGCATCTTCTTCGCAGCATTTTGCTTGTTTGTCGCCGACATCTTCTTACTCTTTTCCGATGTCTTGTGGGCCACAAATGCGGGCCAGTGATCTCTGATCTTCCACATGGGTGCGTGTCCCTCAGCGTCATTCGGAACAGCTAGTCCATCGGGACCCTTTCCAAAGATTACGTAGTGTAAATCATTGACCATAGCAAGCACGTGATCACCGGTGCGCATGGCGGGCTTCTTCCGGTGATCTGCCTCGCCTTTGAAATGCTTGCCTTTCTTTCGACATTGATGGTTGGTCGGAAGAAATCGACGATGGCCCAGGTACACATTCTTCCTGCATTTTTCTAGGTATATACTTTCAGTGTCATCTAAACAGTGCGCGCATGCGTGGTATCCTTTGTTTGTCTGTCCTGAAACGTTACTGAGAGCAGGCCAATCGTTGATGGTCATGAACAGCAATGCCTTAAGGTTAAATTCCTCCTGTCTGTGCTCATCCCACGTAGGTACACCGTTTTCATTCCACAGCTGTAAAAGTTCTTCAACTAATGGCCTTAGGTACACATCAATTTCGTTGCCAGGTTGCTTAGGGCCTTGGATGAGAACTGGCATCATAATGAACTTCCGCTTCATGCACATCCAAGGAGGAAGGTTATACATACATAGAGTCAGGGGCCAGGTGCTGTGATTGCTGCTCTGCTCCCCGAAAGGATTAATGCCATCCGCGCTTAAAGCAAACCATACATTCCTTGGGTCCTTTGCAAACTCATCCCAGTACTTTCTCTCGATTTTTCTCCACTGCGACCCGTCAGCGGGTGCTCTCAACTTCCCATCTTTCTTTCGGTTCTCACTGTGCCATCGCATCAACTTGGCATGCTCTTCGTTTTTTAACAGATGTTTCAACCGTGGTATTATAGGAGCATACCACATCACCTTCGCAGGAACCCTCTTCTTGGGGGGCTCGCCGTCAACATCACCAGGGTCATCTCGTCTGATCTTATACCGCAATGCACCACATACCGGGCATGCGTTCAGATCCTTGTATGCACCGCGGTAGAGGATGTAGTCATTAGGGCATGCATGTATCTTCTCCACCTCCAATCCTAGAGGGCATACGACCTTCTTTGCTGCGTATGTACTGTCGGGCAATTCGTTATCCTTTGGAAGCTTCTTCTTCAATATTTTCAGTAGCTTCTCACATCCTTTGCCAGCCACAGCATTCTCTGCCTTCCACTGCAGCAATTCCAGTACGGTACCGAGCTTTGTGTTGCCATCTTCGCAATTGGGGTATAACCCTTTTTTGTGATCCTCTAACATGCGATCGAACTTCAGCTTCTCCTTTTGACTAATGCATTGCGTCCTTGCATCGACAATGACCCGGCGGAGATCATCATCATCGGGCACATCGTCTGGTTCCTCTTGATCTTCAGCAGCTTCACCCGTTGCAGCATCATTGGGCACATCGTCTGGTTCCTCTTGATCTTCACCAGCTCCCCCCGTTGCAACATCACCGTATTCAGAGGGCACATAGTTGTCATCGTAGTCTTCTTCTTCGTCGTCTTCCATCATAACCCCTATTTCTCCGTGCCTCGTCCAAACATTATAGTGTGGCATGAAACCCTTGTAAAGCAGGTGGGAGTGAAGGATTTTCCGGTTAGAGTAAGACCTCGTATTCCCACATTCAGTGCATGGACAACACATAAAACCATTCTGCTTGTTTGCCTCAGCCGCATCGAGAAACTCATGCACGCCCTTAATGTACTCGCGGGTGTGTCTGTCACCGTACATCCATTGCCGGTTCATCTGCGTGCATTATATATAATTAAGTGTCCAAATTAATAGAAGTTCACCATCACATTAAAACCAAAGTGCATACATAGTTCTCATCTAACAACATATAGCTCTCCAGAGCATCTAATTAATTAAACCATACATTGAAACTATGTAAAACATTTCAATGCGAAAACAAATGCGATCATAATCGCAACCAATGTAACAATTGATCCAATGGCATAATGATACCAAGCCTCGGTATGAATGGCATATTTTCTAATCTTTCTAATCTTCAAGCGCATTGCATCCATCTTGATCTTGTGATCATCGACGACATCCGCAACATGCAACTCCAATATCATCTTCTCCTCCTCAATTTTTTTTATTTCTCCCTTCAACAAATTGTTTTCTTCTTCAACTAAATTTAACCTCTCGACAATAGGGTCGGTTGGCATTTCTGATTCACATACATCCTAGATAAATAAAATCTATGTCACGTTGGTTGGCATAATTTTCATAAACAATAAATGAACTAATAGTTATAAAGATAATATACATACCACATCCGAATCATAGATAGGACGAGGGCCGACGGGGGCGGATACCAAAACCATCGCACTATATAAGATGCAATAATAAATGTAAGAAAATGATACAAGTATCTATCTAAACATACAAGTAAGAATATTTTTCCTTTCAGAAAGAAGATAAGAACAAGAGGCTCACCACGATGGTGGCGGTGATGAGATCGGCGTGGGTGATCGACGGTGGTGAAGACGGGGACGGGGCGTGACAAACCGCTAAATCTAGACAAATCTCGAGGAAAATGGAGCTTGGAGGTCGAGCTTCGAGAGGAGAAAGCTTAAGTAGTGTGGCTCGGGCATTCCATCGAACACCTCATGTGCATAGGAGGTGAGCTAGAGCACCACAAAGCCCTCTCCCCCTCGGCCAGAAAAAACAGAGCACTGTGCTCTGCTCTTGCGCGAGGGGGTATATATAGGCACCTCATTGGTCCCAGTTGGTGACATGAGCCGGGACTAAAGGGGAGCCTGTGGTCCCGGTTCAAGCCACCAACCGGGACCAATGGTGGTGGGCCAGGAGTGAGGCCCATTGGTCCCGGTTCATCCCACCAACAGGGACCAAAAGGTCCAGATGAACCGGGACCAATGGCCCACGTGGCCCGGCCGGCCCCCTGGGCTCACGAACCGGGACCAATGCCCACATTGGTCCCGGATCTAGACTGAACCGGGACTAATGGGCTGACCCGGCCTGGACCAAAGCCATGTTTTCTACTAGTGTTGGGTGACTATAAAAGGATACTACGGGTATCTCCTAAAGTGTCTGTTGGGTCGACACGGATCAAGACTGGGATTTGTCACTCCGTATGACGGAGAGGTATCTCTGGGCCCACTCGGTAACGCATCATCATAATGAGCTCAAAGTGACCAAGTGTCTGGTCACGGGATCATGCATTACGGTACGAGTAAAGTGACTTGCCGGTAACGAGATTGAACGAGATCATCACGAGCGGCTCGGTCCCCGCCGCTTCGTGCCCCGGGTTCCACGCGCAAGACGAAACGATGGACACCGCCATCGACATGGATGACGTGCTCGACGACGCCAAGGAGGAGGCGGAGGAGGAAGAACAGGTGGAGCCGGAGCGGGGGCCGAAAGAGAGAAAGAAGAAGCGGGCGCCCAACACAAGCCGGGCGAGCCTCACGTCAAGTGGACGTCCAAGGAAGACGAGTGCCTCGCCGATGCATGGAAGACCGTCAGCATCGACCCGATCACCGGCTTGAATCAGAACACCGACACGTACTGGAGAAGAATCAAGACGGCGTTCGACGAGCACAAGCTGGTCGACCCCGACTTCGCCAACATCCACATGGATCACAGCGACAAGGCCATGGTGAACCATTGGGCGACCATCTAGGCGGCCTGCAACAAGTGACATGGGATCCTAGAGGAGGTCGCGGCTCACCCGGAAAGCGGCGCCAACATCGAGGGGCAGGTATGGCCAGTCGTCGGCTCAGTTCTTTCGTCGCGTACTTCGCCGACACTTGTTCTTCGGCTGTGCAGATGGTTCGAATGTTCAACATGTTTCGCCAGGACAACAGCGACCAAGAGTTCAAGTTCCTTCACGTGTTCTCCAGGATCGAGTCGTGCAAGAAGTGGAGGGAGTGCCGACTCACTCTCGCAAGGCCAAGGAGACCTACAAGCCGGATGCGCCTGCCCCATCGGCGGCAGAAGGGCGCCCTGATGGCAACAAAAGAGACAAGGCAGCGAGGGGCGCGACACCCGCTGCTGAACGGCTGCAATCATCGATCAAGCAGTGCATCGCCGATGCCAAGAACAGCGCCGCCAAGAGGGAGGAGAAATCCGACGCGAGGTGGTCGGCGTTGATGACGAAGCATGACGTCAAGCTCGACCTTCTCAGGACCAAAGTCGCCGCGAAGAAGAGGAACACCGACCTAGCGCTCTTGATGGCGGCAGACATGTCGACGATGGACGAGCAGGTGAAGGCGTGGTACCTGGCAGAGCGTGGCCTCATCTTGAACCAGATGCCTCGACAGGCGGCAAACGCTGCCTCTACGCCCACAACAACGCCAACGCCGACGCCAAGCCTGAGAAGTGAACATGTGCGGACGCCCTGCGTGAGCACTGAAGCCACGCCAACGCCAACGTCGAGCCCGAGCACTGAAGATGCGCCCACACTGATCTCAGCCAGTCCCATGGCAGAGGAGCCTGCCGTTTGATGCGTTCCATGTCTATGATTCCTTCCTTTTGATCACCGAACTTTTGGGTATGTTTGATCGCTGACCTGTGCCATGATGATCGCCTAACCTGTGGCGTTTTTTGGCAGCAGGAAAGATAAATTAGAATTTTCGGGCGTTTGGGGGCCGAAACCTGGGGGCGCGACTGGAAACTCGATCGCCCCCATGGCGGAAAAACCGCCGGCGCATACGCCAAAAGACATTCGTCGGGTGCCCTGGGGGGGGGCAAACGGCTGGAGATGCTCTAATGGTTAAATCAAAACCTAGAAAATGCACTCATGAACACCTACAGGACGAGATGGGCCTTCAAACCTAAGAAGGAGCAACCAAAGACAAGGTGGCCATTGACAGATTGACGAGGAAGCACAAGGACGTGGCTGCTAGACTTCTCATGATCATTTATCCCCCTTGAGGCTGTATTTCCTTTCCTTGTGGGCTTATTTTTGCTGTTGCCCCCAGCCTGTACCTTACCTTTATTTTCTTTCGTTTCTATGGACCTCCGTTTTTTGGTTGGATGTTGTGCTTCGGTTGTGGTTTGCTTTATTTATAAAGCGGGGCGAGAAGCCTTTTTCGGTACAAAATTCAATTAGCCATGGCCTTTTTCAGGAATCATCCACAACACCGTATCCTAACAACTGAGTGTGTAATCCATCCTCGCACAATGACAAAAAAGTATACTAGAACACAATTAAGGAATTCAACAAAAATAGATGTAGCTAGTTAAAGCCTAGTTTGATAAATGTCAAAGAGCAGTTTCATATGATTCCATTGTGTTATGTGTGTGCATCAGTTTTCAAACATGATATATATAAAAACAAGAGGGTGACAGAACCTATACTAGAACCTACTACAACGCCCCTTCGGTCAGTTTTGCATCAGGTTCACTATGGGCAGAAAAGACAACACAAAAGTTGAGTGGTAGAAAATAGTGAAACTAATCTGATATGTCTTGTGGTTCCACGTCCTATCGAGGGCATCGCTGCTGACCTTGGCAACACTGAGGAGGTCATGGTCCACACAAAGTTCTTGGGCCTAAAGCTTCTTGGTTCCTCCCCCAGCTAATCCACCTTCCGAGCTAACCAAGTCAAATCAATATAATTTTAGTTCCATTGTGAGTATCCGAGACGCTCTGAAACAACTGGATATTCTCTTAAAAGGCAAATAAAAAGCACTCTGAATAGATGCAAACTTTGAGAATTTCTTGTTGATTCAGTCCAGAGGAAGAGACGGCGATGGGGTGGTAGTGGGGGCAGAAAGCGAAGGGATGCAGGGGTGAAGAGCAGATGGAAACGGGGGCAGACACAGCGGTGGTGCTCTGAAAGGAGCAGAGGCAGCCCCGACAACAGCGTGCGAACAAGAGCAAGGGTGGCCATGGCAGGAGGTACCACCAAGGAGAAGAGCAATTGCGGCGCGGAGGCGGACAGGCAACGGGTGGCAGCCGGAAACCGTAGTGCGGGCGCTTGGAAGAGGACGAAATGGGAGTTACACGACAGTGTTGTGCGGTCGTGTGAGGGTGAGAGGCCAACGAAGCCAGACATAGTGGTAACCCAATAAGTTTAGAACAAATGCTCATGTAGCTACTTTTTTTTCACCCGTCTATTTCCATGAAATAGTGAAGAATTGGCTATCAGGAATAGGGCTTAAGTGTACTCTCATTTCAGAGATGTGCTTGCATTTTTGCAATATATTCAGTTTAGGTCAACTGTGAGAATCAGGAATATGGCTTAAGTCTCAGCTACGCTTGCACGCATCATATTTGAAGTTAGCGAGCAGCACAAGTACTTCACAACCAGTCTTGAATCAAAGGAAATAACATCATATTTGAAACGATAAAAAAGAGGTTACACTTTTTCTAGGGAAAGATGTATGTTAACACACTAACTTATTAGTGATCGGATGTTTGAATGTAGCAAAACATGGATTTTCAAGGCTTCAGAGCGAAATGAAAGTGATCAGAAGACAAAACCTTTGCAAGTAGAGCTTTCCCTGTTCCCCATACGGTATGACTACCTTGAGAGGCCTAAATCCAATGTCCTCATATAGCTCGGGAAGTTCAACTGGTTCTTTAATATCTTGAATTGGAACATGTAAACCACCGACATCCGAACAAGACTCCAAACGTGTCATTAAAATTTTCATGACAGAAATCATAGGACCAACTTCACCTTGCAAAATTCCGACCACCAAGAGAACCTGAGAAAAAGACAGATAAAGCTCAATAAATAAATACTCCAAGACAGAATTGAAATTCATCACATCAATCAAACAGATACTCCGATGGCCTAAGCTAACCAGTCCTCTCTCTGAGTGTATAAATAAATAAACCACAAAAAGAATATGAGAGCTGAAGACTTAAATGCAGATTTCTATTGCAACCATTTCACTCTTTCCAATTGAATAAAAATATAATGACCACAGATTCTGCCAACTTTTCTTCTCCTGGTAATTGGAACCATGTAGTAAGGACCAAGAAACTTCAGAAAACCTGAAGAAGCAAACAAGTGGTAAATGTTATAATTTGAACAACTAAAACGATTTGATAGATATACTCTATGAATCTCAGTTCATGTTGAAATACAAATTATTCCATAGCATTTTGTGACAAAATTCAGCACAACAGTCAACCTATTTCCCTCGTGAATCCGCCAAATTAGTTCTTGACAATCAATTCTCCGTGTAACTAGTAGGATACTCCTGGATACCCAAATCAATAGACTCCAACCGGTCAATCTTCAGCACCGTCCAAAGAGTCCTGCTCTTGTGATCTGATGGGGTAGCAAAAAGAAGCCTTATGGTGTAGCACAAATACAAATACGCATGATGGTGCAGGGAAAAAGAGTGAGGAGTAAAAGGATGGGGGTGACCTTGATGACAACGGCGGTGAGGAAAGGTGCTGGAGCGGCGGGCTTACTGCTCCGAGGATTTGTCCGGGCCTTCTCCTCGGGCTGCTACCGAAAGAAACGATTTTATCCTCCTCGGAGATGGTCGCTGGGATGCCGAGATGATAGGGTTTGGCGGAATCGCAGCCGGAGAGGGAGTCCATGGCCCTTGGTGGCTCGCGTCGGCGCCGTCGCAGGATCCGGCATCGGCACCACCGGATCAATCTGGAATTACTCCTCCCGTCGAAAAAAAATCGATCTTTTCCGGTGTCGCCACCACCGGATGAAGCCGGAATTACTCCACCACCGGATGGCGGAGTTTGGAGAAGGGCACGGGGACGGGGATGCGGCGAGGAGAGAAGGAATCGCGGGCCGAGGAGGAATCGGAGATGGGGAGGAGGGCGTCAGGAGGTATTTGTGGGGTTTATTATTATTATTATTACGGACGTCGCGACATCTTTTCTCGACGGACAAAAAAATGTCATCAGGAATTTAAATATTTAGGCTTCCTTAGCGAGAATTCCAGAAATTCATTCCACACAGGAATCGACTCTAATTATCAAGGAGTGAGACTACTACCCCAACCATTGGGCTAAAGCCCAATTCCCGTTCAGTTTGCTTCAACGCATGTATAATAGTTTTAAGCTATTTCATATTTGTGTGCTTCTCTTTGTTTAGCCACATAACAGTTTCTTTCTTTTTCGTTTTCTTTTGAGAATCACATAACAGCTTTTTGAGACATGCATAGCTTAGCTGTACTGATGTTCTATTGCTAGCCCAGCCATGTATGAAGTTATAGTCCTTGGCTTTGGTTGGTCAACATTGCGGGCTTAATTTACTTTTGGATGAATTTTTTGATCAAGCTCTTATTGTGTGGAGGTTGTTTTGAAGTTCCGGTCCTTTCGAGGGAAGAAACTTTTGGTTTTGGTTTTGGTTCTTCAAGCAACACACAAACAACACTGGTAATTGGGTATACCAAACAAAACCTATGATATGTAGGACAGTAAAACTGAGACTAACTTGAGCCCTCTCACGCACCGAGTGTTTCTGGCCATCTATTTTCCGTGATATGGGCGTTCCTTACCGTCAGATATGTTGGTTTTTTTTACTTCCACCACACATTTGATTTCCTGGCCCAACTGTCCTAAAGGTCGGCTGCTCCGGGGGCAAAATCTGAGTCCTCTGGTTGCCTGGGCCTTTTTCCCCGGCCCAACTAGCAAACCACTCATATCCCACCCCACGAGCGTTACTGAAGAAAGGCCTACCAAATGATCACAGTCGAGTTAGAAAAGAAATGCCTCACGAACCCTAACAGAGGAGACGCCCGGAGATGACAATCCATATTCTCGTCAACCGCCACCGCTGCGCTCGTCCGATCAACCTCCGCACATCACCCCGTCGTGAAAAAAAGATCTCCACAGTCGGTGGAGTTCCCTTCCCATCCCCATGACAGCCGACGAACATGGAGCGACCGACAAATCTATCCACCTAGGCGAGGAGGTGTGACTTACAGTTAGGGCGCATCATCCCCGGAAAAGGACACAAGTACTTGTCTACATCCATTCAGCTTCTCGATGAGTAGCCTAATCGATTGACCTGCACTGCTTAATCGAAGGTACAAACTGTTGTAGGCATTGCTTTATTTTCCCCATTCTGGTTCCTTCTTTTCTTTTGGTTATTTGGTTTCATTTGTTCTAGAATCCGGCTCATGGCATCGGTGTGGAAGCTCGATTTAGTCAATCCGTTGATTTATGGTGGCACAAAGGTATGCGTCTTGTGAGGTTCTATCGCCAATTCAGCACCGGATGCCGGTTATTGCAGGTTTATTACAATTCGGGATTCATAATTTTCATTCCATTGGGCTTGCAGGTACGTGGGATGGAAGCACATCTGAGAGAAGCGATGCGAGTCAATGGGATTGAAAGCAATGCATGGGAAGACATTAACGTGACGCAATGGCCAGTACGGAATATTAATATGCCAAAATCCGATGAGACGTCGGTCAACAATATTAGCTTTTGTTTTTGTTTTAGATTGTTAATATCTGAAATGCTGATCTAACAACATAAAATGTTGCAGTTCTTGTTGTGCACTGTACATGCTTGAAGAACATCGAATTATTTACGGGAGTAAAACTGAGGTTGCAATATGATGAAGTACATAGAGTAACACCTAAAATTCTGTCATTTTTTGAAACATATGGAACGATACTAACATATCCTCGCATGCAGGCCTACATCGACAAATTCAGAAGAGAGCTACCTATTGTGCTTGTCGATTCACCCTACAATAAAATGAAATACAGGAGTAGGTTCAAGCAGTACCATGCTAGGCAATCGGATGCAGCTGCGGTTAAAGACGACGAGGATGCAAGCAGTTAGTCCAGCATTGTGGTTCATTCTTACATGTGGAGTGTACACTTGGCCATAAAGCGATAGAGTAGGGTGTGGTTGGGTTTTAGTCCCGAAGAAGGTTTCCTAGCCGTGTTCTTAGTCCATTGCACATGAGTCAAGTTGTAAAACTTCAATAATATTGGTTACTATATTTTGCTTGAAATAAATTTGGTCTCCATGGGATCTCGTAGAAATCTATATTTGCTTTTTACTACCATGTGACAGTAATGGTGCCTGGGGCAACCCTAGAAGAATAATGGATTATGATATGTCTATTTTCATATGAGAGAAAAAGGTACGAGCATTAGAATAGCCTCACAACAGAAGTCAAAAATACTGCCTGATTCAACACGGAATCCCAGCTATGTCTTGTAGGCAGGCTGCAAAGCCAAAAAAAATAGAGCATAGGATAACAAGAGTAAAAGCGCGTACCATAGGGGGCCTCTGCAGGTGCTGCAACGCTGAATTGAAGCGATCACCTTCAGGAGCACAGTGGTTTGGCCATGGTACATCCATCCTGCCTCATGGAATCACATAGCATGTTCTGTCATAGCCCTACAAAACAGAGGAAAAATTACTACTTGTACTAACCTTGTCAAGTGTGTGCATGTAACAAATGTTGGACATAAGTAAACACGGAAGAATGAAATGCAACATATGGAAGAATCGAATGGTCATTCCTTTCTCTCTGCTTTTTGCGAGGACCATTACTCTCCCTTTAACAAGGCTAAAACATCATAATAAGACTTAACAGCAATCTTGAAAAGGTGGATATCCCATGTGAATCTAATTTTTCATATAAAGCACATGCCAAGTCTGTTGATCCTAGTCCAGCAATTGCACAAGAAGAAGCGAGCATCATAACTATTGAGCAACATAAGCTATGAATTGTTTATAGTACATTCCAAAATTAATAGCTTATCATCTCTATTGATCTCCAAATCTCACCTATCAGCCAAATTGAAAGAATACATGTTGAATGCAACAATTGAACGTTCGTAGACCATGCAGTTGGGGTTGGACGAATGGGGCTGGCCGTCGAGGCTGGCGGCCGGCTTCATCTAGTCCCGCGGAACATGATCCATACCCAACCACCTTGCCATCGGACGAGACGCATGGCCAGATCAAAGCTGCACCCATGGCTGAGAAATGATATGTAGAGGACGCAACAACCAATTGAGGTGTGGGAAAGAGGTTGCCTATAACCTTGCGGCTATAGGCACCCGCATGGAGGACTGGGAGGTGGGATGGCGGCGACTCTTCGCCGGTGGTCGCCGCGGGGAGGGCAGTGGGCCTCCTCTCGTGTTCGTTGAAAAGGTGGTGCAAGATCACGAGGGAATTGGGGTGGTGGAAGGGAGGGGCCGCGACGCGCGGCTAGATCCTGCCGGCAACGAGGGAGGGAGGGAGGGGCTGCGACGAGCGGCTAGATCCTGCCGGCGAGGATTAAAACTGTAGTGGCGGCAAGGAATAAACCCTAGCGAACGGGATAAATATTGAACCAAAAATAGCCCTGAAATTCGTACCGAGAATACCCTCGAAATATTTGGGAGGGAAAATAAGATCAGTTCGAAATATATTTTCTCCCGAAAATGCCCCTCAGGGTCTGATATAATACATGTGACATCAGCGTATTGCATCGGATCTGGACCGTCAAATTTGCTCCGATGGACGGTCCATATCGTCCGGATGCACTGTAAAATGACCCTTATTATTTTTGTATAACAGTCTTGATAGAAAATCCTTTCCAACAGAACGGTTGAGTGCAAGCCTGAAAAATGATAAAATCATGGATGTTACTTCCAGTAACATAAATCAAAATATTGTTGCAGAATCTTTTCAGTCTGCACTTCCATCCATGGTTAATTCCATCAAATATATGTCAACTTAACTAAATGCAAACATGAAATGCGAGATTATAGAGATTCATGCACAATAATATAAAATATGTAAGATGGTAACGGAAGAGGTACTCTAGCAAAAGCAAAGGTACAATGATTCTAGTTTCACACCGAAATAGCAATGAATACATGACTATCAGGATGTGAATAGTACAAAAAAATGAGCATATGAAAAGCAGAGATGATGCCACTTGTGCTGATGTGCATATAAACCTATCGAATTCAGACTAGGTAATAACTGGGAGGTACCTTAGCGTTAAGAAAGTACTTGTAAAAATTGTAGATTTGCAGGAAGAACATAGTAGTGACCATTGTTGAAGAAGAAAGAGATCTAATTATTCATACTAAGTATATTATTTTTAAGACACCAATTTGCATTACTACCTATAAAATAGGAATCCCAGGTTTGTTCAGATGAATGAATGTCCCACCACATATATACTTTAAAAGGACCGAAATCTCCTTAAAAGTTGACTAACATAGAAGACATGCACAAGAAAAATAACTCATTGCACAGGAACAGAGAAGTATTAGAATGGAGATGAGCTCAAATATAAATCTAGAAATTTTACTATGTGAAGATTTATATTTTTCTTATCTATTTTCAATGGGAATGTAACATGCACAATTTAGCACATAGTGGCAACTACAAAATTAGTGATCTGAATTAACTTAGAACTGAAGACACATGTTGCACTTTTAATTAGTTCATGCCTTTAAATGCCCTAGTGAAGAGTGAAAGATCTGATGCACAATATTACTATCTTTTAGAAAATAGCAGTACAGACTATGGGTATAGATATACATAGCCATGATGCATGCATGTAGTACGTGATCCCAGTTTCATCCATATACTTATGTACGCCCTCACCGACACCTTCAAATCTCGTTTGCGATTTATTCCATGCAGGTTATTGCGAAGATGAAGTGTCCATGACGATCGATCAGGTTCTACCATCGGACGATCCGGCGCGTATCGGTCTTCACATGGGCGAGAAGATCGAGATGATCCGGCGCGTTGTTCATCAGAAGACGGCGGCATCGGCGATCCGGCCCTGGAAAGGACCCATTCCTAAGGTGAGTCTTCCAAATCTTACATTATTTGATATGATTAGACTAGAATCTTGGATTAGGGTGAAGAAGCGGAAGAATGCGAGGCGGCACGCCGGTCGGCAGGCGTCGGCGGCGCCCGTCATGGCTGCGGCGGCGATCGAGATCTCGACCGCGAGGTCGATTCATTTGAATCAGCTGCTGGGTGCGGCTGGGCCGGTTCGGACGGATTTGGGCCTGCGTGAAGTTGGGCCGGAGTCAGATGGGTATGAGGCCCATGCTGCTCCAGGCTCTTCTGCCTATATCGTTATCGATGCCCCATGCACGTACGAGGGCGAGCGTGATTTCTGTCGTGCGCCGTCGCCCCTTCCTTCTAGGGTTCGCAAGCTTGGGTCGCGAGGTTTCCCGGCTTGCGGTGCTAGTCGGGCAAGGAGGATCCCTCCACTCCGTACGATGGCCGGCCGTGGGGCAGCTCCGCCGCCTGCTGGGAAGACCACCGGTGCGGTGGGAAGGGGCGGGGCAGCTCCGCCGCCGGCGGCGGGGCCTGGGCGAGGTGCCCTGGTGCTGCCCAGACAGAGACCGCCAGCGGGCGGTGGAGGGGCGCTAGGTCTTCCGGGCCGGGGCGCTACTCTCCAGGGCGCCCGGCCACCGGGGCAGCAGCTCCCTGCTGCAGGGCGGGGCGGGCCGAGGCCGCCTGCGCCGGGTGCGGCGCCCAGAGCTATACCGGCAGCGGGTCGTGCTGGCATGCGGCCGACGGTGCCGGGCATGGCCGGAGTGGCTCCGGCTGGTCGTGGTGCTACTGCCCTTGGGGTGGTGCAGACTCCCTCTGGTGGTCCACCTCGCGCCGCACCTCCGCCCCACTACGTCGCAAGGCCGACCCAAAATCGCGTGGGTCCAACACAAACGAGGCCAAATTCTAGCAACATAGACCTCAAGGATCCGCCCGAGGCCAGTGGGGGGATGATGGGTATGATGCGTATGGTGACGGACAGCACCGAGGATCCTCTTCCATGGGAGGAGGTCGTGGATTTGCATGGCAAAGCGATGGGTCTACTGAGAGACTGTTTCTTGGCCCGACAGGTGGTTTTGTTGAGGGGGCCTCCGGCCCAGATCACCGTCAGAGAGGAGGCTTTCATGGCCATCGTGGTGGTCGGGGTGGGGGCCGTGGGAGATTTCGCCGACCGCCCCCGCCCAGGGCAGTTGATCCTGCGGCGTCTACAGTGGAGTCCGTGTTGGGAATATGCCCTAGAGGCAATAATAAATTAATTATTATTATATTTCCTTGTTCATGATAATCGTTTATTATCCATGCTAGAATTGTATTGATAGGAAACTCAGATACATGTGTGGATACATAGACAACACCATGTCCCTAGTAAGCCTCTAGTTGACTAGCTCGTTGATCAATAGATGGTTACGGTTTCCTAACCATGGACATTGGATGTCGTTGATAACGGGATCACATCATTAGGAGAATGATGTGATGGACAAGACCCAATCCTAAGCATAGCACTAGATCGTGTAGTTCGTATGCTAAAGCTTTTCTAATGTCAAGTATCATTTCCTTAGACCATGAGATTATGCAACTCCCGGATACCGTAGGAGTGCTTTGGGTGTGCCAAACGTCACAACATAACTGGGTGGCTATAAAGGTACACTACGGGTATCTCCGAAAGTGTCTGTTGGGTTGGCACGAATCGAGACTAGGATTTGTCACTCCGTGTAAACGGAGAGGTATCTCTGGGCCCACTCGGTAGGACATCATCATAATGTGCACAATGTGATCAAGGAGTTGATCACGGGATGATGTGTTACGAAACGAGTAAAGAGACTTGCCCGTAACGAGATTGAACAAGGTATCGGGATACCGACGATCGAATCTCGGGCAAGTATCGTACCGCTAGACAAAGGGAATTGTACACGGGATTGATTAAGTCCTTGACATCGTGGTTCATCCGATGAGATCATCGTCGAACATGTGGGAGACAACATGGGTATCCAGATCCCGCTGTTGGTTATTGACCGGAGAGTCATCTCGGTCATGTCTGCATGTCTCCCGAACCCGTAGGGTCTACACACTTAAGGTTCGGTGACGCTAGGGTTATAGAGATATTAGTATGCGGTAACCCGAAAGTTGTTCGGAGTCCTGGATGAGATCCCGGACGTCACGAGGAGTTCCGGAATGGTCCGGAGGTAAAGAATTATATATGGGAAGTGCTATTTTGGCTATCGGGACAAGTTTCGGGGTCACCCGTATTGTACCGGGACCACCGGAAGGGTCCCGGGGGTCCACCGGGTGGGGCCACCTGCCCCGGGGGGCCACATGGGCTGTAGGGGTTGCGCCTTGGCCTACATGGGCCAAGGGCACCAGCCCCTAGAGGCCCATGCGCCAAAGGGACAAGAGGAGGGGAGAGTCCTAAAGGGGGAAGGCACCTCCGAGGTGCCTTGGGGAGGATGGACTCCTCCCCCCCTTGGCCGCACCCTTCCTTGGAGGAAGGGGCAAGGCTGCGCCCTCCCCCTCTCCCTTGGCCCTATATATAGTGGGGGAAAGGGAGGGCAATCATACCTAAGCCCTGGCGCCTCCCTCTCCCTCCCACGACACATCTTCCTCCTCCCGCAGCGCTTGGCGAAGCCCTGTTGGAATCCCGCTACTTCCACCACCACGCCGTCGTGCTGTTGGATCTCCATCAACCTCTCCCTCCTCCTTGCTGGATCAAGGCGTGGGAGACGTCTCCGTTCCATACGTGTGTTGAACGCGGAGGTGCTGTCCGTTCGGCGCTAGGATCATCGGTGATTTGAATAACGACGAGTACGACTCCATCAACCCCGTTCTCTTGAACGCTTCCGCGCGTGATCTACAAGGGTATGTAGATCCACTCCTCCCTCGTTGCTAGATGACTCCATAGATAGATCTTGGTGACACGTAGGAAAATTTTGAATTTATGCTACGTTCCCCAACAGTGGCATCATGAGCTAGGTCTATGCGTAGTTTCTATGCACGAGTAGAACACAAAGTAGTTGTGGGCGTTGATTTTGTTCAATATGCTTGCCGTTACTAGTCTTATCTTGATTCGGCGGCATCGTGGGGTGAAGCGGCCCGGACCGACCTTACACGTACTCTTACGTGAGACTGGTTCCACCAACTGACATGCACTAGTTGCATAAGGTGGCTAGCGGGTGTCTGTCTCTCCCACTTTAGTCGGATCGGATTCGATGAAAAGGGTCCTTATGAAGGGTAAATAGAAATTGGCATATCACGTTGTGGTCTTTGCGTAGGTAAGAAACGTTCTTGCTAGAAACCCATAGCAGCCACGTAAAACATGCAAACAACAATTAGAGGACGTCTAACTTGTTTTTGCAGGGTATGCTATGTGATGTGATATGGCCAAAAGGATGTGATGAATGATATATGTGATGTATGAGATTGATCATGTTCTTGTAATAGGAATCACGACTTGCATGTCGATGAGTATGACAACCGGCAGGAGCCATAGGAGTTGTCTTAATTTATTTATGACCTGCGTGTCAACCTAAACGTCATGTAATTACTTTACTTTATTGTTAACCGTTAGCTGTAATAGTAGAAGTAATAGTTGACGAGACAACTTCATGAAGACACGATGATGGAGATCATGATGATGGAGATCATGGTGTCATGCCGGTGACGATGATGATCATGGAGCCCCGAAGATGGAGATCAAAAGGAGCAATATGATATTGGCCATATCATGTCACTATTTGATTGCATGTGATGTTTATCATGTTTATACATCTTATTTGCTTAGAACGACGGTAGTAAATAAGATGATCCCTCACTAAAATTTCAAGAAGGTGTTCCCCCTAACTGTGCACCGTTGCGAAAGTTCGTCGTTTCGAAGCACCACGTGATGATCGGGTGTGATAGATTCTTACGTTCACATACAACGGGTGTAAGACAGATTTACACACGCGAAACACTTAGGTTGACTTGACGAGCCTAGCATGTACAGACATGGCCTCGGAACACAAGAGACCGAAAGGTCGAGCATGAGTCGTATGGTAGATACGATCAACATGAAGATGTTCACCGATGATGACTAGTCCGTCTCACGTGATGATCAGACACGGCCTAGTAGACTCGGATCATGTAATCACTTAGACGACTAGAGGGATGTCTATCTGAGTGGGAGTTCATAAGATGAACTTAATTATCCTGAACATAGTCAAAGGTCTTCGCAAATTATGTCGTAGCTCGCGCTTCAGTTCTACTATTTAGATATGTTCCTAGAGAAAAAAAATTAGTTGAAAGTTGATAGTAGAAATTATGCGGACTAGGTCCGCAAACTAAGGATTGTCCTCATTGCTTCATAGAAGGCTTATGTCCTTAATGCACCGCTCAGTGTGCTGAACCTCGAACGTTGTCTGTGGATGTTGCGAACATCTGACATACACGTTTTGATGACTACATGATAGTTCAGTGCGTAATGCTAAATGGTTTAGAATTGAGGCACCAAAGTTTTTTTTTGAAACATTGCGGAACATATGAGATGTTTCGAGGGCTGAAATGGGGATTTCAGGCTCGTGCCCACGTCAAGAGGTATAAGACCTCCGACGATTTTCTTAGCCTACAAACTAAGGAGAAAAGCTCAATTGTTGAACTTGTGCTCAGATTGTCTGAGTACAACAATCGCTTGAATCGAGTGGGAGTTGATCTTCCAGATGAGATAGTGATGTTTCTCCGAAGTCATTACCACCAAGCTGCTAGAGCTTCGTGTTGAACTATAATATATCAGGGATATATATGATGATCCTTGAGATATTCATGATGTTTGACACCGCAAAATTAGAAATCAAGAAGGAGCATCAATTGTTGATGGTTGGTGAAACCACTAGTTTCAAGAAGGGCAAGGGAACAAAGGGATACTTCATGAAACGGCAATTCAGCTGCTGCTCTAGTGAAGAAACCCAAGGTTGAACCCAAACCCGAGACTGAGTGCTTATGTAATAAGGGGAACAACCACTGGAGCAGAATTACCCTAGGTACTTGGTAGATGAGAGGGCTGGCAAGGTCGATAGAAGTATATTGGATATACATTGTGTTGATGTGTACTTTACAAGTACTCCTAGTAGCACCAGGGTATTAGATACCGGTTCGGTTGCTAAGTGTTAGTAACTCGAAATAAAAGCTACGGAATAAACGGAGACTAGCTAAAGGTGAGCTGACGATATGTGTTGGAAGTGTTTCCAATGTTGATATGATCAAGCATCGCATGCTCCCTCTACCATCGAGATTGGTGTTAAACCTAAATAATTGTTATTTGGTGTTTGCGTTGAGCATAGACGTGATTGGATTATGTCTATCGCAATACGGTTATTCATTTAAGGAGAATAATGGTTACTCTGTTTATTTGAATAATACCTTCAATGGTCTTGCACATAAAATGAATGGTTTATTGAATCTCGATCGTAGTGATACACATGTTCATGCCAAAAGATAGTAATGATAGTACCACCTCTACTTGTGGCACTGCCACTTAAGTCATATCGGTATAAAACGCATGAAGAAGCTCCATGTTGATGGATCTTTGGGCTCACTCGTTTTGAAAAGTTTGAGACATGTGAACCATGTCTATTGGTGTATATGCATGAAGAAACTCCATGCAAATGGACCGTTTGGACTCACTTGATCTTGAATCACTTGAGACATGCAAATCATACCACATGGGCAAGATGACTGAAAGCCTCGTTTTAGTAAGACGGAACAAGATAGCAACTCATTGGAAGTAACACATTTTCATGTGTGCAGTCCAATGAGTGCTGAGGCGTATAGTGGATATCGTTATGTTCTTCACAGATGATTTGAGTAGATGTTGAGTATATTTACTTGATGAATCACGAGTCTGAATTATTGAAAGGTTCAAGTAATTTCAGGGTGAAGTTGAAAGATCGTCGTGACAAGAGGATAAAATATCTATGATATGATCATAGAGATGAATATCTGAATTACGAGTTTGGCACAAAATTAAGACATTGTGGAAATTGTTTCACAACTAATACAGCCTGGAACACCATAGTGTGATGGTGTGTCCGAACACCATAACTGCACCCTATTGGATATGATGCATACCATGATGTCTCTTATCGAATTACCACGATAGTTTATGGGTTAGGCATTAAAGACAACCACATTCACTTTAAATATGGCACCTACACCAATTGAAGTGGAAGCTTATGATAGTGATCATGAAACTTCAGATCAAGTCACTACCAAACCTCGTGGGATGACAAGGATGCGTACTACTTCAGAGTGGTACATAATCCTGTCTTGGAAGTCATGTTGCTAGACAACAATGAACCTACAAGCTATGGAGAAGCGATGGTGGGCCCGGATTCCGATAAATGGCTCGAGGTCATAAAAATCCGAGAGAGGATCCATGTATGAAAACAAAGTGTAGACTTTGGCAGAACGGCTTGATGGTCGTAAGGCTATTGAGTACAGATGGATTTAAAAGGAAGACGGACAATGATGGTAAGTATCACCATCAAGAAAGCTCGACTTGTCGTTAAGATGTTTTCCGACAAGTTCAAGGAGTTGACTATGATGAGACTTTCTCACTCGTAGCGATGCTAAGAGTCTATTTGAATTATATTAGCGATTACTGCATTATTTATGAAATCTTGCAGATAGGATGTCAAAACATTGTTTCCTCGACGATTTTCTTGAGGAAAGGTTGTATGTGATACAACCCGAAGGTTTTGTCAATCCCGAAAGATGCTAATAAGTATGCAAAGCTCCAGCAATCCTTCTAGGGACTGGAGTAAGCATCTCGGAGTTGGAATGTATGCTTTGATGAGATGATCAAAGATTTTGGGTGTATACAAAGTTTATGAGAAACTTGTATTTCCAAAGAAGTGAGTGGGAGCACTATAGAATTTCTGATGAGTATATGTTGTTGACATATTATGGATCAGAAATGACGTAGAATTTCTGGAAAGCATATAGGGTTATTTGGAAAAAGTTTTTCAATGGAAAGCCTGGATCAAGCTACTTGAACATTGAGCATCAAGATCTATAAGGATAGATCAAAACGCTTAATGGTACTTTTAAATGAGCACATACCTTGACATGATCTTGAAGGTGTTCAAGATGGATCAGTCAAAGAAGGAGTTCTTGCCTGAGTTGTAAGGTATGAAGTTAAGACTTAAAGCTTGACCACGGCAGAATAGAGAGAAAGGACGAAGGTCGTCCCCTATGCTTAAGACATAGGATCTACAGTATTCTATGCTGTGTACCGCACCTGAAATGTGCCTTGCCATGAGTCAGTCAAGGGGTACAAGAGTGATCTAAGAATGGATCACAGGACATCGGTCAAAGTTATCCTTAGTAACTAGTGGACTAAGGAATTTTCTCGATTATGGAGGTGGTAAAAGAGTTCGTCATAAAGGGTTACGCCGATGCAAACTTTGACACTAATCCAGATTATCCTGAGTAGTAAACTGGATTCGTATAGTAGAACAGTTATTTAAAATGGCTCCAAATATAGCGTAGTAGCTGCATTTGCAAGATGACATAGAGATTTGCGAAGTACACACGGATCTGAAAGATTCAGACCCGTTGACTATAACATCTCTCACAAGCATAACATGATCAAACCCAGAACTCATCGAGTGTTAATCACATGGTAATGTGAACTAGATTATTGACTCTAGTAAACTCTTTGGGTGTTAGTCACATGGGGATGTGACCTTGAGTGTTAATCACATATCGATGTGAACTGGATTATTGACTCTAGTGCAAGTGGGAGACTGTTGGGAATATGCCCTAGAGGCAATAATAAATTAGTTATTATTATATTTCCTTGTTCATGATAATCGTTTATTATCCATGCTAGAATTGTATTGATAGGAAACTCAGATACATGTGTGGATACCTAGACAACACCATGTCCCTAGTAAGCCTCTAGTTGACTAGCTCGTTGATCAATAGATGGTTACGGTTTCCTAACCATGGACATTGGATGTCGTTGATAACGGGATCACATCATTAGGAGAATGATGTGATGGACAAGACCCAATCCTAAGCATAGCACTAGATCGTGTAGTTCGTATGCTAAAGCTTTTCTAATGTCAAGTATCATTTCCTTAGACCATGAGATTGTGCAACTCCCGGATACCGTAGGAGTGCTTTGGGTGTGCCAAACGTCACAACGTAACTAGGTGGCTATAAAGGTACACTACGGGTATCTCTGAAAGTGTCTGTTGGGTTGGCACGAATCGAGACTGGGATTTGTCACTCCGTGTAAACGGAGAGGTATCTCTGGGCCCACTCGGTAGGACATCATCATAATGTGCACAATGTGATCAAGGAGTTGATCACGGGATGATGTGTTACGAAACGAGTAAAGAGACTTGCCGGTAACGAGATTGAACAAGGTATCGGGATACCGACGATCGAATCTCGGGCAAGTATCGTACCGCTAGACAAAGGGAATTGTATACGGGATTGATTAAGTCCTTGACATCGTGGTTCATCCAATGAGATCATCGTGGAACATGTGGGAGCCAACATGGGTATCCAGATCCCGCTGTTGGTTATTGACCGGAGAGTCATCTCGGTCATGTCTGCATGTCTCCCGAACCCGTAGGGTCTACACACTTAAGGTTCGGTGACGCTAGGGTTATAGAGATATTAGTATGCGGTAACCCGAAAGTTGTTCGGAGTCCCGGATGAGATCCCAGATGTCACGAGGAGTTCCGGAATGGTCCGGAGGTAAAGAATTATATATAGGAAGTGCTATTTCGGCTATCGGGACAAGTTTCGGGGTCACCGGTATTGTACCGGGACCACCGGAAGGGTCCCGGGGGTCCACCGGGTGGGGCCACCTGCCCCGGGGGGGCACATGGGCTGTAGGGGGTGCGCCTTGGCCTACATGGGCCAAGGGCACCAGCCCCTAGAGGCCCATGCGCCAAAGGGACAAGAGGAGGGGAGAGTCCTAAAGGGGGAAGGCACCTCCGAGGTGCCTTGGGGAGGATGGACTCCTCCCCCCCTTGGCCGCACCCTTCCTTGGAGGAAGGGGCAAGGCTGCGCCCTCCCCCTCTCCCTTGGCCCTATATATAGTAGAGGGCAATCATACCTAAGCCCTGGCACCTCCCTCTCCCTCCCACGACACATCTTCCTCCTCCCGCGGCGCTTGGCGAAGCCCTGTTGGAATCCCGCTACTTCCACCACCACGCCGTCGTGCTGTTGGATCTCCATCAACCTCTCCCTCCTCCTTGCTGGATCAAGGCGTGGGAGACGTCTCCGTTCCGTACGTGTGTTGAACGCGGAGGTGCCGTCCGTTCGGCGCTAGGATCATCGGTGATTTGAATCACGACGAGTACGACTCCATCAACCCCGTTCTCTTGAACGCTTCCGCGTGCGATCTACAAGGGTATGTAGATCCACTCCTCCCTCATTGCTAGATAACTCCATAGATAGATCTTGGTGATACGTAGGAAAATTTTGAATTTATGCTACGTTCCCCAACAGTCCGACCATACTTCCACTGAGCTTCCTCCCAGGCGATGGAGGTGGTGAATGCCTTGGCCAGTGTTGAGGTTCCTGAGGCTGGGACGGTGGATGAGGCTACCAACAGGTCTGATGCTGAGAGGGCGTCCAAATATGCACATAAGAAGGAGAGGATGATTTGTTACCGTTGTGGTGAGAAGGGCCACTTCATTGCTGAGTGTGAGGCCCAACTGTGTGAGTCGTGTGGCAAGCCTGCACATGACTCGGGGGAGTGCCCGTTGTTGCGTGACCTGCCTCCGATGCTTAATATTTATGGAGTCTATTGTGCTGAGCTCATGTTTTTTGAGTCCCCGGCGGCGAGAGAGGTCCCGGAGGATACCCTGAGCTTGACTACCGGGATTGTGAAAGCGACCCAGGGCGAGGTGACTGAGGCACAGATTGTGAGGAGGCTTCAGGAGCTGGCTCCCGGGGATTTTAGATGGGAATTGGTGCTCATCAAGGACAGGGTTTTTAAGGTTGATTTCCCAACCGTGGATGATTTGCAGAGATTGTTGAGCTTTGGCTTGTGCAGAGTCCCCGGTACTAAGTGTATCCTGCAGTTCCACGAGTGGAAGCAGGTTGAGCCTAAGGGAAAGCCGCTTACGCAGGTCTGGTTGCGGTTTAGAGGGGCTCCATCTAAGCCTTTGCAGGATGCTCGAGTGGTGGCTAGTATGGGCATCTTGGTTGGGAAGACAGAAAAAGTGGATATGGCTTTCACACGTGCCCATGGGGTGGCCCGGCTTTTAGTGAGTGTTCTGGATATTGAGTTCGTGCCTGATAAGGTCAACTGGACCTATAGGGGAGAGGTGTTCCCGCTAGAGATCGAGTTTGAGGACACTGATTTATTTGCTGATGCGGTTAATGGTAACGATGTTGACATGCACGACAGTGATGGAAATGCGGGGCCAAGGGGGCACCGTCAGATGAGCCCACGCGAGAGGGGTCTCACAGTTCTCACCCAGCTACTCAGTTGCCTGGGGATGGGACCGGGGTTGAGCCCGCAGCATCACCAGCGGTGCCCATGACTACTCTTCGTTTTGGGTCCTTTGAGCCAGCCTCGGCACCTCCCAGACTATGGAGTGATCGGGTAGATTCTAATGATTATCTTGAGCACACGCTCCCTCCGTTGGAGTTCGAGGGGGATGCTGGATTGTGTGCTGGACGGTCGGCAAGGACTTTGGTTGGAGCTACGGAGAGGAGGCCGGAGGGTGCTTCTCTTGTCATGGTGCCTCACGTGGACGCGACTCCGGTGTCGGCGACTGCGGGCGAGATGGGTCGTGGGGGAGGGGGTTCGGGGCAGGTGGCCTCGCCTTCTCCCATCCCCATCCCGATCTCGGTGGCGTCGGTGACGCCGGCCCCAAGGGGGCCGGCCAGTGCTGGGAGAGGGAGCCCGAGGCAGGCGGCCTTGGCTCCTGCTACTCTGGTGGTGGCGATAACCACCGCGACAGCAGCTGCATTGGGGGTGCTGGGGCAGGAGGCCCTGGCTCCTCCTTCTTCCCCGACGGTCAGGAGGACCGCTTCTCCTTCGCCGATGGCTCATCCGTCTGAGCCGGCGGGTGGGGTGGGAGGAGGGCGCGGGCAAACGGTCCCCGTCATCCCCTCTTCGCTCATACCCATGGCCGGGGTCCCTAGTGTGGGGCACCCATCTGAGGGGCTCGGGAGCCCGCAGACGCCTTCTCTGGTAACCTCGGTAGACCCTTTGAGGGACTCTGTGCCAGGTTTTACTAGGGAGGAGGTTGTCGCGTTTGGCGGGATCCCGGACCCTATCTTCGAGGGGAGACGGATGAGTGCTCCCATCCTCGACATCCCGGAGGTGGATGATATGCAGCAGCGGTGCGCTATGAGGGCGGCCAAGCTTCAGGAGGCTGCATTATCTTCTGGTATGTCTGTCAACTTATATAATTCCTTATTGCATTTTTCTAATGAGGAGATTATAAATAATGCAAACCAATTAGGAGTTTCACTAGGTGCTACGGATAGTGAGGTTACCAATTCGGTAAATGATCTATTAGATTTGGAGGCGGAACATGCCTTAGAGACTATTCGTAATCTTGCAGCAGTTAAACCAATGAATGATGATGAGATTGATGCGTTAGGGGTTAGAGTGCTCGATAATTTGTGTGCGGATCTAGCACCCCCCAATCATGACTCTGAGGAAGATGATGTACCCCTAGAGAATGATGCTAGTAATATATGTGAACCTGGTTATGAGGACCGGGCGACAGAGCCTAGTAAACCTAAGCGTAAGTGGAAAAGGAAGATCTATCCCGATTACGTAGTTCGTAGGAGTGCTAGGATTCGAACCACTAAAAAATTCCATGATGAAATATGAGAGGAATCTTTTGGAATAGCAGAGGTCTGAAGGACTTGGCTAAAAGAAGATTCCTAGCTGAGGCAGCTTTAGAGCAGAGGTTAGATTTTGTTGCTCTATCGGAGACGGGTAGAGATAACTTTGCGCCCCAGTTTCTTTCTTCTCTTGTGGGTGGTATTGATTTCGATTGGCATTGCCTCCCTCCACGAGGAAGATCGGGTGGTATCTTACTAGGTGTGAGATGCGATTCGCTTGAAGTCCGAAGTGTAGTGATGGGTGACTTCGCGGTGAAGTTTCGAGTCAGGTCTAGGATAGATGGTTTTAACTGGGCTTTGGTGGCGGTTTATGGTGCCGCACAGCCCGAGCTTAAAGCGGAGTTTCTGGCGGACCTTGTTCGAATCTGTGGGTCAGAACAGCTTCCAATTTTAGTTGGAGGTGATTTCAATATCATCAGGAGGAGAGAGGAGAAGAACAATGATAACTTTGACGGCAGATGGTCGTTTATGTTCAATACCATTATTGAAAGCTTGGATCTGAGAGAGATAGAGCTTTGTGGTAGAAAGTTTACCTGGGCTAATGCTCTGCCAAACCCTACCTATGAAAAACTTGATCGAGTTCTTGCGAGCGTGGAGTGGGAACAAAAGTTCCCTCTGGTTACGGTGCAAGCTCTTTCGAGGGGAATATCTAATCACACCCCATTGTTCATGGACTCAGGGGAGCCGAACCACGTGGGTAACAAGAACACCTTCTCTTTCGAGATGTCATGGTTTGAACGTGAGGGGTTCGTGGACTTGATCGCCAGGGAATGGGATAGAGGTGTAGAAGGCAAGACTGCGATAGAGCGTTGGCAGAATAAGATTACGCATTTGAGAAGTTTCTTATGGGGTTGGGCTATGCACCTCAGTGGTGTGTATAAGATTGAAAAGGATAGACTCCTTACTCTTATACAGGCCCTAGACATACAGGCCGAATCCACTATTTTATCGCCAGCTGAGCTTCAGGTTAAAAATGAGGCAGAGAAGAGGCTGAAAGAACTGCTCCGCGAAGAAGAATTGAAGAGGGCTTTGCATGCTAAAGTCCGCAAAGTGGTCCAAGGGGACGCGAATACTCAATTCTTCCATTTGATAGCTAATGGCAAGCACAGAAAGAAGCGTATCTTTCAGCTTGAGCAAGACGAGGGCACTATTTTAGGTCAGGATAACCTAAAAACATATATTACCGACTATTATAAGCAGTTATATGGACCTCCGGAAGATAATTGTGTGTCCCTCGATGAGTCCAGGACTGAGTATGTGCCCCAGCTATTGGCTGACGATAATGATATTCTGGTTGCCCCGTTCTCGGAGAAGGAGGTGTTTGATGCTATTGCATAGATGAAAAACAATAATGCTCCCGGACCGGATGGATTCCCGGCAGAGTTCTATAAAAAGTGCTGGCACATTATTAAGGGGGATTTACTACCTATGTTCCATGATCTGTTCTCTGGACAGCTTCAATTATTTCACTTGAATTTTGGGACAATCACACTTCTTCCCAAGAAAACGGATGCTGTGAGAATTGAGCAATTCAGGCCGATCTGTCTCCTCAATGTTAGTTTCAAAATTTTCACCAAGGTTGGGACTAACAGGCTCACACAGATTGCGCATTCTGTGGTGCAACAGTCCCAAACTGCTTTCATACCGGACAGAAATATCCTTGAAGGGGTGGTCGTCCTGCATGAAACACTCCATGAAATCCATTCTAAAAAATTAGATGGAGTAATTTTTAAGGTGGATTTCGAGAAAGCGTACGATAAGGTTAAATGGCCATTCCTCCAACAGTCATTGCGTATGAAAGGTTTTGATGAAGCATGGCGCCGACATGTTGAATCATTTACGCAAAAAGGTAGTGTGGGAATTAAAGTTAATGATGACATAGGTCATTACTTCCAGACACATAAAGGCCTAAGACAAGGAGATTCGATGTCCCCTATACTGTTTAACATTGTGGTGGATATGTTAGCAATTTTGATAGGAAGGGCTAAGGAAAATGGTCAAGTAGGTGGATTGGTACCTCATCTTATTGATGGAGGTGTATCCATCCTTCAGTACGTTGATGATACAATCATCTTTATGGAGCATGACTTGGCCAAGGCGAGAACTATGAAGCTTGTGTTATGCCTATTTGAACAATTGACCGGGTTAAAGATTAACTTTCATAAGAGCGAGCTATTCTGTTTTGGTAGGGCCAAAGACGAACAGGATGCTTATAGGCAATTTTTTGGGTGTGAGTTGGGAGAGTTACCCTTCTCTGACCTGGGGATTCCAATCCACCATCGTAGGCTGACAAACAGAGAGTGGAAGTGCATCGAGGACCGATTTGAGAAGAAAATGAGTTGCTGGAAGGGTAAGTTCATGTCATACAGAGGCCGATTAATCCTGATTAATTCGGTGCTCATGAGTATGCCAATGTTTCTCCTATCGTTCTTTGAGGTCCCAGTTGGTGTTAGGAAGAGACTGGACTTCTATCGATCGCGTTTCTTTGGGCAGGGTGATGAGCTTAAAAGAAAATATCGGCTTGCCAAATGGGATATCATGTGTAGACCGAAAGACCAAGGGGGTCTAGGTATTGAGAATCTAGAAGTTAAGAATAAATGCCTTCTTAGCAAGTGGCTGTGGAAGCTCTCATCGGAGAATGATGCTATGTGGGCTCAAATCCTTCGCAGCAAGTACCTCCAGACAAAAACTTTGTCCCAGGTTACAGTCAGGCCGACCGATTCACCTTTCTAGAAAGGCCCGATGAAAGTCAAACAGTCCTTGTTTAATAGGACGAAGTTTGTTATTGGAAACGGCACGAGTACACGTTTCTGGGATGATACTTGGCTCGGCGAGACACCCTTGTCCATCCAATATCCGTCTTTATACCGCATTGTTCAACGACGTGAGGTGTTCGTCGCATCGGTCTTTCAATCTACCCCCCTTAATATTCAGTTCCGACGAACACTAACGGGCAATCGTTGGGAAGAATGGCTCCGTCTAGTTAGGAGACTGATGGAGGTTCAGCTTTCACAACAACCCGATGAATTACGCTAGAAATTGACTAAGTCTGGAGTATTCATGGTTAAATCAATGTATATTGATGTTATTAATTCGAACTCCATTCCTACGTCCAAGCATGTTTGGGATGTCAAAGTTCCTTTGAAAATAAAAGTGTTTATGTGGTTTGTCAATAAACAAGTTATTTTAACTAAGGACAACTTGATAAAGCGTAATTGGACAGGACCTACTAGGTGTAGTTTCTGCGACCGGGATGAGACTATCAAACACCTCTTTTTTGATTGCCCGTTGGCCAAGGTACTTTGGCAGACGGTCCACATTGCTTTTAATATCAATCCACCGAATTCTGTTAATGCGTTATTTGGGAAATGGCTTAATGGGATTGAGCCTGACTTAGTGAGACATATTCAGGTTGGAGTTTGTGCTTTGCTGTGGACTATCTGGACTTGCAGAAATGATTTGGTTTTTAACAGAATATCATGTATACATTTTTTGCAGGTCATATTCCGAACTACGGCTCTGATCCGTTCATGGTCGCTACTCACCCAGACGGAGGCCAGGGAGCATTTGGTTGCTGGGTCTTTCCACTGGGAGATGGTAGCTTGGGATATCTTCAACCGGTTTGGATGGCGGTCATGTAATAGGATAGGAAATTAATTTCCCTATCTAGTTTTAGCCAGCTGGTTGTGGCGTCTTTTCTTGGCTAGTTGGTGTTTCTAGCCCTTATTGGCTCTGTGTGAGCTTTCTGTGCTTTTTATTACTTTTGGAGACCTTTGGAACCATGTTGGCACTACTTTATTTGGTTAATAAGATGGCCGTATGCATTTTTCTGATGCAGAGGCCGGGGAATCCCTCCTTAAAAAAATATTACTATCTTTTAGAAAATAGCAGTACAGACTATGGGTATAGATATACATAGCCATGATGCATGCATGTAGTACGTGATCCTAGTTTCATCCATATACTTATGTACACGTATTGAAAAGGCGGGAGTACCTGTTGTGAGTATCAACCTGTGAACGACATGAAAAGAGATGGATGATGGGCCGTTGTTGCTACGTTTCTCCAGCAATAAAGCATCAATCTTAGCAGTAGACACGGAGGTAGTAGTACCTACTGTGTGCCTCCTGTAGCCAGATGTGCTTGCCGCCATCTTGTACATCTAGCTCCTGCAGCATATACGTTGCCATCTCACTATCTGCTGGGATAAGATGGAGAAGATCGCTCAGATCTCTAAGACCGTCCACCCAGAGCCCGTAGTCTGGCACCTCCTTGCCTGGCTATAGCCTTGTAAGGTCCGAACTTGTTGGTTTGTCGCCGA
This sequence comes from Triticum dicoccoides, assembly GCF_002162155.2. Lineage (NCBI taxonomy): Eukaryota > Viridiplantae > Streptophyta > Magnoliopsida > Poales > Poaceae > Triticum > Triticum dicoccoides. The sequence goes on from NC_041380.1 coordinate 34,596,154, forward strand.
CGGCGTGCGAGTACACCATGGTGTACAACTCGCCATGATGCAGCATCGCCAGTCGGTGGCAGAGAAACTTGGCACAGGGTGCGCAACAACTCATGCTACCCTCCTCCAGCGTGTGGTTGTCGTCCCGTGGGTCCCAGAATAGTTACTCCGTCAGCATGTCAAGTCACACCGGTCCACATAATGGGGATAGATCGTCGTCCACGGTACCACAGCACCACGATGACACAATTTGGTAGATTGTTTCTGAACACCATGTTGCTTCCGCATAGTTCCTCTGGCGAGAAGGCTGGTTGGGTAGACCTGAACACATAGGTACACAACCTACCTGATCAAACGTCCACTCGATTCATATTTGCAGATTAATTTTACTAATAATTCTGTTAGATCATGGAGAAAAAAGAGGAGGACCTAGAACCAATCTGATAGAAATAGAAAGGAGGACAACATCACGACATGGAGAGAAAGAAGAGAGAGAATGACAGATTGATTATGATACTACCTCAAAATCCCTCCTTGTGGTACACCCTCTGCATGCTGACTCATCTCCACCAATCTGGAGATAATCACTCCATGCTTTTCACCATCCACGACTCTCTCTCTCTCTCTCTCTCTCTCTCTCTGAATAGGCTTGGGCATGACGTACGCCTTGGTTCCGTGGCCGAGGCACTACTCATAGTTTCGCACCTGACCCCAGCGGAGTGCCAACTTACCCCACACCGTCCCTGTTATCTTTGTCATCCTGGTCATCCTGCATCCATAGGAGAGCCCATGTCACGCATCAAAACATCTTCATCATGTGCACTTCTGGCCAGCGGCGCATGGGCGGTTGAACGGCAACCGGAGGCGGCGCTTGCGGTGGTTTTTCGTGGGGAAGTCGCGGAGAGAGTTGTGCTTTTTAGATACCGAGGGAATTGTTTGTGGGGATATAATTGGGAGAAAATTACGGGATTCTTTTTGTGGATAGCCACGTGATGTCCCACGTTTGAAGAGGTCCGATTTCCCAGCGTTTTTTCTCTTTCCTTTTGGTTTTCTATATAGAGGATATAGATCGTATACATGCAAAGTTAAAAAAAATAGATGTTAACTGTAAGTTTAAGAAGAGGGTCCAATTTTCCAGCGTTTTTTTTCTTTCCTTTTGGTTTTCTACAGAGATTATGATCGTATACATGCAGGTCTCTCACCACGGTTAATTATTTGATCTTAACCGTAGGTTTAAGATCCAAAGGTTAATTTTACGTGTTTTCTGAGAATTAACGTGGAGGCTCGATTAGTGCTTCCAATTAGTAAATATAAGATATAAGATAAGATGGAGTGTTCGAGTCTACCACCAGTTGTTGCAAAATGGATCTTAGTCTCACCGAAATGGCCTGGCCAAGTTTCTGTGATGAAGTCGCTTCATTTCAGAATCATCGAAATGAACCGATCGGAATTTTTTAAATGTGGTCTTTCCCTAGCCATTGCACTTCAGTTGCACCGAGTCGTTCTGTTCGGTCTCAGGCAAAAGCCTAACGGTCAACTCTTTATGAAGGAAGGAACCAGTGAAACCACTCCTGTGAGTATTCGTCCCGTCCCACTCTTTATGGGGTTTTTCAAGTCTTTAGAGTATGAATGTAGTAATGAAGCCGAGACCCTAGTTTGTTCAACTATTGTGGACTTCAGATTTGGAGTAGCACTTATCTGTCGAAATCTTTCATCATTTACTTAAACGGTTGATTGATCATACATTGAGTACCATTTAACTGGAATTAACCGATGCAAGTCCAAGAAGGACTAGTCGGTGCTGCCAGCTGATACGTCTCTGTCGTATCTATAATTTTTTATTGTTCCATGCCAATATTCTACAACTTTTACTTACTTTTGGCAACTTTTTATACTATTTTTGGAACTAACATATTGATCCAGTGCCCAGTGCCAGTTCTTGTTTGTTGCATGTTTTTTGTTTCGCAGAAAATCCATATCAAACAGAGTCCAAACGAGATAAAAACTTACGGAGATTTTTTTGGAATATATGTGATTTTTTGGAATAAGAATCAACACGAGACGATGCCCGAGGGGGCCACAAGGTAGGGGGCGCGCCCTAGGGGGTGGCGTGCCCTAGACCCTTGTGGCCACCCCGTAAGGCGGTTGGTGCCCTTCTTTCACCGCAAGAAATCCAATATCCGTATACAAATCGTGTTAATATTTCATCCCAATCGGAGTTACGGATCTCCGGGAATTTAAGAAACGGTGAAAGGCCGGAATCTGAGAGCACAGAAACAGAAGGAGACAGAGAGACAGATCCAATCTCGGAGGGGCTCCCGCCCCTCCGCCGCCATGGAGGCCATGGACCAAAGGGGCAACCCTTCTCCCATCTAGGGGGGAGGTCAAGGAAAAAGAAGAAGGATGGGGGCTCTCTCCCCCTCTCTCCTGGTGGCGCTGTAATGCCGTCGGGGCCATCATCGTGTGACGGCGATCTACACCAACACCTCTATCATCTTCACCAACATCTTCATCACCTTCCCCCATCTATCTACAGCAGTCCACTCTCCCGCAACCCGATGTACCCTCTACTTGAACATGGTGCTTTATGCTTCATATTATTATCCAATGACGTGTTGCCATCTTATGATGTCTGAGTAGATTTTCTTTGTACTATCGGTAATTGGTGAATTGCTATGATTGGTTTAATTTGCTTGTGGTTATGTTGATGTCCTTTGGTGCCCATCATATGAGCGCACACGTGGATCACAACATAGGGTTAGTTGTATGTTGATAGGACTATGTATTGGAGGGCAAGAGTGATAGAAGCTTCAACCTAGCATAGAAATTGATGCATACGGGAGTGAAGGGGGACCAATATATCTTAATGCTATGGTTGGGTTTTACCTTAAAGAAGTTAGTAGTCGCGGATGCTTGCTAATAGTTCCAATCCGAAGTGCATAGAATTGCAAGTCAGGGATGACATGCTAGCAGTGGCCTCTCCCACATAAAACTTGCTATTGGTCTAGTAACATAGTCAATTGCTTAGGGACAATTTCGCAACCCCTACCACCACTTCTCCACACTCACTATACTAAATTTATTTGCTTCTTTACCTAAGCAGCCCCTAGTTTTTATTTACGTGCTCTTTATACTCTTGCAAACCTATCCCACAGCACCTACAAAGTACTTCTAATATTATACTTGTTCTAGGAAAAGCAAACATCAAGCATGCATAGAGTTGTATCGGTGGTCGATAGAACTTTAGGGAATATTTGTTCTACCTTTAGCTCCTCGTTGGACACTCTTACTTATCGAAAGAGGCTACAATTGATCCCCTATACTTATGGGTTATCAAGAACTTTTTCTGGCGCCGTTGCCGGGTAGCAATAGCGTGGGGTGAATATTCTCATGTGTGCTTGGTTGCTTTATCACTAAGTAGATTTTATTTGCTTTTCTAAGTTGTTCTCTATCTTTAGTTATGGATATGGAACACGAAATACCAAAAAAATTAGGTGTACTTGCTACTCATGGAGATGGGGAACCTCCTAAAACCCTCGATGCTCATTCTGTGAAATTACTACTTTAATAATCCTGAGAAAACCCCATTCAATTATATGATGGGAGAGACGTTGGGTCAACGTGAATACTTTAGGAATTATCACTTGACACAAAAATGGAAACAATTATGGGATCAAATTTATATGTTGTGTTGATATGCTCGGCAACTATGTTTGAGATATGATTATACTTGTTGCTCTAGGATGAAGGCTCCACACCTTCCCTTTTCATGCAAATTTAATGATAATGAAACCTTAGCTTCTTATGCTAATGGTATATATGATTACTATGATGTTGAACAATTTGAAGAATTTGTTGCTTTTAAGGGTGCTTACGAAATTGAATCTTTGTTTGAAAAGTATGAACCTTTTGATGATGATGTTTATGTTGGGGATCATAGCATAAATTAAAAAAATTCTATGCATCACCAAGACCAATCTATGGAGTACTCTAGCAACGAGAGGGGTAGGAGTGCACCTACATACCCTTGTAGATCGCGAGCGGAAGCGTTCAAGTGAACGGGGTTGATGGAGTCGTACTCGTCGTGATCCAAATCACCAATGACCGAGTGCCGAACGGACGGCACCTCCGCGTTCAACACACGTATGGTTGGGGAAGACGTCTCCTCCTTCTTGATCCAACAAGGGGGTAGGAGAGGTTGACGGAGATCCAGCAGCACGATGGCGTGGTGCTGGATGCAGCTGGGTCTCGGCAGGGCTTCGCCAAGCTCTGCGAGAGGGAGAGGTGTTACGGGAGGGAGAGGGAGGCGCCAGGGGCTGGGGTGCGGCTTCCCTCCCTCCCCCCACTATATATAGGTCCCCTGGGGGGCGGCGGCCCTAGGAGATGCAATCTCCAGGGGGGCGGCGACCAAGGGTGGTGGCTTGCCCCCCAAGCCAAGTGGGGCGCCCCCACCCCTAGGGTTTCCAACCCTAGGCGCAGGGGGAGGCCCAAGGGGGGCGCACCAGCCCACCAGGGGCTGGTTCCCCTCCCACTTCAGCCCATGGGGCCCTCCGGGATAGGTGGCCCCACCCGGTGGACCCCTGGGACCCTTCCGGTGGTCCCGGTACAATACCGATTACCCCCGAAACTTTCCCGATGGCCGAAACTTGACTTCCTATATATAAATCTTTACCTCCGGACCATTCTGGAACTCCTCGTGACGTCCGGGATCTCATCCGGGACTCCGAACAACTTTCAGGTTGCTGCATACTAATATCTCTACAACCCTAGCGTCACCGAACCTTAAGTGTGTAGACCCTACGGGTTCGGGAGACATGCAGACATGACCGACACGACTCTCCGGTCAATAACCAACAGCGGGATCTGGATACCCATGTTGGCTCCTACATGCTCCTCGATGATCTCATCGGATGAACCACGATGTCGAGGATTCAGTCAATCACGTATACAATTCCCTTTGTCAATCGATACGTTACTTGCCTAAGACTCGATCGTCGGTATCCCAATACCTCGTTCAATCTCATTACCGGTAAGTCACTTTACTTGTACCATAATGCATGATCCCGTGATCAACCACTTGGTCACATTGAGCTCATTATAATGATGCATTACCGAGTGGGCCCAGAGATACCTCTCCATCATACGGAGTGACAAATCCCAGTCTCGATTCGTGCCAACCCAACAGACACTTTCAGAGATACCCGTAGTGCACCTTTATAGTCACCCAGTTACATTGTGACGTTTGGCACACCCAAAGCACTCGTACGGTATCTGGGAGTTGCACAATCTCATGGTCTAAGGAAATGATACTTGACAATTGGAAAAGCTCTAGCAAACGAACTACACGATCTTTGTGCTATGCTTAGGATTGGGTCTTGTCCATCACATCATTCTCCTAATGATGTGATCCCGTTATCAATGACATCCAATGTCCATAGGCAGGAAACCATGACTATCTGTTGATCAACGAGCTAGTCAACTAGAGGGTCACTAGGGACATGTTGTGGTCTATGTATTCACACATGTATTACGATTTTTGGATAACACAATTATAGCATGAACAATAGACAATTATCACGAACAAAGAAATATAATAATAACCATTTTATTATTGCCTCTAGGGCATATTTCCAACAGTCTCCCACTTGCACTAGAGTCACTAATCTAGTTACATTGTGATGAATCGAACACCCATAGAGTTCTGGTGTTGATCATGTTTTGCTCTAGGGAGAGGTTTAGTCCACGGATCTGCTACATTAAGGTCCGTATGCACTTTACAAATATCTATGTCTCCATTTTGAACACTTTCACGAATGGAGTTGAAGCGACGCTTGATATGCCTGGTCTTCTTGTGAAACCTGGGCTCCTTGGCAAGGGCAATAACTCCAGTGTTGTCACAGAAGAGAGTGATGGGCCCCGACGCGTTGGGTATGACTCCTAGGTCGGTGATGAACTCCTTCATCCAGATTGCTTCATGTGCTGCCTCCGAGGCTGCCATGTACTCCGCTTCACATGTAGATCCCGCCACGACGCTTTGCTTGCAACCGCACCAGCTTACTGCCCCACCATTCAAAATATACACGTATCCGGTTTGTGACTTGGAGTCATCCGGATCTGTGTCGAAGCTAGCATCGACGTAACCCTTTACGACGAGCTCTTCATCACCTCCATAAACGAGAAACATATCCTTAGTCCTCTTCAGGTACTTTAGGATATTCTTGACCGCTGTCCAGTGTTCCATGCCGGGATTACTTTGGTACCTTCCTACCAAACTTACGGCAAGGTTTATGTTAGGTCTGGTACACAACATGGCATACATAATAGACCCTATGGCCGAGGCATAGGGGACGACACTCATCTTTTCTCTATCTTCTGCCGTGGTCAGGCATTGAGCCATGCTCAATTGCACACCTTGCAATATAGACAAGAACCCCTTCTTGGACTGATCCATATTGAACTTCTTCAATATCTTGTCAAGGTACGTACTTTGTGAAAGACCAATGAGGCGTCTCGATCTATCTCTATAGATCTTGATGCCTAATATATAAGCAGCTTCTCCAAGGTCCTTCATTGAAAAACACTTGTTCAAGTAGGCCTTTATGCTTTCCAAGAATTCTATATCATTTCCCATCAATAGTATGTCATCCACATATAATATGAGAAATGCTACGGAGCTCCCACTCACTTTCTTGTAAACACAGGCTTCTCCATAAGTCTGTGTAAACCCAAACGCTTTGATCATCTCATCAAATTGAATGTTCCAACTCCGAGATGCTTGCACCAGCCCATAGATTGAGCGTTGGAGCTTGCACACCTTGTTAGCATTCTTAGGATCGACAAAACCTTCCGGCTGCATCATATACAATTCTTCCTTAAGAAAGCCATTATGGAATGCCGTTTTGACGTCTATTTGCCATATCTCATAATCATAGAACGTGGCAATTGCTAACAAGATTCGGACGGACTTCAGCTTCGCTATAGGTGAGAAAGTCTCATCGTAGTCAACCCCTTGAACTTGTCGATAACCCTTAGCGACAAGTCGAGCCTTGTAGATGGTCACATTACCATCTGCGTCTGTCTTCTTCTTAAAGATCCATTTATTTTCTATGGCTCGCCGATCATCGGGAAAGTCAGTCAAAGTCCATACTTCGTTTTCATACATGGATCCTATCTCGGATTTCATGGCTTCTAGCCATTTGTCGGAATCTGGGCCCGCCATCACTTCTTCATAGTTTGAAGGCTCACCGTTGTCTGACAACATGATTTCCAAGACAGGGTTGCCGTACCACTATGGTGCGGAACGTGTCCTTGTGGACCTACGAAGTTCAGTAGGAGCTTGATCTGAAGTACCTTGATCATCATCATTAACTTCCTCTCTAATCGGTGCAGGCACCATAGGAACATCTTCCTGAGCTGTGCCACTTTCCGTTTCAAGAGGCAGTACTTCATCAAGCTCTACTTTCCTCCCACTTATTTCTTTCGAGAGAAACTCTTTCTCCAGAAAGGATCCATTCTTAGCAACAAAGATCTTGCCTTCAGATCTGAGGTAGAAGGTATACCCAATGGTTTCCTTAGGGTATCCTATGAAGACGCATTTTTCCGACTTGGGTTCGAGCTTTTCAGGTTGAAGTTTCTTGACATAAGCATCGCATCCCCAAACTTTTACAAACGACAACTTAGGTTTCTTCCCAAACCATAATTCATACGATGTCGTCTCAATGGATTTCGACGGAGCCCTATTTAAAGTGAATGCGGCAGTCTCTAAAGCATAGCCCCAAAATGAGAGTGGTAGATCGGTAAGAGACATCATAGATCGCACCATATCCAATAGAGTGCGATCACGATGTTCGGACACACCATTTCGCTGAGGTGTTCCAGGCGGCATGAGTTGTGAAACGATTCTACATTTCCTTAAGTGTGTACCAAATTCATGACTTAAATATTCTCCCCCACGATCTGATCGTAAGAATTTTATCTTTTGGTCACGTTGATTCTCAACCTCACTCTGAAATTCCTTGAACTTTTCAAAGGTCTCAGACTTGTGTTTCATTAAGTAGACATACCCATATCTACTCAAGTCATCAGTGAGAGTGAGAACATAACGATAGCCACCGCGAGCCTTGACACTCATTGGACCGCACACATCAGTATGTATGATTTCCAACAAGTTGGTTGCTCGCTCCATTGTTCCGGAGAGCGGAGTCTTGGTCATTTTACCCATGAGGCATGGTTCGCATGTGTCAAATGATTTGTAATCAAGAGACTCCAAAAGTCCATCTGCATGGAGTTTCTTCATGCGTTTGACCCCTATGTGACCAAGGCGGCAGTGCCACAAGTATGTGGGACTATCATTATGAACCTTACATCTTTTGGTATTCACACTATGAACATGTGTAACATTACGCTCGAGATTCATTAAGAATAAACCAATCACCAGCGGGGCATGACCATAAAACATATCTCTCATATAAATAGAACAACCATTATTCTCGGATTTAAATGAGTAGCCATCTCGAATTAAACGAGATCCATATACAATGTTCATGCTCAAAGCTGGCACTAAATAATAATTATTGAGGTTTAAAACTAATCCCGTAGGTAAATGTAGAGGTAGCGTGCCGACGGCGATCACATCAACCTTGGAACCATTCTCGGCGCGCATCGTCACCTCGTCCTTCGCCAGTCTCCGCTTATTCCGCAGCTCCTGCTTTGAGTTACAAATATGAGCAACCGCACCGGTATCAAATACCCAGGAGCTACTACGAGTACTGGTAAGGTACACATCAATTACATGTATATCACATATACCTTTGGTGTTGCCGGCCTTCTTGTCCGCTAAGTATTTGGGGCAATTCCGCTTCCAGTGACCACTTCCCTTGCAATAAAAGCACTCAGTCTCAGGCTTGGGTCCATTCTTTGGCTTCTTCCCGGCAACTGGCTTACCGGGCGCGGCAACTCCCTTGCCGTCCTTCTTGAAGTTCTTCTTACCCTTGCCTTCCTTAAACTTAGTGGTTTTATTCACCATCAACACTTGATGTTCCTTTTTGATCTCCACCTCCGCTGATTTCAGCATTGAATATACCTCAGGAATGGTCTTTTCCATCCCCTGCATATTGAAGTTCATCACAAAGCTCTTGTAGCTCGGTGGAAGTGACTGAAGGATTCTGTCAATGACCGCGTCATCCGGGAGATTAACTCCCAGCTGAGTCAAGCGGTTGTGCAGCCCAGACATTTTGAGTATGTGCTCACTAACAGAACTATTTTCCTCCATCTTACAACTGAAGAACTTGTCAGAGACTTCATATCTCTCGACCCGGGCATGAGCTTGGAAAACCATTTTCAGCTCTTCGAACATTCCATATGCTCCGTGTTGCTCAAAATGCTTTTGGAGCCCCGGTTCTAAGCTGTAAAGCATGCCGCACTGAACGAGGGAGTAATCATCAGCACGTGATTGCCAAGCGTTCATAACGTCTTGGTTCTCTGGGATGGGTGCTTCACCTAGCGGTGCTTCTAGGACATAATCTTTCTTGGCAGCTATGAGGATGATCCTCAGGTTCCGGACCCAGTCCGTATAGTTGCTGCCATCATCTTTCAGCTTGGTTTTCTCTAGGAACGCGTTGAAGTTGAGGGCAACATTAGCGTGGGCCATTTGATCTACAAGACATATTGTAAAGATTTTAGACTAAGTTCATGATAATTAAGTTCATCTAATCAAATTATTCAATGAACTCCCACTCAGATAGACATCCCTCTAGTCATCTAAGTGAAACATGATCCGTGTTAACTAGGCCATGTTCGATCATCACGTGAGACGGACTAGTCAACATCGGTGAACATCTCCATGTTGATCGTATCTTCTATACGACTCATGCTCGACCTTTCGGTCTTCCGTGTTACAAGGCCATGTCTGTACATGCTAGGCTCGTCAAGTCAACCTAAGTGTACTGCGTGTGTAAATCTGGCTTACACCCGTTGTATTCGAACATTAGAATCTATCACACTCGATCATCACGTGGTGCTTCGAAACAACGAACCTTCGCAACGGTGCACAGTTAGGGGGAACACTTTCTTGAAATTAATGCAAGGGATCATCTTATTTAAGCTACCGTCGTTCTAAGCAAATAAGATGTAAAACATGATAAACATCACATGCAATCAAATAGTGACATGATATGGCCAATATCATTTTGCTCCTTTGATGTCCATCTTCGGGGCGCCATGATCATCGTTGTCACCGGCATGACACCATGATCTCCATCATCGTGTCTTCATGAAGTTGTCTTGTCATCTATTACTTCTACTACTATGGCTAACGATGTAGCAATAAAGTAAAGTAATTACATGAAGTTATATGTTGACACGCAGGTCATAAATAAATTAAGACAACTCCTATGGCTCCTGCCGGTTGTCATACTCATCGACATGCAAGTCGTGATTCCTATTACAACAACATGATCTATCTCATACATCACATATATCATTCATCACATCCTTTTTGGCCATATCACATCACATGAAACATGCTGCAAAAACAAGATAGACGTCCTCTAATTGTTGTTACAAATTTTTTACGTGGCTGCTATAGGTTTCTAAACAAGAATGTTTCTTACCTACGCAAAAACCACAACATGATATGCCAATTTCTATTTACCCTTCATAAGGACCCTTTTCATCGAATCTGATCCGACTAAAGTGGGACAGACAGACACCCGTCAGCCACCTTATGCAACTAGTGCATGTCAGTCGGTGGAACCAGTCTCACGTAAGCGTACGTGTAAGGTCGGTCCGGGCCGCTTCATCTCACGATGCCGCCGAATCAAGATAAGACTAGTAACGGCAAGTAAATTGACAATATCGACGCCCACAACTGCTTTGTGTTCTACTCGTGCATAGAAACTGCACATAGACCTGGCTCATGATGCCACTTTTGGGGATCGTAGAAGAAATTAAAAATGTTCTACGCATCACCAAGACCAATCTATGGATTACTCTAGCAACGAGAGGGATAGGAGTGCATCTACATACCCATGTAGATCGCGAGCGGAAGCGTTCAAGTGAACGGGGTTGATGGAGTCGTACTCGTCGTGATCCAAATCACCGATGACCGAGTGTCGAACGGACGGCACCTCCACGTTCAACACACGTATGGTTGGGGAAGACGTCTCCTCCTTCTTGATCCAGCAAGGGGAAGGAGAGGTTGATGGAGATCCAGCAGCACGACGGCGTGGTGGTGGATGCAGCGGGGTCTCGCCATGGCTTCGCCAAGCTCTACGAGAGGGAGAGGTGTTACGGGAGGGAGAGGGAGGTGCCAGGGGCTGGGGTGCGGCTGCCCTCCCTCCCCCCACTATATATAGGCCCCCTGGGGGGCGCCGGCCCTAGGAGATGCAATCTCCAGGGGGGCGGCGGCCAAGGGGGGGTGGCTTGCCCCCCAAGCCAAGTGGGGCGCCCCCACCCCTAGGGTTTCCAACCCTAGGCGCAGGGGAGGCCCAAGAGGGGGCGCACCAGCCCACCAGGGGCTGGTTCCCCTCCCACTTCAGCCCATGGGGCTCTCCGGGATAGGTGGCCCCACCCGGTGGACACCCGGGACCCTTCCGGTGGTCCCGGTACAATACCGATTACCCCCGAAACTTTCCCGATGGCCGAAACTTGACTTCCTATATATAAATCTTTACCTCCAGACCATTCCGGAACTCCTCGTGACGTCCGGGATATCATCGGGGACTCCGAACAACTTTCGGGTTGCTGCATACTATTTTCTCTACAACCCTAGCGTCACCGAACCTTAAGTGTGTAGACCCCGCGGGTTCGGGAGACATGTAGACATGACCGAGACGACTCTCCGGTCAATAACCAACAGCTGGATCTGGATACCCACATTGTCTCCCACATGCTCCCCGATGATCTCATCGGATGAACCACGATGTCGAGGATTCAATCAATCCCGTATACAATTCCCTTTGTCAATCGGTACGTTACTTGCACGAGACTCGATCGTCGGTATCCCAATACCTCGTTCAATCTCGTTACCGACAAGTCACTTTACTCGTACCATAATGCATGATCCCGTGATCAACCACTTGGTCACATTGAGCTCATTATGATGATGCATTACCGAGTGGGCCCAGAGATACCTCTCCGCCATACGGAGTGACAAATCCTAGTCTCGATTCGTGCCAACCCAACAGACACTTTCGGAGATACCCGTAGTGCACCTTTATAGTCACCCAGTTACGTTGTGACGTTTGGCACACCCAAAGCACTCCTACGGTATCCGGGAGTTGCACAATCTCATGGTCTAAGGAAATGATACTTGACACTTGGAAAAGCTCTAGCAAACGAACTACACGATCTTTGTGCTATGCTTAGGATTGGGTCTTGTCCATCACATCATTCTCCTAATGATGTGATCCCGTTATCAATGACATCCAATGTCCATAGTCAGGAAACCATGACTATCTGTTGATCAACGAGCTAGTCAACTAGAGGCTCACTAGGGACATGTTGTGGTCTATGTATTCACACATGTATTACGATTTCTGGATAACACGATTATAGCATGAACAATAGACAATTATCACGAACAAAGAAATATAATAATAACCATTTTATTATTGCCTCTAGGGCATATTTCCAACAAATATAATAATAACCATTTTATTATAGCATGAACAATAGACAATTATCACGAACAAAGAAATAATTTTCCCCTTGTAAAAATCCACTGTATTATAAAAATAATGTGCCAAGATTTGCCTTTAGGATGATTAGATTGCTTGTTTGGTTTGTGCGGTGCAAAAATAGAAACTTCGGCTGTAGTGCGTGATTTACATTTTTTGCTGGAAAGTCAAATGCTTCTGAAACTCTTTGGACAGTACTTCCATACGAATTGTTTATTTTTTTCCTAATTTTTCAGAATTTTTAGAAGTACAAAAGTATGGTTAATGTTCAGATTACTACAGACTGTCCTGTTATCACAGATTGTTGTTATAGTTTCATTATTTGCTTATGTTTGAAGTCTTGTTGAGCCTCCTTTGACTTGGGGCCATAGAATTGTGATAGAATACAGTGGGTAATGTTTGATCATAATTATACAATAATGCTATAGTAGTACATTATGGGATTTGAAGTTGTATGTACTAACCCCTCTAATAAAAAAAGTTTTGTTAAGTTTTGTGTGGATGAAGTTTTTGAAGATCGATGAGGTATAGATATGAGAAGAATGAGGAGAGGCAAGAGCTCAAGCTTGGGGATGCCTAAGGCACCCCAATTATATATTCAAGGAGACTCAAGCGTCTAAGCTTGGGGATGCCCCGGAAGGCATCCCATCTTTATTCGACAATTATCGGTATGTTTAGGTTTTTGTTTTGTTCACATGATATGTGTAAATCTTGGAGCGTCGTGTGCTTTTTATTTTTCTTTTAATAAATGCACCATGCTGGTATGAGATACCCTTGGTTGATTTATAGAATGCTCTTTGCACTTCACTTATATCTTTTGAGTATGGCTTTATAGAATGCTTCATGTGCTTCACTTATATCATTTGAAGTTTGGATTGCCTGTTTCTCTACACATGAAAAACCGCCATTTGTAGAATGCCCCTTTGCTTCACTTATATTTGTTAGAGCATGGGCATATCTTTTGTAGAAAGAATTAAAACTCTCTTGCTTCACTTATATCTATTTAGAGAGTTGACAGGAATTGGTCATTCACATGGTTAGTCATAAAATCCTAAATAAAACTTGTAGATCGCTGAATATGATATGTTTGATTCCTTGCAATAGTTTTGCGATATAAAGATGCTAATATGTGGGAGGTACTTAAATGATTGGTGTTTAGTAAGAATATTGGTGTTAAGGTTTGTGATTGCCGAAGCATGCACGTATAGTCTCTCGTTATGCCGATAAGTTGGAGCACAATTTATCCTTGATTGTCTATCTTTGTGTGAAGGTCGGGGCGCGCGATGGTTAACTCCTACCAACCTCTCCCCTAGGAGCATGCGTACTAGTACTTTGCTTCGAGGGCTAATAATTTTTTTGCAATAAGTATGTGAGTTATTTATGACTAATATTGAGTCCATGGATTATACACACTCTCACCCTTCCACCTTGCTAGGCACTCTAGTCCCACGCAACTTTCGCCGGTGCATCAAACCCACCATATACCCTTCCTCAAAACAGCCACCATACCTACCTATTATGGCATTTCCATAGCCATTCGGGGATATATTGCCATGCAACTTCCATCATCATCATATACATGACTTGAGCGTTCGTCGTCATATTGCTTTGCATGATTGTAGGATAGCTAGCATGATGTTTTCATGGATTGTCCGTTTGATGTCATTGCTACACTAGATCATTGTACATCCCGGTACACTGCCAGAGGCATTCATATAGAGTCATACTTTGTTCTAGATATCGAGTTGTAATATTGAGTTGTAAGTAAATAAAAGTGTGGTCATCATCATTATTAGAGCATTGCCCCATGTGAGGAAAAAAAAGAGGCCAATGAAGCCTATATAAAAAAAGGGGTTGCTACTATCTTATTAGCAGTAGCGTGGTTTACGACCAGTGATACTGCTAAGCCGCAGCATATACCAACTTCCCCCCCCCCTCCCCCTCCCCCTCCCCCATCCTCTCTTCCTTACTTTCCCCTACCT